>NC_064641.1:917105760-917415685 GCF_023864345.2 Schistocerca serialis cubense
AACTGGCACCCAGTTTCTGTACAAATTGTAAGTAACATTTCGCTCCCCGTATTTTAACACTGCCACCTTTAGAATTTGAAAGAGACTATTCCAGTCAACATTGCCAAAAGCTGCCTCTAAAAAAGTCTACAAAAACTATAAACATAGGTTTGCCTTTCCATAACCTATCTTCTATGAGAAATCATAGGGTCGGTTTTTGCCTCATATATTCCTACATTTGTGGGGAAACCAAACTGATCTTCCCCGAGGTTGACTTCTACCAGTTTTTCCATTCTTCTGTAAAGGATTCGCATTAGTATTTTGCAACTGTGACTTATTAAAGTGATAGTTCAGTAATTTTCATACCTGTCAGCATCTGCTTTTTTGGAATTGGTATTATATTCTTTTTTAGTCTGATGGTATTTTGCCTGTTTTATACATCTTACTCACCACATGGAAGAGTTTTGTCATGGCAGTCTCCCCCAGTAGTTCTAATGAAGCGTTGTCGATTCCCATGTCCTTGTTTTGATTTAGGTCTTTCAGTGCTCGGTCAAATTCTTCACATAGTATCATATCTCCTATCTCATCTTCATCTACATCCTCTTCCATTTCCATAATATTGCACTCAAGGATAGACCCTCTATATACTCCTTCCACCTTTCTGCTTTTACTTCTTGCTTGGAACTGGTTTTTAATCTGAGCTCTTGATATTCATACAGGTCATTCTCTTTTCTCCAAAGGTCCCTTCAATTTTCCTGTCAACAGCATCTACCTTACTCCTGGAGATATATGCATTAACATCCTTATATTTATCCTTTAGCCATTCCTGTTAAGCCATTTTTCACTTCTTATCAATCTCTTTTTTGAGACGTTTGTATTCCCTTTCACCTGCTTCATTTACTGCATTTTTATATCTTCTCCTTTCATTAATTAAATTCAATATCTCTTGTTTTACCCACAGATTTTTACTAGCCCTCATCTGTTTACTTACTTGATCCTCTGTTGCCTTCAGAGTTTAATCTCTCAAAGTTACCTACTCTTCTTCTACTGTATTCCTTTCCCCTGTTCCAGTCAATTGTTCCATTATGCTCCCTCTGAAACTCTCTACAACCTCTGGTTTAGTCTGTTTATCCAGATCCCATCTCCTTAAATTCCCACCTTTTTGCAGTTTCTTCAGTTTTAATCTAGTTCATAAACAATAAATTATGGTCAGAGTCCACACATCACACACGCCCCTGGAAATGTCTTACAATTTAAAACCTGGTTCCTAAATCTCTGTCCAACCATTATATAATCAATCTGAAACCTTCTGGTGTCTCCAGGTTTCTTCCATGTATACAACCTTCTTTCATGATTATTAAACCAAGTGCTAGCTATGATTCAATTATACTCTGTGCAAAATTCTATCAGGTGGTTTTATCTTTCATTACTTTCTTCCAGTCTATATTCACCTACGAGTTTTCCTTCCCTTCCTTTTCCTAGTATCTCACTCCAGTCCCCCATAACTGTCAAATTTTCATCTGCCTTAACTATCTGAATAATTTCTTTTACACTGAAGTGCCAAAGAAACTGGTATAGGCATGCAAATTCAAATACACAGATATATAAACAGGCAGAATATGGCAACACCTATACAGGGTGTTACAAAAAGGTACGGCCAAACTTTCAGGAAACATTCCTCACACACAAAGAAAGAAAATATGTTATGTGGACATGTGTCCGGAAACACTTACTTTCCATGTTAGAGCTCATTTTATTACTTCTCATCAAATCACATTAATCATGGAATGGAAACACACAGCAACAGAACGTACCAGTGTGACTTCAAACACTATTTTGTAGGAAATGTTTCAAAATGTCCTCCGTTAGCGAGGATAC
This sequence comes from Schistocerca serialis cubense, assembly GCF_023864345.2. NCBI lineage: Eukaryota > Metazoa > Arthropoda > Insecta > Orthoptera > Acrididae > Schistocerca > Schistocerca serialis. The sequence goes on from NC_064641.1 coordinate 917,107,618, forward strand.
ATGCATCCACCCTCCGTCGCATGGAATCCCTGATGCGCTGATGCAGCCCTGGAGAATGGCGTTTTGTATCACTGCCATCCACAATACGACCACGAAGAGTCTCTACATTTGGTTAGCGGGGTTGCATAGACAAGAGCTTCCAAATGCCCCCATAAATGAAAGTCAAGAGGGTTGATGTCAGGAGAGCGTGAAGGCCATGGAATTAGTCTGCCTCTACCAATCCATCGGTCAACGAATCTGTTGTTGAGAAGTGTACGAACACTTCGACTGAAATGTGCAGGAGCTCCATCGTGCATGAACCACATGTTGTGTCGTACCTGTAAAGACACATGTTCTAGCAGCACAGGTAGAGTATCCCATATGAAATCATGATAACGTGCTCCATTGAGCATAGGTGGAAGAACATGGGGCCCAGTCAAGACATCACCGACAATGCCTGCCCAAACAATGAGTCGCATGTCAACACAAGCACCGATGTCAACATTACCTTCCTTCAATTGGGCCAACTGGCGGTGAATTGAGGAAGTACAGTACATACTGACAAAACTAAAATGAGCTCTAACATGGAAATTAAGCGTTTCCGGACACATGTCCACATAACATCTTTTCTTTATTTGTGTGTGAGGAATGTTTCCTGAAAGTTTGGCCGTACCTTTTTGTAACACCCTGTATAAGACGGCAAGTATCTGGTGCACTTGTTAGATTGTTTACTGTAATACAATGGTAGTTTGAACTACCTGTAGAGTGTTGATCAGTACGATAATTTAATGCCAATAATTCAATCGCAAATTACAGGTGTTAATACATGAGTCGATGATGTGGAAAGGAACTTCAAAGAGCAATTAGCAAGGGCTGATATCATAAATATAAGTAGTGTGGAGGAACAGGTTGAAGAAATTATAGATCAAAAAGTTACCAAGAGAGTAACATCTGGAAACATATCTCTTATTCTATCTTCTGAACTTAATGATACCAGGAAAGGTATAGATGACCTTTGGAAAGAATTTGAACTTATCCAGGATAAAATAGTTAAAAGGGTAAATTCACCTAATGTAGTGCTAACTAGTGAAGTGGTGACTGATTTGCAGTGTTTCAAAAGAAGTTTAAAGAGAAATACTGCTATGGCCAGTGCACAAGAAATGTTAATACCAGACCCATGGGACCCGGGCAGGGTCATATATTCCCCCAGGCACATTAACGTTCTGAGTTAACGGGCGGAGTGACGACCGTTGGACCCCGAGTTGTTTTCACTGTTTCTTCCAAAATAGTTTTCCTGCACCGAATTCCTTTAAAATCTTGAACTATTGTGTCATCTATTCCTAATATCTTAAACTATCCTACAATCATAGTGCTTAGAAACCTTGATATGACTACAAGATAAAGAAAACTTAGGAGAATCACAGAATAAGAAAGAAGGTGATATCGACATAAAATAAAATGAATAGAGTATGATATTTATGGATAATATAACATGAGGTGAATAATTAAACAACTGTGATACTATAGTGCATAAATTTTCTATTTTGTATAGTGTATTTTATAACTTTCATGAGATGTGATTTAAATGGGAGGGTTTGTATAGGTTTTGAAAGGAGTGGGTATTGTAAATAAAAGCATGGTTTACAAGAGCAAATAAATCACGGCTAACAACAAACACACGTCACACCTTTCAGACAACCCTCGCAAACTAGTGTGCCTGATTCTTCACCATTTGCCATTTCCATAGGGTTGCCAAGATTTCCTTCAGGGACCTCAAAGGTGAAGGCGGGATGTCCGTTCTGTAGGAGACGATTTAACACCGAACCTCCTCCAGCATCTCACTCAAGTTCCAGAGGGGTAGGTATCCTGGGGAAGGGGCTATCATATTTCTCTTAGCAACCATATCTATTTTTTTCCTTTCTTACTTCTCATTTACTTCGCATTTGAGGACATATCTATTTTTCCCCTCTTTCCATATTCACAAACTTCTACCACTAATTTTTTCATTGTTTCCAGGGTTTCTAATGAAATACATCTTATATTTAGATAAGAAGGCCAAAGAATCAGCATACACACAAAAATACATTAAACACAAACATTGAAATTTCAGACTAATAAGACTGTCACAGTGTAAGAGTCATCAGGTATTGTAGGGGAAAGAATAAGTGTGCACGGGGAAATATGCACACACACACACACACACACACACACACACACACACACACACACACACACACACACACACACAGAGAGAGAGAGAGAGAGAGAGAGAGAGAGAGAGAGAGAGAGAGAGAGAGAGAGAGACAGACAGAGAGAGATTATATATATATCTAAAAATAAATATGATATCAATATAATAGAAGGAAACATTCCACGTGGGAAAAATTATATATAAAAACAAAGATGAGGTGACTTACTGAACGAAAGCGCTGGCAGGTCGATAGACACACAAACAAACACAAACATACACACAAAATTCAAGCTTTCGCAACAAACTGTTTCCTCATCAGGAAAGAGGGAAGGAGAGGGGAAGACGAAAGGAAGTGGGTTTTAAGGGAGAGGGTAAGGAGTCATTCCAATCCTGGGAGAGGAAAGACTTACCTTAGGGGGAAAAAAGGACAGGTATACACTCGCACACACACACATATATCCATCCACACATACAGACACAAGCTTGTCTGTATGTGTGGATGGATATGTGCGTGTGTGCGAGTGTATACCTGTCCTTTTTTCCCCCAAGGTAAGTCTTTCCGCTCCCGGGATTGGAATGACTCCTTACCCTCTCCCTTAAAACCCACTTCCTTTCGTATTCCCCTCTCCTTCCCTCTTTCCTGATGAGGCAACAGTTTGTTGTGAAAGCTTGAATTTTGTGTGTATGTTTGTGTTTGTTTGTGTGCCTATCGACCTGCCAGCACTTTCGTTCGGTAAGTCACCTCATCTTTGTTTTTATATATAAAAATAAAGATGATGAGACTTACCAAACGAAAGTGCTGGCAGGTCGATAGACACACAAACAAACACAAACATACACACAAAATTCAAGCTTTCGCAACAAATGGTTGCTTCATCAGGAAAGAGGGAAGGAGAGATAAAGACGAAAGGATGTGAGTTTTAAGGGAGAGGATAAGGAGTAATTCCAATCCCGGGAGCGGAAAGACTTACCTTAGGGGGAAGAAAGGACAGGTATACACTCGCACACACACCCATATCCAACCGCACTTACACAGACACAAGCAGACATTCGTAAAGGCAAAGAGTTTCAGCAGAGATGTCAGTCGAGGCAGAAGTACAGAGGCAAAGATGTTGTTGAAAGACAGGTGTGGTATGAGCGGCAGCAACTTGAAATTAGTGGAGGTTGAGGCCTGGCGCATAACGAGAAGAGAGGATATACTGAAGGGCAAGTTACCATCTCCGGAGTTCTGCAGGTTGGTGTTAGTGGGAACTATCCAGATAACCCGGACAGTGTAACACTGTGCCAAGATGTGCTGGCCGTGCACCAAGGCATGTTTAGCCACAGGGTGATCCTCATTACCAACAAACACTGTCTGCCTGTGTCCACTCATGCGAATGGACAGTTTGTTGCTGGTCATTCCCACATAGAAAGCTTCACAGTGTAGGCAGGTCAGTTGGTAAATCACGTGGGTGCTTTCACACGTGGCTCTGCCTTTGATCGTGTACACCCTCCGGGTTACAGGACTGGAGTAGGTGATGATGGGAGGGTGCATGGGACAGGTTTTACACCGGGGGCAGTTACAAGGGTAGGAGTCAGAGGGTAGGGAAGGTGGTTTGGGGATTTCATAGGGATGAACTAAGAGGTTATGAAGGTTAGGTGGACGGCGGAAAGACACTCTTGGTGAAGTAGGGAGGATTTCATGAAGGATGGATCTCATTTCAGGGCAGGATTTGAGGAAGTCGTACCCCTGCTGCAGAGCCACATTCAGAGTCTGATCCAGTCCCGGAAAGTATCCTGTCACAAGTGGGGCACTTTGGGGTTCTTCTGTGGGAGGTTCTGGGCTTGAGGGGATGAGGAAGTGGCTCTGGTTATTTGCTTGTGTACCAGGTCGGAAGGGTAGTTGCGGGATGCGAAAGCTGTTTTCAGATTGTTGGTGTAATGGTTCAGGGATTCCGGAATGGAGCAGATTCGTTTGGCACGAATGCCTAGGCTGTAGGGAAGGGACCGTTTGATGTAGAATGGGTGGCAGCTGTCATAATGGAGGTACTGTTGCTTGTTGGTGGGTTTGATGTGGACAGACGTGTGAAGCTGGCCATTGGACAGATGGAGGTCAACGTCAAGGAATGTGGCATGGTATTTGGAGTAGGACCAGGTGAATCTGATGGAACCAAAGGAGTTGAGGTTGGAGAGGAAATTCTGGAGTTCTTCTTCACTGTGAGTCCAGATCATGAAGATGTCATCAATAAATCTGCACCAAACTTTGGGTTGGCAGGCATGGGTAACCAAGAAGGCTTCCTCTAAGCAACCCATGAATAGGCTGGCGTACGAGGGGGCCATCCTGGTACCCATGGCTGTTCCCTTTAATTGTTGGTATGTCTGGCATTCGAAAGTGAAGAATTTGTGGGTCAGGATGAAGCTGGATAAGGTAATGAGGAAAGAGGTTTTAGGTAGGGTGGCAGGTAATCGGCGTGAAAGGAAGTGCTCCATCGCTGCAAGGCCCTGGACGTGCGGAATATTTGTGTATAAGGAAGTGGCATCAATGGTTACAAGGATGGTTTCCGGGGGTAACAGATTGGGTAAGGATTCCAGGCGTTCGAGAAAGTGGTTGAGGTCTTTTTGAAGGATGGGAGACCGCATGTAATGGGTTGGAGGTGTTGATCTACATTGGCAGAGATACGTTCTGTGGGGGCTTGGTAACTAGCTACAATGGGGCAGTCGGGATGATTCGGTTTGTGAATTTTAGGAAGAAGGAAGATGGTAGGGGTGCGGGGTGTCGGTGGGGTCAGGAGGTTGATGGAGTCAGGTGAAAGGTTTTGTAGGGGGCCTAAGGTTCTGAGGATTCCTTGAAGCTCCGCCTGGACATCAGGAATGGGATTACCTTGGCAAATTTTGTATGTGGTGTTGTCTGAAAGCTGACGCAGTCCCTCAGCCACATACTCCCGACGATCAAGTACCACGGTCACGGAACCCTTGTCCGCTGGAAGAATGACGATGGATCGGTCAGCCTGCAGATCACGGATAGCCTGGGCTTCAGCAGTGGTGATGTTGGGAGTAGGATTAAGGTTTCTTAAGAAGGATTGAGAGGCAAGGCTGGAAGTCAGAAATTCCTAGAAGGTTTGGAGAGGGTGATTTTGAGGAAGAGGAGGTGGGTCCCGCTGTGACGGAGGACGGAACTATTCCAGGCAGGGTTCAATTTGGATAGTGTCCTCAGGATTTGGATCATTAGGAGTAGGATTAGGATCATTTTTCTTCGTGGAAAAGTGATATTTTCAGCAGAGAGTACGAGTGTAGGACAGTAAATCTTTGACAAGGGCTGTTTGGTTGAATCTGGGAGTGGGGCTGAAGGCGAGGCCTTTGGATAGGACAGAGGTTTCGGATTGGGAGAGGGGTTTGGAGGAAAGGTTAACTACTGAATTAGGGTGTTGTGGTTCCAGATTGTGTTGATTGGAATTTTGAGGTCTTGGAGGGAGTGGAGCTGGAAGTGGGAGATTGAGTAGATGGGAGAGACTGGGTTTGTGTGCAATGAGAGGAGGTTGAGGTTTTTTGGAAAGGTTGTGAAGGGTGAGTGAGTTGCCTTTCCAGTGGTGGGAAACCAGGAGCTCACAAACAGTTCCTTTCACCTATTAAACAACCATTTCGGCTAATTCTAATAACTTTCGCTTTATTTCCATTTCCGTTTTTCCCAACATCACTGCTCATTATTAGCCGCTTCCCACAGATTTTAACGTCATTATTTCTTAACAGACAATTGTTAGCCTCATTTTCATAATCTGCCACCACAAAAACACTCCTTTTAATACATTTACACGCAGTTTTTTCGAAATTTCCCCGAATTTCTCCACCCTTTAACGTGTTTTGGCGGCAACACAACCACCTAACCTTTGTGCACATCGTTGTCTACCAACCCAAGTTCACCAGAGGATCAACATAGCCCAGCTTTAACCAACACTTTTTCGCCCTTTTTCACACCAGATGAACAGTTAGTTTCTAGTTCACCTTTATCTCTCACCATATATTTTTATTTTCATTTTCATTTCAGCCTCATGCTACACTTTCCACCTTCTAATACCATGTCACCCTCACAACACCCCCACAACGACCCCATTAAGTTTTATTTACGTTCCATCCACAAACATGCCTTCGCCCTAGCCAGGTCACGCTCCCATATTTTATTTTCTCAGGCTTGTCTGACATTTGGAATTACCCCCAAAGGCCTCACACTTAAAGTTCCCATCTCTGGCTGCAACCCTTCTTTCCATCAGTCCCTATAACAATTCCAAACTGAACAATCCATTGCCCACACCCACCTAATTTTTCACCTACACATCAACTCAGCCAACAACCACACCCGTCAACTCCTATCCTTAATAAAAGTCCGCAGTCTTTCCTCTTCCACATCCACACCAGCTGTTCAGAGCATCCTCCTACAGGCCAACTGCTAATTAGAAAAGCATGCCACCATCCACCTCAAAAAACTATCAAATCTCCTGGTTTCCCACCTCTGGAAAGGCAACTCACACACCCTTCACTACATTTCCAACAAACCTCAACCTCTTCTCATTGCACACAAACCCAGTCTCTCCCATCTACTCAATCTCCCACTTCCAGCTCCACTCCCTCCAAAACCTCAAAATTCCAATCAACACAATCTGGAACCACAACACCCTAATTCAGTAGTTAACCTTTCCTCCAGACCTCTCTCCCAATCCGAAACCTCTGTCCTATCCAAAGGCATCACCTTCAGCCCCACTCCCAGATTCAACCAACAGCCCTTGTCAAAGATTTACTGTCCTACACTCGTACTCTCTGCTGGAAATATCACTTTGCCACAAAGAAAATTTATCCTAATCCTACTCCTGATGATCCAAATCCCCAGGACACTATCCAAATTGAACCCTGCCTGGCACAGTTCCATCCTCCGTCACAGCGGGACCCACCTCCTCTTCCTCAAACTCACCCTCTCCAAACCTTCTAGGAATTTCTGACTTCCAGCCTTGCCTCTCAATCCTTCTTAAGAAACCTTAGTCCTACTCCCAACATCACCACTGCTGAAGCCCAGGCTATCCGTGATCTGCAGGCTGACCGATCCATCGTCATTCTTCCGGCGGACAAGGGTTCCATGACCGTGGTACTTGATCGTCGGGAGTATGTGGCTGAGGGACTGCGTCAGCTTTCAGACAACACCACATACAAAGTTTGCCAAAGGTAATCCCATTCCTGATGTCCAGGCGGAGCTCATGGAATCCTCAGAACCTTAGGCCCCCTACAAAACCTTTCACCTGACTCCATCAACCTCCTGACCCCACCGACACCCCGCACCCCTACCTTCTACATTCTTCCTAAAATTCACAAACCCAATCATCCCGGCTGCCCCATTGTAGCTGGTTACCAAGCCCCCACAGAACGTATCTCTGCCTACGTAGATCAATACCTTCAACCCATTACATGCAGCCTCCCGTCCTTCATCAAAGACATCAACCACTTTTTCGAACGCCTGGAATCCTTACCCAATCTGTTACCCCCGGAAACCATCCTTGTAACCATTGATGCCACTTCCTTATACACAAAGATTCCACACGTCCAGGGCCTCGCTGCGATGGAGCACATCCTTTCACGCCGATTACCTGCCACCCTACCTAAAACCTCTTTCCTCATTACCTTATCCAGCTTCATCCTGACCCACAAATTCTTCACTTTTGAAGGCCAGACATACCAACAATTAAAGGGAACAGCCATGGGTGCCAGAATGGCCCCCTTGTACGCCAACCTATTCATGGGTCACTTAGAGGAAGCCTTCTTGGTTACCCAAGCCTGCCAACACAAAGTTTGGTACAGATTTATTGATGACATCTTCATGATCTGGACTCACAGTGAAGAAGAACTCCAGAATTTCCTCTCCAACCTCAACTCCTTTGGTTCCATCAGATTCAACTGGTCCTACTCCAAATAACATGCCACTTCCCTTGACGTTGACCTCCATCTGTCCAATGGCCAGCTTCACACGTCCGTCCACATCGAACCCACCAACAAGCAACAGTACCTTCATTATGACAGCTGCCACCCATTCCACATCAAACGGTCCCTTCCCTACAGCCTAGGTCTTCGTGGCAAACGAATCTGCTCCAGTCTGGAATCCCTGAACCGTTACACCAACAATCTGAAAACAGCTTTCGCATCCCGCAACTACCCTCCCGACCTGGTACACAAGCAAATAACCAGAGCCACTTCCTCATCCCCTCAAGCCCAGAACCTCCCACAGAAGAACCACAAAAGTGCCCCACTTGTGACAGGATACTTTCCAGGACTGGATCAGACTCTGAATGTGGCTCTCCAGCAGGGGTACGACTTCCTCAAATCCTGCCCTGAAATGAGATCCATCCTTCATGAAATCCTCCCCACTCCACCAAGAGTGCCTTTCCGCTGTCCACCTAACCTTTGTAACCTCTTGGCTCATCCTTATGAAATCCCCAAACCACCTTCCCTACCGACTGGCTCCTACCCTTGTAACTGCCCCCGGTGTAAAACCTGTCCCATGAACCCTCCCACCCCCACCTACTCCAGTCGTGTAACCCGGAAGGTGTACAAGATCAAAGGTTGAGCCACGTGTGAAAGCACCCACGTGATTTACCAACTAACCTGCCTACACTGTGAAGCTTTCTATGTGGGAATGACCAGCAACAAACTGTCCATTTGCATGAATGGACACAAACAGACAGTGTTTGTTGGTAATGAGGATCACCCTGTGGCTAAACATGCCTTGGTGCACGGCCAGCACATCTTGGCACAGTGTTACACCATTCGGGTTATCTGGATACTTCCCAACACCATCCGGGTTATCTGGATACTTCCCACTAACACCAACCTGTCAGAACTCCGGAGATGGGAACTTGCCATTCAGTATATCCTCTCTTCTTGTTATCTGCCAGGCCTCAACCTCCGCTAATTTCAAGTTGCCGCCACTCATACCCCACCTGTCTTTCAACAACATCTTTGCCTCGGTACTTCTGCCTCGACTGACATCTCTGCCGAAACTCTTTGCCTTTATGAATGTCTGCTTGTATCTGTGTATGTGCTGTTGGATATGCCTGTGTATGTGAGTGTATACCTGCTCTTTTTTTTCCCTAAGGTAAGTCTTTCTGCTCCTGGGATTGGAATGACTCCTTACCCTCTCCCTTAAAACCCACATCCTTTCATCTTTCCCTCTCCTTCCCTCTTTCCTGATAAAACAACCGTTCGTTGCGAAAGCTTGAATTTTGTGTGTGTGTTTGTGTTTGTTTGTGTGTCTATCAACATACCAACACTTTCGATTGGTAAGTTACATCATCTTTATATATATTGATTCCACATCGTATATGTATATAACTACAAAAGTTCTAGGTGTATATAAAGAAAGAATAGTGACAATGTACTCATGCACAAAGAGGGAGACAAAAGCATGTGAGTTGTGGTATAACTATAAAGCAGTAATGAGCAGGAGATAGACAAGGAACAGATGTGAACAAAGAAATATAAAGAAAGCAGGAGTGGCATTAGTCATGCTGATCATTTAGAAATGTCAGTTTAATAAATACTCTGATGAATTGTATGATAGTTGGACCTGAATAGTATATATAGATATAGAATTTACTAAGAGTATAGAAGTTGAGAAGTAGAGGAGGACTCTAGGGAGTAAATGAACCAGTAAAAAGTGCATGCAAAGTGTAAAACAGATTTTCATTTTTAGCAGAGAATACTTAATTATAGTATATATAGGAATGTATACTAGGGTAATGAAACATAAGGCCTACTTAGAAAGGATAAGGGGGTCGTACCCGGCATTTGCTAAGTATATAGGGCAGGCATACCTACATGGAGATAAGACAATCTGTGGCCTAAAAAATTGAAATGCTTTGTAAAGGGGCGTACCTACCAGAATGAAAAGAGGAAGTGTTCTCATAAGATCAACCCACAAGCAAGATACAGGTACTGATACTAGGAGAAGGGGACAGCATTGTGACAAAAGTTACTAATTTTATAGGGATTATTCTCAAAAGTTTGAATTCTATGCACAAATAGCATTGTTACATTTCATGTAAGTTTACGACTGTCAAAAAGAAACCTTCCAATTTGCCCAGAGTTCCTCCAAACTATAAAAAATATTAAACATAATATATACTTGTGTTGTTGTGGTCTCCAGTCCAGAGACTGGTTTGATGCAGTTCTTCATGCTACTCTGCGAGCTTCTTCATCTCCCAGTACCTACTGCAACCTACATCCTTCTGAATCTGCTTACTGTGGTATTGATAGCTATGATGCTACGGCATAGGTTGGCTCTACGACACTGACACTGACGACAGCACCCTCTAGCAGGCACTGTCCAGCTCTACGAGCTCTGCTCCAGATTCTGCCCATTTCATCAATAGCAGACGCCCTGGAAACATTGCTTCAACTTCACCTTGCTATTGAGACTATGTACTATTTATGATGGGAATACGGTTTTGTACCTACAGGCTTTTCAATTGTAAAGTTAAGTATGTCATTGACCAATAATTAAATGTACTTTCATGTAAAAAGCTGTACCAAGAATCTTACCTCACCTGCTCCTGCTCACTTCCTACCTTCGGCCTCCCCATTCCATTTACAGGAGCAGACCCACGCGCTGCCTTCCTGGCGGGATACAAAACTTAGTGTATTCATCTCTTGGTTTCGCTCCAAGATTTTTACCTTCCATGCTGCCCTCCAATAATAAATTTGTGATCCCTTGATGCCTCAGAGCATGTCCTACCAACCGATCCCTTCTTCTAATCAAGGTGTGCTACAAATTTATCTTCTCTCTAATTCTATTCAATACGTCCTCATTAGTTATGTGATCTAACCATCTAATCTGTAGCACCACATTTCAAAAGCTTCTATTCTCTTCTCATCCACACTATTTATCGTCCACATTTCACATCCATACATGGCCACAATCCATACAAATACTTTCAGAAACAACTTCCTGACACTTAAATCTATACTCGATGTTAACAAATTTCTCTTCTTCAGAAACGCTTTCCTTGCCATTGCCAGTCTACATTTTACATTTTCTCTACTTCGACCATCATCAGTTATTTTGCTCCCCAAATAGCAAAACTTATTTACTACTTTACGCATCTCGTTTTCTAATCTAATACCCTGAGCATCACCCGATTTAATTCGACTACAGTCCATTATCCTCATTTTGCTTTTGTTGATGTTCATCTTATATCCTCCTTTCAAGACACTGTCCATTCTGTTCAGCTGCTCTTCCAGGTCCTTTGCTGTCTTCAACAGAATTACAATGTCATCGGTGAACCTCAAAGTTTTTATTTCTTCTCCATGGATTTTAATTCCTACTCTGAATTTTTCTTTTGTTTCCTTTAATGCTTGCTCAATATACAGATTGAATAACATCAGGGATAGACTACAACCCTGTCTCACTCCCTTCTCAACCACTGCTTCCTTTTCATGCCTCTCAACTCTTATAACTGCCATCTGGTTTCTGTACAAATTGCAAATAGCCTTTCACTCTCTGTATTTTACCCCTGCCTCCATCAGAATTTGAAAGAGAGTATTCCAGTCAACATTGTCAAAAGCTTTCTCTAAGTCTACAAATGCTAGAAACGTCAGTTTGCCTTTACTTAATCTATTTTTGAAGATACGTCGTAGGGTCAGCATTGCCTCATGTGTTCCAACATTTCTATGGAATTTAGACTGATCTTCCCCGAGGCTGGCTTCAACCAGTTGTTGCACTTGTCTGTAAAGAATTTGTGTTAGTATTTTGTAGCCGTGGCTTATTAAACTGATAGTTTGATAAATTTCACATCTGTCAACAACTGTTTTCTTTGGGATTGAAATTATTATATTCTTCTTGAAGTCTGAGATTATTTCGCCTGTCTCGTACATCTTTCTCACCAGATGGTAGAGTTTTGTCAGGGCTGGATTTCCCAATAATGGAATGTTGTCTACTCCCGGGGCCTTGTTTTGGCTTAGGTCTTTCAGTGCTCTGTCAAACTCTTCATGCAGTATCATATCCCCTGGTTCATCTTCATCTACATCCTCTTCCATTTCCATAATATTGTCCTCAAGTACATCACCCCTGTACAGACACTCTATATACTCCTTCCCCCTTTCTGGTTTCTCTTCTTTGCTTAGAACTGGGTTTCAATCTGAGCTCTTGATATTTATACAAGTGGTTCTCTTTTCTCCAAAAGTCTCTTTAATTTTCCTGTAGGTAGTATCTATCTTACGACTAGTGAGAAATGCCTCTACATCCTTACATCTATCCTTTAGCCACCCCTGGTTAGCCATTTTGCACTTCCTGTCAGTCTCTTTTTTCAGATGTTTGTATTCCTTTTTGCCTGCTTCATTTACTGCACTTTTATATTTCGCCTTTCATCAATTAAACTCAATATATCTTCTGTTACCCAAGGATTTCTACTAGCTCTCGTCTTTTTACCTACTTGATCGTCTGCTGCCTTCACTATTTCATCCCTCAAAGCTACCCATTCTTCTCCTACTGTATTTCTTTCCCCCATTCCTCTCAATTGTTCCCTAATGCTCTTCCTGAAACTCTCTACAACCTTTGGTTCTGTCAGTTTATCCACATACCATCTCCATAAATTCCCAGCTTTTTACAGTTTCTTCAGTTTTAATCTATTCATAACCAATACATTGTGCTCAGAGACCACATCTGCCCCCTGGAAATGTTTTACAATTTAAAACCTGGGTCCTAAATGTATGTCTTACCATTATACAATCAATCTGAAACCTTCGAGTATCTCCAGGCATCTTCTATGTATACAACATTCTTTTTATCATTCTTGAACCAAGTGTTAGCTATTATTAAGTTATGCTCTGTGCAAAATTCTATCAGGCGGCTTCCTCTTTCATTTCTTACCACCATTTGATATTCACTTACTACGTTTCCTTCTCTTCCTTTTCCTACTACCAAATTCCAGTCATCAATGACTATTATATTTTCATCTCCCCTGAGTATCTGAATAATTTCTTTTATCTCATCATATATTTCATCAACCTCTTCATCATCTGTGGAGCTAGTTGGCATATAAACTTGTACTACTGTAGTAGACATGGGCTTCGTGTCTATCTTGGCCACAATAATGCATTCACTATGCTGTTTGTAGTAGCTTACTCGCACTCCTACTTTTTTATTCATTATTATACCTACTCCTGCATTACCCCTATTGATTTTGTATTTACAACACTGTATTCACCTGACCCGAAATCTTGTTCCTCCTGCCACCAAACTTCACTAACTCCCACTATATCTAACTTTAATCTATCCATTTCCCTTTTTAAATTTTCTACCCTACCTGCCTGATTAAGGGATCTGACATTCCACGCTCCCATCTGTAGAACACCAGTTTTCTTTCTCCAGATAATGATGTCCCCCTGAGTAGTCCCCACCTGGAGATCCAAATGTGGAACTATTTTACCTCTGGAATATTTTACCCAAGAGGACGTCATCATCATTTAACTATACAATAAAGCTGCATGCCCTCAGGAAAAATTATGGGTGTGGTTTCCCCTTGCTTTCGGCTGTTCACAATACTAGCACAGCAAGGCTGCTTTGGTTAGTGTTACAAGGCCAGATCAGTCAATCATCCAGACTGTGTCCCCTGCAACCACTGAAAAGGCTGCTGCCCCTCTTCAGGAACAACACGTTTGTCTGGCCTCTCAACAGATACCCCTCCTTTGTGGTAGCACCTACGGTACGGCTATCTGTATCACTGAGGCATGCAAGCCTCCACACCAGTGGCGAGGTCCGTTACAGAGAGAGAGAGAGAGAGAGAGAGAGAGAGAGAGAGAGAGAGAGAGAGAGGTAGAGGTAGAGAGAGAATGGAAAATAGACTATACTATTCTTATGTCATGAACACCTGAAGTTTACAATTGAAAATAAGGAAAGAGCCCTTACAATTCCTAAATACTAGGGAAGGTGGCTGAACCACGAATAAATGTTCATGTCTGGGTATCAAAGTAAAGTAAGAACAGAATAAAGAAAGGCTTATTTAAGATTGTTCTAGAGAGAAAAAAAAAAGATTGTTGTTGAAGTGACAGATGTATGTATGAACATGTATAAGAAAAGTACACTCCTGGAAATTGAAATAAGAACACCGTGAATTCATTGTCCCAGGAAGGGGAAACTTTATTGACACATTCCTGGGGTCAGATACATCACATGATCACACTGACAGAACCATAGGCACATAGACACAGGCAACAGAGCATGCACAATGTCGGCACTAGTACAGTGTATATCCACCTTTCGCAGCAATGCAGGCTGCTATTCTCCCATGGAGACGATCGTAGAGATGCTGGATGTAGTCCTGTGGAACGGCTTGCCGTGCCATTTCCACCTGGCGCCTCAGTTGGACCAGCGTTCGTGCTGGACGTGCAGACCGCGTGAGACGATGCTTTATCCAGTCCCAAACATGCTCAATGGGGGACAGATCCGGAGATCTTGCTGGCCACGGTAGTTGACTTACATCTTCTAGAGCACGTTGGGTGGCACGGGATACATGCGGAACACCTTCTAGAGCACGTTGGGTGGCACGGGATACATGCGGACGTGCATTGTCCTGTTGGAACAGCAAGTTCCCTTGCCGGTCTAGGAATGGTAGAACGATGGGTTCGATGACGGTTTGGATGTACCGTGCACTATTCAGTGTCCCCTCGACGATCACCAGTGGTGTACGGCCAGTGTAGGAGATCGCTCCCCACACCATGATGCCGGGTGTTGGCCCTGTGTGCCTCGGTCGTATGCAGTCCTGATTGTGGCGCTCACCTGCACGGCGCCAAACACGCATACGACCATCATTGGCACCAAGGCAGAAGTGACTCTCATCACTGAAGACGACACGTCTCCATTCGTCCCTCCATTCACGCCTGTCGCGACACCACTGGAGGCGGACTGCACGATGTTGGGGCGTGAGCGGAAGACGGCCTAACGGTGTGCGGGACCGTAGCCCAGCTTCATGGAGACGGTTGCGAATGGTCCTCGCCGATACCCCAGGAGCAACAGTGTCCCTAATTTGCTGGGAAGTGGCGGTGCGGTCCCCTACGGCACTGCATAGGATCCTACAGTCTTGGCGTGCATCCGTGCGTCGCTGCGGTCCGGTCCCAGGTCGACGGGCACGTGCACCTTCCACCGACCACTGGCGACAACATCGATGTACTGTGGAGACCTCACGCCCCACGTGTTGAGCAATTCGGCGGTACGTCCACCCGGCCTCCCGCATGCCCACTATACGCCCTCGCTCAAAGTCCGCCAACTGCACATACGGTTCACGTCCACGCTGTCGCGGCATGCTACCAGTGTTAAAGACTGCGATGGAGCTCCGTATGCCACGGCAAACTGGCTGACACTGACGGCGGCGGTGCACAAATGCTGCGCAGCTAGCGCCATTCGACGGCCAACACCGCGGTTCCTGGTGTGTCCGCTGTGCCGTGCGTGTGATCATTGCTTGTACAGCCCTCTCGCAGTGTCCGGAGCAAGTATGGTGGGTCTGACACACCGGTGTCAATGTGTTCTTTTTTCCATTTCCAGAAGTGTATATTGATATGATATGAAATGTTGTTGTTAGTGATATTATTTACATAATGACTGTGTATAAAATATCAGGTGTCCGACCTGGGGGGAGGGGAGGGGAGGATATGTAGTGTTTCAAGAATTTCTGCTTAAATTCTAGAACTACACAGCCTTCAACTGTCTCGAACACATGATATTTTAGAAGTGTGAGTGTGGGATGATAGAATCCTACCTAGTGTGTGTCACATATTTGTGTGTGCAAGTTTGCAATTCAGTCATGAGAAGAATGTGGACATGGCTGTCGAACGGCAATGACAAGTACTTATTGGGCGATCCATGGAAGTTTCAGTGAAAGTATACAGAAGAATCACGGAGCTTCTATGTTATTCTGTGCTAATTGTGTAAGTGACCATGGCCATAATAACGAGAATAGTTGAGAAGGTACTCTTGAGAAAAACTTTTGTCTTAGCTTTACTGAAGAGACAACGTGTATTACGGTTCGTGTTGAGACTGGACATGGTGTTTAAGCCAACTTTCTCGTATATGTAAATTAGTTTGTTTCTAGTGTATGGAGACACAAGAGGCTTACGAAGCAATATATATTTATATGAAGAGTGGGAATTGTAAAATGTCTCGAGTTCAAATATACATCATTAGTTGAAGAAAATGAAACTTTGTATGTCTATTTATTTTTATAAGTTGAAAGAGTGTTAAGAGATTCCTGTACCCAGCAGCGTACTTCAGAGAAGAAGTGAAAGAGGGTTTGCAGCAGCAGGCTAGCCTGCAAGGAAGGTCAACCAAGCAACTCAAGTAAGTCATCTCACACTTAAATTGTCGTCCAAAGCCGTTAGACCAGTACCCCCTCTAGTGTAATACTAAAAAAATGCAATGACCAGCATAAGTTGACAAATGAAGATTTTGCAGTTGTTTGGGCAGGGGCTAATGATGTAGCACAGAATGAAGCCAACTTGGCAATTCGTTCACTACATAAAGCCTTGTCAGCAATACAAAATACAAATGTGATTGTAGTTGGTGTACCACACAGGTATGACCTGCCTGAATGGTCCTGTGTAAATCAAGAAATTCAATCAAAAATAGTGAAAGGCCATAGCACTTGTTTTATTAATACTCCTAGTAACAAGGAGCCATATACTGCACATGGACAGCACTAAATGCAACTGGTAAAGAAGTAATTGGCACAAGGATTTATGAATCAGTGGAAACAAACAGGGGAGTGTGCAAAACAGCAATAGAACTTAAATGGAAGGATACTGCAGTCTCAGATAAAGAATCAATGAGAATTGTTATTGACACAACTCCAGCACAAATAACAACAGAATTCTTAAAAGTGAATTCCATATGTGTGGAGAGGACAATTACTCAAGAAATAAACATAACCAAGAGATCAGTGCAAAAGTTAGATAAAGCAGCTAATGACGTGGCAGGAAAGAAGACACCATATAAGAAGAGAGACCTACTTGGAAAAAGGAGTGAGAATACCAACAGGTGGCATACGGCAGTCAACCCAAAGAAAGAAACCACAACCAAGGGACCAGGAATTTTGGTGGCATCAGTGGTGATTTCACAGAAGAAAGCAGTTAACAAAGTGAGTCATCAAGTGGATGAACAGGTATGTGACGTATCCTAACACAGATGATCACAGTGCAAGGTTAAAGACATTAACTGAACCTACAATTCCAAATATAGAGTCAAATTGCTCTCAGAGGAATACAGACAAAGACGAACTACTTACTTTTTTACAAGTTAACATAAGTTGTATTAGAAATAAGATTTTAGAATTAGAACATTTATGTAACATTGAGCATGTAGATGTTATATTTGTATCTGAGCAGTGCTTAACCCAAGAACAAGTAAATATATTTTTTCCCCAAGGGTACATTGTGGGAGACATGATATGTAGAAAACAGAGAAAGAATGGTGGGACTAGAATTTTTGTCAAAGAAGGAATAATGTATTCCAGAACTGATGTAACTATGTACTCCTCAGAACTAGATGGGGAGTTTAGTTGTGTAAAACTAATTAATGAAAATATAGTGGTATGCAGTCTATATAGGTCACCAGATGGCGATGTAAATTTGTTTATTGAAAAATGTGAATTGATAGTTAAAAAGATATTGAAGAGTAACAAGAATTGCTATCTGTGGTCATTTCAACAAGGAAATGCAAACACACAGAGGCCAGTTGCTACGCCATTTCTGAATATGCTAAGTTCATTGGACCTCTATTGTACAAATAACTGTGCCACACATAGGAATGCCTGCATAGACAGTACTGTTGTGAATTTCCATAGGGAAGATTTTACAGTCAGACTTCCAAGAAATGAACTTGCAGATCATGAGCCACTACTCCTTAAACTCGGTAAGAGGCAGCCAGTTAAAATTGAAGAACGTAAAGAAGTAGTGGTACGAAGACAAAAGGAAGAGTACATAAGTATGTTTGTTGATAGTTTAGGAAGTGCGGATTGGGACTTTATATAAAACTGTCAATCTGGAAAAAGGGAAGCTGAAATGACCTTTGATAACTTATTTAAAACGTACACAGATTTATGGTACTCGTGCTGAAAAGTCTGAACTGGTTTACAGAAGAGCTAGCAGAAATTAGAGGAAACATGAATATGCTGTACCAGATGCATGAGCAAGCCGCTAATCGAGGGGTAGATCAGAGCATGAACATTCATAGGTCGTATCTGAAATGCAAAAAATTCTACAAAGCTGAAGTTCTTCTGGCAAAAATGCAGACAGTGGAAAATTATATAGAAAGGGCTCCCAATAAATGCAAGGCAACATGGCAAATAATAAAACAAGAGAATACACCAAAATGCACAGAAACAGCTCTGCTTGAACAAGAGAAATTAAATCACCACATTTAAACTCAGTTAAAGAAATAAGTAACAGTATTAAAGCAACAAATTCATCCTCAATGGACCTTGTTGGAACACCACTGCCTGCTAACCTGGTACTTCAATGGAGGGCTATCACACCTGTTGATGTTATAAAAGCTGTATCCAAATTTTCAGGTTCTAAAAGTATGGACTGTTGTTGGTTAACAAATAACATAATTAAAAAGACAATACAATCAATTGCCAAACCATTAGCTTTTATTTTTAATAAATGTGTAGAATTTGGAATTTTTCTGGATGCATTTAAGGTATCAAAATTTGTCCCAGTTTTTAAAAAAGGGGACAAACATCTTCCCCAAAGCTACAGACCAGTCTCCATTGTTTCAATATTCTCAAAGATATTTGAGGCACCTATACACACACAAATAAGCAGCTTCTTTGAAAAACAAAATATCCTTTATTATTTTGGTTTTTACAAGGGGAAGAATACAACAGGGGCATTCTTGGAAATCATTGACCAAACCTTAACGGCTTTTGAAAAGAATAACATGGTATCACTGGTATTATGTGACCTAAGCAAAGCTTTTGATTGCATTCCTGTTGACGTACTACTGGGGAAATTAGAGTTTTATAGGGTGAGAGGTAGCACTTTAGTTGTAACTGAAAACAATTCTTTTCAGTCAGAAATGTAAATCCTTCCCTAATGGAAATCAGCACAGGTGTACCACAAGGGTCTATCCTTGGACCCTTCTTCTTCATTGTAGCTATTAATGATTTACCTAAAAATAAAGACCACCCTGTCATGTATTATGCTGATGATACAACACTACTAACCACTTATCAGAACATTTCAGATCTGAATATCCTAACAAAAGAAACACTCGAAAAGGCCCTGGACTGGTTTTTAGCCAATAAGCTCCTGTGAAATCCTGATAGAACCCAACAACTTTTAATGGGAGTATCAAATGGAGTAGGCAACAAGTCGGTAAAACTCTCGAGTATTCTCACTGACTCAAAACTCTACCGGGAGGAACATGTCAATCACGTATGTGAAAAAATATCTCAGGTGGCATACCTTATCTTGAAACTAAGGGAAGTAGTGATTTTGGAGTACCTTAGGGTGACATACTTTGTGCTATTCCAGTCACATATTTCATATGGTCTGATCATTCCCCTCACATCAAGAACATCTTGAAATTACAAAAAAAAAAAAGTCTTACGCATAATATGTAAAACGTGTCATAAGGAGCACTGTCATACTCTTTTTTCCAGACTCAGAATACTCACAATTATAAATTTATACATCTGTCTGTCTGTACTCTATATTAAAAATAATATTTCAGAATTTATTGTCATAGGGGAAATGCATGAATACAACACCGGGGCTAAGGGTAATTTAGACATACCACACAGCAGTTTAGCAAGAACAGGAAATTTCCACAAAATACACTGACTCAAAATGTTCAATAAACTGTCAATTCATGTTCAGTCTGGTACAGCTGGCTGACAGACATTCTATGACATTAAAGAATTCTTTGAGATGGCTGAGTAGGATATCAGCATTTAAAAGCTGTCTATAGTTGAACATATTATTGTGTGCTGTTGTTAATCTTGTGTAATTACATAGTGGATACAATAAAGAATACAATATTATATTACATTAAATTACAATATAGCTTACTGCATTAACTTTTAGAAGCTATGCTGGTGTAATTTGGTACACTGACATGCTTAAAATGTATTCTATAATGTACTGACACTAGTTTATTTTATTATTCTGTATGTACTAGTACATCCTGGATGAAGAAGCCAATATCATTGTAAAATGATCTATGGTAAAAAAATTCTTGGTTCTTGATTAGGCACTTGTACCAATTTCTGTGCCTCTTCAGTGTATCACATCATATATTTCTTCAGTCTCTTCAACACATGCAGGGCTAATTGGCATATAAACACTTGTACTACTGTGGTGGGTTTGGGATTCATATCTATCTGGGCTACAATAATGCATTCATTATGCTGTTCATAGTAGCTTATCCGCATTCCTTTATATATATATATATATATATATATATATATATATATATATATATATATAAAGGAATGCGGATAAGCTACTATGAACATATATATATATATATATATAAAGGAATGCGGATAAGCTACTATGAACAGCATAATGAATGCATTATTGTAGCCCAGATAGATATGAATCCCAAACCCACCACAGTAGTACAAGTGTTTATATATATATATGACTTACCAAATGAAAGTGCTGGCAGGTCGACAGACACACAAACAAACACAAACATACACACAAAATTCAAGCTCTCGCAACAAACTGTTGCCTCATCAGGAAAGAGGGAAGGAGAGGGAAAGACGAAAGGATGTGGGTTTTAAGGGAGAGGGTAAGGAGTCATTCCAATCCCAGGAGCGGAAAGACTTACCTTAGGGGGGAAAAAAGGACGGGTATACACTCGCGCACACACACGCACACATATCCATCCACACATATACAGACACAAGCAGACGTATTTAAAGACAAAGAGTTTGGGCAGAGATGTCAGTCGAGGCAGAAGTGCAGAGGCAAAGATGTTGTTGAATGACAGGTGAGGTACGAGTGGCGGCAACTTGAAATTAGCGGAGATTGAGGCCTGGTGGATAACGGGAACAGAGGATATATTGAAGAGCAAGTTCCCATCTCCGGAGTTCGGATAGGTTGGTGTTAGTGGGAAGTATCCAGATAACCCGGACGGTGTAAAACTGTGCCAAGATGTGCTGGCCATGCACCAAGGCATGTTTAGCCACAGGGTGATCCTCATTACCAACAAACACTGTCTGCCTGTGTCCATTCATGCGAATGGACAGTTTGTTGCTGGTCATTCCCACATAGAATGCGTCACAGTGTAGGCAGGTCAGTTGGTAGATCACGTGGGTGCTTTCACACGTGGCTCTGCCTTTGATCGTGTACACCTTCTGGGTTACAGGACTGGAGTAGGTGGTCCAGGGCCTCGCTGCGATGGAGCACTTCCTTTCACGCCGATCACCTGCCACCCTACCTAAAACCTCTTTCCTCATTACCTTATCCAGCTTCATCCTGACCCACAACTTCTTCACTTTTGAAGGCCAGACATACCAACAATCAAAGGGAGCAGCCATGGGTACCAGGATGGCCCCTTCGTACACCAACCTATTCATGGGTTGCTTAGAGAAAGCCTTCTTGGTTACCCAGGCCTGCCAACCCAAAGTTTGGTACAGATTTATTGATGACATCTTCATGATCTGGACTTACAGTGAAGAAGAACTCCAGAGTTTCCTCCCCAACCTCAACTCCTTTGGTTCCATCAGATTCAACTGGTCCTACTCCAAATAACATGCCACTTCCCTTGACGTTTACCTCCATCTGTCCAATGGCCAGCTTCACACATCCGTCCACATTGAACCCACCAACAAGCAACAGTACCTCCATTATGACAGCTGCCACCCATTCCACATCAAACGGTCCCATCCCTACAGCCTAGGTCTTCAAGGCAAACGAATCTGCTCCAGTCCAGAATCCCTGAAGCATTACACCAACAACCTGACAACAGTTTTCACATCCCGCAACTACCCTCCCGACCTGGTACAGAAGCAATTAACAAGAGCCACTTCCTCATCCTCTCAAACCCAGAACCTCCCACAGAAGAATCACAAAAGTG
Organism: Schistocerca serialis cubense; assembly: GCF_023864345.2. Classification (NCBI taxonomy): domain Eukaryota; kingdom Metazoa; phylum Arthropoda; class Insecta; order Orthoptera; family Acrididae; genus Schistocerca; species Schistocerca serialis. The sequence continues at coordinate 917,129,877 of NC_064641.1, forward strand.
CCCCACTTGTGACAGGATACTTTCCGGGACTGGATCAGATTCTGTATGTGGCTCGCCAGCAGGGACACGACTTCCTCAAATCCTGCCCTGAAATGAGATCCATCCTTCATGAAATCCTCCCCACTCCACCAAGAGTGTCTTTCGCCGTCCACCGAAACTTCGTAACCTCTTAGTTCATCCCTATGAAATCCCCAAACCACCTTCCCTACCCTCTGGCTCCTACCCTTGTAACCGCCCCCGGTGTAAAACCTGTCCCATGCACCCTCCCACCACCACCTACTCCAGTCGTGTAACCCGGAAGGTGTACAAGATCAAAGGCAGAGCCACGTGTGAAAGCACCCACATGATTTACCAACTGACCTGCCTACACTGTGACGCATTCTATGTGGGAATGACCAGCAACAAACTGTCCATTCGCATGAATGGACACAGGCAGACAGTGTTTGTTGGTAATGAGGATCACCCTGTGGCTAAACATGCCTTGGTGCACGGCCAGCACATCTTGGCACAGTGTTACACCGTCCGGGTTATCTGGATACTTCCCACTAACACCAACCTATCCGAACTCCGGAGATGGGAACTTGCTCTTCAATATATCCTCTGTTCCCGTTATCCACCAGGCCTCAATCTCCGCTAATTTCAAATTGCCGCCACTCGTACCTCACCTGTCATTCAACAACATCTTTGCTTCTGCACTTCTGCCTCGACTGACATCTCTGCCCAAACTCTTTGTCTTTAAATGCGTCTGCTTGTGTCTGTATATGTGTGGATGGATATGTGTGTGTGTGTGTGTGTGTGTGTGTGCGCGAGTGTATACCCGTCCTTTTTTCCCCCCTAGGGTAAGTCTTTCCGCTCCCGGGATTGGAATAACTCCTTACCCTCTCCCTTAAAACCCACATCCTTTCGTCTTTCCCTCTCCTTCCCTCTTTCCTGACGAAACAACCGTTTGTTGTGAAAGCTTGAATTTTGTGTGTATGTTTGTGTTTGTTTGTGTGTCTATCGACCTGCCAGCGCTTTTGTTTGGTAAGTCTCATCATCTTTCTTTTTAGATATATTTTTTCCACGTGGAATGTTTCCCTGTATTTTATATATATATATATATATATATATATATATATATATATATATATATATATATATATATATATATATATATATATATATATATATAGACACACACACACCTAAAAACAAAGATGATGTGACTTAACCAAACGAAAGCGCTGGCACGTCGATTGACACACAAACAAACACAAACATACACACAAAATTGAAGCTTTCGCAACAAACTGTTGCCTCATCAGGAAAGAGGGAAGGAGAGGGAAAGACGAAAGGATGTGGGTTTTAAGGGAGAAGGTAAGGAGTCATTCCAATCCCAGGAGCGGAAAGACTTACCTTAGGGGGGAAAAAAGGACGGGTATACACTCGCACACACACTCATATCCATCCGCACATACACAGACACAAATGTACGGCTATATGTATTACTGAGGTGGGCAAGCCTCCCCACCAATGGCAATATCCATAGCTCAGGTGGGGATGTCTCTGTATGGGCCCTCATTTCTTGCATCTTACATTCATGGTCCTCATGTGAAATGTATGTTGGTGGCAGTAGAACCATTCTGCAGTCAGCTTGAACAGAACATCACCTTCCCTCTGGGGTTTCCCATTTGAGTTAATAAATCATCTCCATAACATTTGTGTGTTGTCTGAACCCACTGATAACAAATGAAGCAGCCCAGCTCTGAACTGCTTTGATGTCTTAATTTAATCCAACCAGGTATGGATCCCAAGCACTTGAGCAGTACCTAAGAACAGACCACAATAGCATCATATATTCAGTCTCTTTTACAAACAAAGCACTATTTCCCAAAATTATCCCAATAAACTGAAGTTGACCATTCACCTTCTCTACCACAATCCTCATGCTTGTTCCATCTCATATTGCTTTGCAACATTTTGCCTAGATATTTAAATCACATTTCTGTGTCAAGCAGCATACTTCTAATACTATATCCGAACATTATGGGTTTATTTTTCCAACTCATCCACATTAATTTACATTTTTCTACACTTAGAGCAAGCTGCCATTCATCACACCAACTAGAAATTTTGTCTGGATCATCTTGTATCCTCCTACAGTCACTCATGTTTGACTGCTTCCTGTACACCTCAGCATTATCAGCAAAAAAACTGAAATTTCTGCCCAACCTCTCTGCCAGAACATTTACGTGTGTGTAGAAAATAATAATGGTCCTACCACACTTGCCTGTGGCACTCCTGATGATACCCTTGTCTCTGATGAACACTTATCATCCAGGACAACATACTGGGGTCTATACTTAAGAAGTCTTTGAACCACTCATGTATCTGGGAAGCAACTCCATATGCCCATACCTTCATTAACAGTCTGTAGTGGGACACCGTGTTAAAAGCTTTTTGGAAATCTAGCAGTACTGAATCTGCATGCTGACCTTCATGCATTGTTCTCAGTATATCACGTGAGAAAACGGAAAGCTGAATTTTGCGCAAGCAATGCTGCTTTCCAAAACCATGTTGATTCGTGAACATTGCTTCTCAGTCTCAAGAAACTTTATTGTATTCAAACTGAGAATATGTTCAAGAATTCTACAGCAGGGTATTGGCCTATGATTTTGTGGGTCCATTATTTTACTCTTCTTATATACAAGAGTCATCTGGGCCTTTTGTCAGTTGCTTAGGAGTTTGAGTTGGGTGAGAGATTCAGGATAAATGCAAGCTAAGTAAGGGGCCAATGCCATAGAGTCCCCTTTGTAAACCTGAATTGGACCCAGTGACTTATTTGTTTTCAACTCTTTCAGTTGTTTCTCTATGCCAGGGATTCCTGTTACTATATCGTCCACATGGGAGTCTGTTCGATGGTCAAATGATGGTATGTTTGTATGATTCTCTTCCATTAATGATTTCTTAAATATGAAATTTAAAACTGCCGCTTTTGTTTTGTTATCTTTAACTGCCACACCAGACTTGTCAATAAATAGCTGGATGGAAGCTTTAGATCCACTTAGCAATTTTACATAGGACACATCTTTCGCTAAGGTATGACAGTGGTAGTTGTTGTATGCTTTGCACACAGAGTCCATAGATGCATTAATTTCTACTAACTTTTGCCTGTCATTGTTTCCACATTCTCTTTTCAACTGAGAGGGCAACATCCTTTGCTTCCTCAGTGTTTACTGAATTTTGTTGTTAAGCCATGGTGGATATTTTCCGTCCCTAATCCACTTACTACACATATGGCTCTCCAGAGCATGATTTAAAGTTTTCCCGTAATTCCTCTATGTCCATCTTACTGGAACTAAATGATGTCATTTCACTGTCTAAGTGAGATACTATCAACTGCATATCCACTCTTTCTAGTAGAAACACTCATCTAGTCTTCTTGACTGATTTATTAACTTTCATAACCACAGCTGCTACAATGACATCATGGTCACTTACCCCATCTCTACACTGCTACTGTCGATAAGATCCAGCCTGTTTGCAACTGTGGGGCCTACGATATTTCTATTGCATTTGGGCTGGCAAACTAGCTGCTCATGAGAGTTTTCAGAAAATCTGTTCCAAAGTTCTTTGCAAGACTGTCTGTCTATACTCCACACAAGTAGTCCATAGACATTCCAGTATATACACAGTAGCTTGAAATGAACTCCAATGATTATTGCATGATCTGGATATTTATGCACTACTGACTGTAGATCTTCTTTCAATGACTCTAGAACTGTCACAGTGGAATCAGGTGCCCCGTAAAAACATCCTACAGTTAACTTGGTTTCACCTAGACCTGTTATACATGACAAGATAACTTCTCTGTCACATTCAGCTTTGGCCTCAATAGAGACAATATTTTTGTCAACTGCAATGAACAGTCCCCCTCCTATGGCATCTAATTTATCTTTCTGATATATGTTCCATGACTTGTTAAATGTGTCAGAGCTTTCTACTTCAGGTTTCAGCCACCTCTTGGTCCCTAGAATAATCTGAGCATATGAATTTTCATGGGGGCAGCAAATTCAGGAAATTTATCATAAATACTTCAATAATGTACTGATAAAATTTATCAGTCAAATTGTCTTTACTCTAGATGTGGTCTGAATTCCCTTTCTGCATACCTGATAGCGAATGTTCATCAGAGCACCCCAAATTACCGCTTAGCCTAAAAAAGGCTCCCTGTGCGCTCCATAATTACTCTGCTACCTGAGTAGCTGCATACTTTGTGTAGTGGACCCCCGAGCTATCAACAGAAGTCCTAAAAATCCCCACCCAATATTATATGTCCAGAAATCTGCAGTCAAGACTGTCACAGAGTCGACAAAGTCTTTGGTTGAGCCCCTCCACTTGGCTTCAGATCAAAGGACCCAAATCAATTCTGAGAACAAAGCTGCAAATTGCAAGCTATGTTTGCACTGTGCACATGAGGCCAGCAGCCTTCACCAGCTTTGCCAGCTGCCTGTATGAAGTGAGGATGGCCTCAGAACCCACGTGACAGGCATCGTCGGTGCTCCCATGAGCTACAACTTGCAGATGACTGCACCCCAAAAACTCAATAGTCGCAGGAAAGGCCACCTCCACATCTCAGATGAGGCATGCTGGAAGGCATAATTAGTGTATATTGGCTTTCTTTACAGCCCTGAACGCTATCTTCCTTCTTGGAGCTCCTGATAACTAACAAACCCACACCCACGATTGTCTATTTGTACCCCGCTGAAGGAATGGCCACCTGTTCCTTCATAGGATGAACAGGCAAGGCCCAGACAGCCAGCCTCCACCTTGGCCCTCCATTCATGCAACATGGACATTACAGCTCGCCACTTGCCCTGCTGTGAGAGTGGATCCTCTGCAGCAGAGCCCATGGGCAAAATAAGCAATACCTGGGCCATCCCATGTGACACACCAGATACTCTGCCACCGCTGCACCCAGAGGCATCACCTGTTCATGAACTGCAGCCAGCTGCTTCTGCTGCATCTGCACACAGATGTAGATATGGATATGGATATAAAAGACACTTGAAACTGTGAGTGTAACTGATGAAGTTACATCTTATTGGTCCACAGCGCAAAGTGCATATCCTCTGAAACACACTTGGAGCAGATTTGCTCCATTTCAGAAGTGGAAAAGGCACTTGACATCATGAGGCGGAGTCAAGGAAGTAAGGCCAGTAATAAATACCTGAATATTATGGCATTTAGTATAGTGACCTATTAGTAATTTCATAATTTTGATTTCTATAAACTTTGATATCCACAGCTGTTCCTTATAAAACCTCTAGCACACTGGGGGTAAGTAGCACAGAATGTGGTCTTTTTATGTCTAAGAATTCAATAAATTTTTCAACACATTTGTAAGGTAAAACATATCACAATCAAGATGAGCTGGTCAGTGTTTTCTAAATCTGGCACTGAATAACGGGATTGAAAAAAATTACATTTTTTAATTTCACCAGTATTTTGTAAGGAATAACAGATGTGAGTAGTCTGAACCACCAGTTTAATAAGTTGTGGTTGTAGAATACAAACATGAATTTTCTACTGAAGACTGGTAGAAGCCGACCTGGGGGAAGATCAGTTTGGTTTCTAAAGAAGCAATACAGGAGACATTTAGTGAAATAAAAATTAATGTAACTTCCCCACCTGACATAAGAAAAATCATTATGACTCTAACGGTTCAAATGCCATGAATAATATCTCCAATTAGACACTAAAAACTTGTGGGACTATAATACATTTATAGAATAATAATAATAATTAAAAAAAAACACTTCAGTTGCCAGTAATTTCTTACAAGAAATTAATTTGTTCCTCAGTTTGGGATGTTCACCTGAGAAAATATTTTTAATCTATTGCATGTAAGTCTGTAGTGATTATTTAAGGCATCATTAACTCAGGATGTTTTCCTTGAAAGATTGGAATATGCTCTTGCTAGGCCTCTTTGTAAGAATGTTGACACTACAAATGTCAATAACTAAATAACATCCATCCCTTACATCATTTTCTAAAATTCCTAAGAAGATAATGCACCTGTGTAGTAATGGGATACTTAGCTAATCACAATTTGGATTTCAAAACAAGCATTTTACTGGGTCAGCAATTTGTACATTTACTAAGAATATAATAAAATCTATGAATACTACATCCTCGCCAATTGGGATCTGTGACTTAACAAAGGCATTTCACATCATCTGCATGAGGAGAAATGACAATGGAAATCCCACTGGGTTTTTGCTTTATGATCTGTCATTTCAATTGAACCATGAAGCACAATTAGTCCGTTTTGGAGATAATATGAGAATTGTTGTGCTGCTGAGGAAAGAGAAAATTGTAAAAGATGTCTTTGTGAAAGTTATGAATGGCTTTGCACAAAAGGGCTAGCTTTAAGCTTTGAAAAAATGCAGTTCACCAACTCTTGTACAGTTATAAATATGCCACCTGCTAAAACATTTAGGTTCAGCTACTTTTGTCATAAAAATAATTACCCACTTTTGGGACACAGAATTCAGTAAGATAATATATTTTGCATATTCAAACACTGGAAAATCCAGGCTGGAATAATGACAGTATTATGAAAAGGATAGATTGCTACTCACTATATAGAGGAGATTCTGAGTCACGAACAGGTAAAAAGAGTGCTAATAAGTAAGCTTTCAGCCAAAATGCCTTCTTCTGGATTAGACAACATACACACACACACATGACCACTGTCTCTGGCTGCTGAGGCCAGACAGTGAGCAATGAGATATGATAGGAAAATCAGTCTGGGTGGTGGTGGTAACAATGAGGCTGGGGCAGGGAAGGAGAGGGATAACAGGGTAGGGGTAGGAGATGGTGAAGTGCTGCTTGTGGGAGCCTACAGGGACAAGATAGGAAGATGGTAGGACAGCTAGGTGCAATCGGGAGGTTAGACAGAGGGCAGGGGGAGCATAAAAGGAGAGTAGTAAAAGACTGTGAGTGTGTTGGTGGAATAGAAGGTTGTGTAGTGCTGGAGTGGGAGTGGCTGGGATAAATGGGCGAAGGACAGTGATTAACAATGAAACTTCCTGCCAGATTAAAACTGTGTGCCCAACCGAGACTCGAACTCGGGACCTTTGCCTTTCGCGGGCAAGTGCTCTACCATCTGAGCTACCGAAGCACGACTCACTCCCGGTGCTCACAGCTTCACTTCTGCTTCGGTAGCTCAGATGGTAGAGCACTTGCCCGCGAAAGGCAAAGGTCCCGAGTTCGAGTCTCGGTCAGGCACACAGTTTTAATCTGCCAGGAAGTTTCATATCAGCACACACTCCGCTACTCCGCTGCAGAGTGAAAATCTCATTCTGGAAAGTGATTAACAATGTTTGAGGAGGTCAGGGGGGTTACAGGAACATAGGATATATTGCAGGGAGAGTTCCAACCTGTTGATGTAGGTAGGAAGGATCCAAATGGACCCAGCTGTGAAGAAGTCACTAAAACGAAGAACACTGTGTTGGAAAGTGGGCTCAATGACTTATTGGTCTACCTGTTTCTTGGCCATAGTTTGTTGGTGACTATTCACGTGGACAAAATAGCTTGTTGGCTATCATGCCCACATAGAATGCAGCACAGTCGTTGCAGCTTAGTTTGTAGGTCATGTGACTGTTTTCAAAGATAGTCCTGTGTTTGATGGGATAGGTGATGTTTGTGAGCAGACTGGAGAAGGTGGTGGTGGAAGGAAGTATGGGACATGTCTTGCATCTAGGTCTATTCAGTGATATTAGCCCTGAGGCAGGGGTTGGGGGCAGGAGTTGAGTAGGAATGGACAAGGATATTGTGTAGGTTTGGTGGTTGTGGAACACCACTGTGGGAGGGGTGGGAAGGATACTGGGTAAGACATCCCTCATATCAGGGCATGAAGAGAGGTGGTTGTAACACTGGCAGAGAATTTGATTCAGTTGCTCCATTCCTGAGTGGTACTGAGTCATGAGGAGAATGCTACTTTGGGAAGTCGTGGGTGACTGGAGAGATAAGCCATGGGAGATATGTTTCTGTACAAGGTCGGAAGGGTAATTATGGTCTGCGAAGGCCACAGAGACCCTTGGTATATTTCAAAATGGACTGCTTGTCACCTCAGATGCAATGACCACGGCTGACTAGGCTGTAAGGAAGGGTCTTCTTGGTATGGAATGGGTGGTAGCTGTCGAAGTGGAGGTATTTCTGGTGGTTGGTGGGTTTGATGTCTTTGAGGTGGAGGTCAACATTGAGGAAGGTGGCTTGTTGGGTTGACAAGGACTGACCAGATGAAGTAAATGGGGGAGAAGGTGTTGAGGTTCTGGAGGAATATGGACAGGGTGTCATCACCCTCCATCCAGATCATGAAGATGTCACCAATGAAGCTGAACTATGTGAGGGGTTTGGGATTCTACGTGGTTTGGAAGAATTCCTCTAGATGGCCCATGAATAGGCTGGCATAAGATGGTGCCATAGGGTGTCCATTGCCATGCCATGGATTTGTTTGAAGGTGATGCCTTCAAAGGGGAAGTAATTGTGGGTGAGGGTGTAGTTGGCAGTGGTGACCAGGAAGTAGGCTATAGGTCTGGAATCCATTGGACATTGGGAATAGGGAAAGCGGGATTGGGAAAAATAGTGAGGGAGTGAACCAAAAGCAAAGAAGGTTGAATTTATCTGATTACAAAGTTAATAGCAACAAATTAAAGAAATAAATTACAAATTTAACAACGAAGTTATGTTCTTATGAAATATGCAATAGTGAGACTAAGGTCACTGGCCACCTGTTGGCCATTTTGTTATCTTCAATGCCACATCATGTGATGTGCAATTCAGTAATATTCTGGAATGTGTCACATTCAGGTGACCCCATACCTTATGTGCGAAATTCTATCTGCATAGGTAAATGTCTTTCATGTACTCTAATAATGTGTTTAGTTGCTTGTCTCAAATCCATCTTTGCTATACTACCCTTGTGGTTTTTGTAACCTTTTCAGATTTTCTGGTGATGACTACTATCAAGACTTGTCAATAAACCAGTCACCTCAGATCCATTGACTCACAAGACCAAAAGATTTTATTCAGCATCTGTATCAGCAGTTCAATTCATAAAATGGCCATATACATCTTGCGTGACTATGTGTCACACTTTGTATCATCTGGTAATGCTTGCCAATGACCATGATCCTTTGCACGTTTGTCCTAAATTTGCAGACCAAATACATTTCAACATATGATACAAACAATGCATTAACAATTTCGAAAACAATGATGGGAGGCATAATGTGCAGTTTCCACAGCAGGTTAAGCAAGAGCCTGCCAACCATAAGCTGGATAAACTCTGCCTGACACCCACTGACTCAGATGTCAGTGTGCCCAATTAATGAGCTTTGCGCGACATCGATAAACCCTCACCTGTCTGCCACCCACACTGTACACATGCCTGCACAGAAAACTGCCAACTGCATCATAATCCATGCAGCCATGATATGCCCCTGACCTCACCATGCCCACACCTGCATATAACACCACCAACCATGTCATGTCCATACAACTACAACATGTAGCTGACCACATCACACCCAAGCAGAACCACTTCTGCAGGTATCATGCAACATACACTGCCACCACTCACAAATGTAGGCAACCATGAAATTTCACAAACGAAATTCACGGTCCACTGGAGGTGCATGAGATTGTGTTGGATATTTAAGTTGATTTGACTCTCAGGGAGATAACAATGGATTGCCACCATCCTGCTTACTTTACAAGAGATTTTTTGTGCACAACCGAACCAGCAGCCAACTGTAATGCTCTCAACCCCAGCCTCACTGAACAAGTCATATGGGCATTTATCACTCCAGGCATGGCAGAACCCAGTTTTGGCACTAATTTTCTACAACACTTCAACTTGTTCCTGGACCTGTCCAGTGGCAGACTCATGCACATGACTAATGGCCTTTCGACCACTGTGGTTCTTGTCCATGCCCCTTCTATGGCTCGGCCTCATCCCTCTTTGCATCCTGACCTCTGTCACCTGCGGATTAACATGATTGTAGGTCCTCCAGGAGTGCCTCTGTGTGATCAGTTAGCTTTATTCTGACTTCTGAAGTGAACTTTCAATTATGGGACAACAACAGTACCATCAGAGACAAGATTCAAGACATCAAACAGGAACTCCTCACAACATGACACTATCTCAACTGACTACACTGACCACCTTCACAATTTTCATGTGTGTGTCATCTTGCTATTATGCAACAGTCTCCCTCAAGATCATTGTGAACTGTCCAATACTACCTTTTTTTATATGCATCTGTGTATTTATCCTACGATTCAGTGCTTTCTAGGGCCTCGTATGTGTATTTTTATAGGTATCGTTCAGTTCAGTTTGACCAAAACCCTATTCTTCTTTGTAAATACATATAGAATATTCTGGAATGAGGTACATTCTCGTGATTGTTAATAGATTGTTGTCATTAACAGAACTACGAACATATGCTAAATTAAATATCAGATTGTGAAATTGAAGGAATAAATGTTTAGCAACAAATATCAAAAGGCTGTGGAAATGTTAGCATAAATAAGTAATGCCTCTAATACCATAATTGCAATTTGTAAATTCACTAACACAAAAACCTCACTACGATTCAAATGAAACTAGCAATCATTATATAGTGATGTAATTTCATTCATTATTCATTCTTATGTAATTCATTGTAATTAATGATGCTTGTAAATTACGCCGATATTTAGCTCTTGCTAGTTAACCCACCCATATTTACGAAATTCTGGTATTTGAGAAAACGTATTTAATTTATGTAATCTGGCAAAGCATGATGTGTATCCTTCGACCAAACGTTAGCAATAAAATCCATACAGTCACTAATTACAAAATTAAAGTAAAATCAAAATAATCATTGAAATCAGGTTGTGAATTAATTTTCACACATAAAACCAAGATGATTATGTTATTTGACATTATATTTTATAACCTGGACAAATGTAACAGCAGTTAGTTAAGATGAAATTGTTTTTAATTGTAAGTTACATTTTGTAATAAATTAGCAATGGTAGCAATTATTAAAATTGTATTTAAAGCGACACAGTGTGGCTGTGCAGGCAGTCAGTCAAGTTTTGTTTACTTCAGGAGTCAGTGCAGTTCAGTTCATTTTAGCTCAGTTTCATCAGTTGTTTTGCACCGATGTCAGTTCTGTTGATCAGCTAGTGTCAATTTGTCAAGCTTGGAATTTTCGTGATGTTCTCATTATTCGCAGCATCCACAACATCGCTGAACCACGGGCCAATGCAAGTTAAGTAGTAATGTTCAAAGATTGTTACATGTGGTGATGTAGAGCTGGGACTGACGTTTGAAACTGGAACTGTGTTTAATGAGTGATTGTTCCAGGTTAAGTAAAAATGTGAATGCAAGATCGAAACAACAACAACTTTAGCCCACAGAATTGTTTGTGGTGACCGTTTATGGAGGAGGAGGAGGAGGAGGAGGAGGAGGAGGGGGGGGGGGGGGGGTTGAAATACCTGCTGTGGGAAGATCGCAAAATCATCTGTTTTGGATATCATTACCCGATGGTAATGGACCAAATTCTCAGACTGCAATGTTGGAATTCAGATGTGTAACTGTTCTTTTTAATTTTCTGATTTTAAATAGTGTTGTGTGACATTTGTGTATCTTCACCACAAGTACTACAATTAAACAAGGAAGAGTAGGCAGAGATAATTTGTTAATGTTCTTAATACAGCATATGAAAGAAACAAAGGATCAGATGGAACAGGTTAGGCAGAATATTGGTCAGCAAAGTCAACAGTGAAGTCAGCAATTAAGTGAACAAACGGCAGAATTAAAGAATACACTACTGAAAATACTGATCAGATAAGGGAAACTCAGGAGGTTTTGGCAGCATTAAAAATTACTGTTGAGACAGGGCATGGTGAACTCAATACTCAAGTGGGAGCAGCAGATGAAAGGGTAGATATATTAGAAACTAATTTCACACAAGAGTTGTCCAAAAACGACATGAGATTCAAAAATCTAGATAAACATGTAGAAGCAGAAAATTCCAAACTTAAAGTCAAGGTTGCTCAGACCAAATGAGGTTTAGAAGAAAAATCAGAAGCTTACAAAAGGAACTCTGAGATAAAATTTACAGACATTACCAATCAAATAAGTAACATAGAACAGAAGTGTGATGAAAAAACAGATTTGTGTAAAAAAAAGGTTGTAGATTTAAGTAAGAAAGTTGTAGAATTACAAGCGGGTGTAGCCCAAAGAAATTTTGTTAGTAATATTAATTGTGTATGGGGTGGTATACCTTTAAAATTCTTTCCAGGGGATGGGAAATTGAATCCTGTTGATTTTTTACAGCATTGTCAGGATAATTTCAGTAGTGAAATGACAGACAATGTTAAAATTACATTTTTAACCGATTTTTGGTTGGAGAAGCAATTTCATGGGCCAATCAGAATGTTAATTCTACCATGTCATATGATGATCTTGAAAGAAATTTCTTAAATAAGTTTTGGTCAGAAGCTGAGCACACTAGGATTATTAGTGAGTTCTTGAATGGTCAAATGTATAGGGAAAGTGATGGTAGCTTGAAGTGTTTTTGTGAAACCAATTGAGAAAATTAGTCTACTTAGACAAACCTTTTGACGAATTAATACAAGTAGATGCCTTAAAAAGGAAATTACCAAAAAGAGTACAGTGGGAGTTGATTTATGGACCAGATGACTCTATAGATCAGTTTTTGAGATATGTAGATAAGCTGGATACAGCCTTTGAGAGAAACAAGAGGGTAAATAACGACAGATTTGCCAGTCAACCCTCTGGGGCGTGGAATCAAAGCAGAAATGAGCGCAGGAGTGATAATGAAAATCTGAATAATAATAGTGGTTACAATAGCAGTAATAATAGATGGATCAACCATAGTAATGTGAATGGAAACAAAGGACATGAGAACAGGGAGAGACCTTGGGAGAACAGTAACAGACAATTAGATGATCACCAATCAAGACAAGGCAATTTAAACTGATGGATGCCTCATTGGGAGTCTGTCAGTTTGGAGCATGAAATAAGTACCAAAATCAGGCTAAACACCACCAGTCTAGAGACATCAAAAACAGATACATAAGACAGATAATCAAAGATACTGGAGTGTAAATGACAGAACTAATGTAAGAAGAGCACATCAGATTAGCAAATTACAGATTGACAGTAACTTCTGGAAAAGTATGAATGATATTGTTGAAGATAGAAGTATTAACATCTGTAAGAATGTTGAAGAGGTTCTGTTAGAGGAGGAAACCATCCCAAGTCTATACAACCAGTGTGGTGAAGACATTTGCAAAGAAAATGTTGGTTCTGATCGTAATCTTGATGAGTTTGGATTAGGTAAATTAATGGAGGAAGACTCTATTCCTGTTAAGCACTTAAGTGATAGTACTTGTGCTGGTGTACTTGTCAACAATTTTGATGATCATTGTTAATGATGTTGTAGAAGTGTCTAGTATTGGAGATGATAGCACGTGTGGCAAGGTTGATAGTGGAAGTGTCAGTAGTAATGATGAATGGGAGGAAGAATTAGATGGATGGCGTATATGGAGGTTAAAGAAGATTTAATTAATGGTGGAGATGATGATTTCAGCAGTATTTGTGATTAATATGAGAACCAGATTGTGCCAATGAAAACTGGGTAGGTATCATCAGATGAGGAACACGTGGACAGCCATCATGATTTAGATGTGATGCTAGAAACTTTATTGGCTACTTACAATGGTTATAGTGACAGTGACACAGTAAAAAGGGTAATCAAGATTATTTGTGAAGAATTGCTTTTAAACTGGGAAGGTAGAACCAGTCAGCAGGCTTACAGTGAGATCAGTTCTGAGAAAAGTAGACAGTGTGTAAAAGAGGGGTTGCAGGCACAAGATGGACAGTGCAAAAGGACTGATGATTGCGAGCAGCCAATTTCTTAAGATGTGCGATGTGAACCAGTGACTGGAGTGACAACTAAGAAAAATACAATTAGACTTTTTTCAGTAAAAACTAATACTATGAAAATGTAAATATATTGAAAATATGTGATTTGAAAGTACCAGATCGCCTATTTAGCAGTCATTTGTACAAGTAATACATGTAAGAGTGGCTAGGAGGAGAGAGGGGGGGGGGGGGGGGGTATTATGCAACAGCTTCCACCAAGATCATTATAAACCATCCGATACCACCTTTTTTTATATTCATCCCTGTATTTATTGTACGATTCAGTGCTTCCTAGTGCCTTTTATGTGTATTTTTATAGGTATCATTCTTTTCAATTTGCCTAAAAGTCTATTCTTCTTTGTAAATACATATAGAATATTCTGGAATGACATACATTCTCATGTTTGTTAATAGATTGTTGTCATGTACATATGCAAATTAAATATCAGATCACAAAGCTGAAGTAATAAATGTTTAGCAACAAATATGAAGAGGCTGTGGACATGTTAGTATAAATAAATAATGCCTCTAATTACCATAATTGCAATTTGTAAATTCGCTAACACAAAAACTTCACTACAATTCAAATGAAAATAACAATCATTATATAGTGATGTAATTTCATTCATGATTCATTCTTGTGTAATTCATTGTAATTAATGATGCTTGTAAATTTTCGAAATTCCAGTATTTGAGAAAACGTGTGTATTTAATTTATCTAATCTGGCAAAGCATGATGTGTATACTTTGACCAAATGTTAGCAATAAAATCCATACACTCACTAATTACAAAATTAAAGTAAAATCAAAGTAATTGTTGAAATCAGATTGTGAATTAATTTTCACATATAAAACCAACATGGTGATAAAAATATTATGTTATTTGACATTATATCTTACAGCCTGTTCAAATGTAACAGCAGTTAGTTTGGATGAAATTGTTTTTAATTGTAAGTTACTGGTACATTTTGTAATAAATTAACAATGGTAGCAACTATTAAAATTGTATTTAAAGTGACGCAGCGAGGCTGCGCAGGCAGTCAGTCTAGTTTTGTTTACTTCAGGAATCAGTGCAGTTCAGTTCGGTTTAGCTCAGTTTTGTCAGTTGTTTTGCACTGATGTCAGTTTTGTCGATCAGCTGATGTCAATAAAAAATTTGTCAAGCTTGAAATATTCATAATGATCTCATTATTCACAGCAGCCACAACATCAATGAACCACAGGCCAACGCAAGTTAAGTAGTAGCATTTAAACATCTTTACACTGCATACCTCGCCACCTGACATCCTTGTTGCTGCAGATTTCATTGCACCTCAGAGGCCTACCCACCTCCACCTCCATGTCATATCACGGCCTTCACTTTCCATGTAACCTCTCTCTTGCCCTGCTCTGCTCTGCAATAGTGAGCAGCATGCATGTGGCGGAAGGGGGAGAGAGGGGGGTGACAGTGGGGGTGCCATTGGTAACACTGTATCATGAAATAACATTGTCAGTGGTCAACTTGGTTCCTGCACAACAAACTCTTCGAACAAGAATCAGGCTGATGACTTCACAGTATTCATATGCCTTTTCTGAGCCCATGTTAGTAAGAAATATTGTTCTTTGGAGTATTAGGAGCATATAATTATTCACTGTAATCATTTACAATACTCCATGAAGTATTAGGACCATATAATTATACATTGTAATCATTTATAATACTCCATGGCTTTATAAAGGTACTTAAAACTTCAATTTATGGGGTCCATGCAGCACCTGATGCTTGATGAACTGGTGCGCCTGTGTGAGGTATTCAGGAAAAATGTAAGTGTAGCACAAAAAGGATAGAGTTTAATGAAGAAAGAAATAAAGTAATTAAAATTTATTTTAGATTGTTCCAGGCAAGGGTTCAGTATAAACAATTTCATGCACTATATACTGTACCTCCACAGCATACAAATTGTGTTTGTGTAAACAGTGACACTGGCCCAGACAAACAAATGAAAGAGAGTCACAATGTCCAGTCCCATGACCTGGGTCAGAGCATAAGGGCAAGGCTGCAACCACAGCTGATTCCCATATCAAGCTACAATGGCTGCCACTATTTTTGTCCCCTCTCAGCTACAGAATCGTGGCTAGAATTTACACTGTGGATTCTTGTTGATGGTCACTGACTTTGATTTAGCTGTAAGACTGTGTATGATTTTCTTGAGCCAGCTGCCTGGATCTCTCATGTCATACCAACACCAGTTAGAATAGGAGCTAATATTTATTCACCTTCAAATATGTTTACATGCAATTGGTGGTGTCATATAAAGATCATCCTTATATGACTATTTGCTGAACTGAGTTATATCTATGTTACAAGAAGGCATTAACCTAAGTTATTACTGCAGTAATGCACAATATTAAAGAACCTTACTTTTGTTTACAATTCTAATACAGTATGCCACAGTGAATCATTGTACCAAAGAAATAACATTATAAAAAATTACAGTTCACAAATTTATATAAATACTCCAAAATCAAAGCTCCAAGTCATCAGTTTTGCATTCTTTAAATTCCTTCACTCATTTTATTATTACAGTTCTGAATTTATTAAAAGTGGGCATTTAGGTAATTTTTTAAAATATATGAGACCAAGATGATTATAACTATTGTAGACCTTTGCTATGCAAGGTAATGTCAGTATATACATTTCCTTGAAGTAGCGTCTACATGATTACCATGATTTCAGGGCCACCTGTATCGAATAGCCACTTTTATGTGATTTAAATACACTAGGGGCGGGGGGATGATGAGGATATTTCTCCTCTCAGGCCATGAAGAGAGGTAGACAAAAACTCTGGCAGAGAATGTGATTAATATGCTCCAGTCCTGGATGATACCACCCAGGGGCTATCTCTCATCATGCCCTGAAATGAGAAACATCCTCTCCACTATCCCCCCCCCCCCCCCCCCCCCCTTCACACCAAAGAAGTGGTACTCCACTTACTTCAGTGAGTGGTTCACAGCTTGTGCCATTTGAATTCTTCCTATTGACATCAACTTTTCTGAACTGCATAGATGGAAACTCTCCCTACAACATATCCTTCAAGCCTGAAATCCCCCTGGCCTAAACCTTCACTAGACTCTGTTTCCCACCTACCTGTCTCCCCTTTCCTGCTCCTACTCCAGCACTTCACACACCTTCTAGTCCCGCCAACACATTTACTAGTCTTTTCCCGTTCTCTACTTCTTCTCTCTTCTCTCCTCCCTCTCCCCCTACCACCATGCACAGGCCCCCAACACTGCACCTATCAGCCCTATCCTGCCCCACCATGTCCCTGCACACTCCCACAGGCAGCAAAGTATCTTCCCTCACCCTTACCCTGATACATCACCCTCTTCCCACCTCATGCCTACTCATTACTGCCACCACACCCCAGCACAGTGCTGCCCATGTCAGAGAGGTTCAGTGAGGTCCCAGTGCCTAGATACTGAGCCACAAGTGAATTATGCTTGCAGGATTGTGTGTATGTCTACTTCAGGAGGAGGACTTTTTCCAAAAGCTTGTGGCAGTCTTTTTCATTGTGTTTTTCTGTGACTCAAAGCATTCTCTGTATGGTGAATAGAAATCTATCCTTTGCATAACACTGTAATTATTCCATTATAGACTTTCCATTGTTTGGTTTAGGTCATCCAAAATTAGATATGATATATGAATGGTTAGACTCATACGGTACAACATACGAGTGGGCTAGGAAGCATTCACTGCAAGGCTGCATTAGTCATATAATATACAGTAATGTTGTGCATTGCTTGTCAGCAGTAATTGTCACACAGGAGGTCACTGTTCCTCACCAACTCGAAATGATTCCAAATGAGTGAGTAAAATATGTTGAATATGGACCAAGAGAACACTGCCAACAGGTTTTGTTTTCCAATGAGTTTCGTTTCAGCTTAATTACAGTGGCAGCTGAATATGTGTGACACATTATAGATGTGAATCCCACCATTTGTCAGTAGACATTATGTTGCATCAATACCAAAGTAATGTGGTACCGAGTGTAACAACTAATTTTAGCAACTTTGCATCAATATAAATCATATGTAAATTGAATTTCATTAATATCCAACTATTCATTCATGTGGTTGCCATTTTCAAAAACATTTGTGGAACTCACAAACATTATTTTTGATTTTGATTCTGTAATACCACAACCCTCTGAGACCCTATATCCTGTTACCAGTCTCATCCCCAATCTCCTGAAGAGGGCATATGTGTAATATCAATATGCTGATTTGATTTTGTCTTTTCTGGTTATCTGGATTAAAATACACTGAAGATTTTCTTCTGCAGCAAATTAATAATTTGCATTAATGTAAGCTATTGTTTTGACATTGTTTACATTTGGCCTCACCAATATGCAGATTGAAGGAAACATGGGGTTAAAAGCTGATGTACCATCATAATTTTTACATTATACAAACTTCAGGAACATGGTAGGAATAAAATTGCTATTGTAATTAGGGAGTAAGTAATGTTTCAAGTTACGTTATTTCTAGTCATTGAAAAACAGCTATTTTTATGTTTTCAAACTAAAAAAAAACTAATTGTATCTGTAATTCAAATATGGCATGATAATTTTTCAGTCAGAATTAAGCATACTAATGATTTAATTGGCGTTAGTTGATGGAATTGTAGTTACAACTATACAGAAATGTAAAGTTTTACTCACACAAAATTGAATTAACTGAATCTCAGCCTTTCATTCAATAAAACTAAACCCACTGTGCACCTTAAGTAAGTAAAATGATATGTGCAAATTAATGAAATATATTGCTGTAATGATAAAACATGTAATTTATAGTCTTAATAGAAACAGATTCATTCCTGTCTTTGCAGGAAATTATTCACTTTTATTTCATGTAAATTTCTATGTAATTTGGAAAGATGTATGTAAAAATTTTAATTGTCTAAATCTAAAAATTTAATATGTAACAATGACAGCAATTGTTTAAAACCATATAAATAGAGGCGATTTGTTTGCCACCATAGGTCAGCCTTATGACAGTCATGAGGCAGTCTTAAGTCAATTTTATGCATGTAGTTCGCCACTGAACATCTAGTGTGCAAAATAAAACTCTTTGTGAACAAGAAGTACTGGAATGTATTTCTACCATTGCATGATTCCCGTGTGACAATGTAGTAACATCAAGATGAACGTAAGGCAGCATTAAGAAGCAGCATCCTGGTTTACACAAGGCACATATTACTTATTTGGTGGAGGATATCCATAGTATGACGTGGTATATTGTCTCTTGTGTTAAGCAATGATACACATCCCAAACTTCACCACAGAAAAACAGTTTTTGCCACATTATAATACAACATGGTGGAGGAGCTGGGATGTGTATAAAACTGCATCGTATGCTAATGTTTATTGAGTTTCAGGTAAAATAAATGTTCATGATATACTGTGCCATATACCAGCATTGGGATGCAAATGGACGTGTGAATCAATGGACCAACACCAACAGCCAGCAGCATGAATTGTAAGATGAGTACCAAAACACTATTTATATAACAGAGAAGTGAAACAGTGAACTCTTAGGAAGTAAAATTGTATGTTTAAGCCAAGCAAAAATAACTGAGTGTCACATACTTTGAAAATATTATAGCAAAGATAGTCTTTGGAAGTGTTTTTTTATTTGCTATCTTGTCAAGTGGCGCAAAGAAAATATTAGTTAAAATGAGTACAAGCAATATATTTTCTGTAAGTGACCAAGATGGAATCACAACAAGATCAGGTTGGCAGCTACATGCATTGACACCGTATCTAAATACTCAAAGCCATGAGAACACATCAAGTAGTTTAATTTCAGCTTTCTATGGATTTCGACAGTCAGAAAACTTATTAGATCAATTTTCTAAATTGTTCGAAAATCATTGAGGAAAAATAGACAATATTCTCATAAAAATGGACTAGAAACTAGAAGCAACTATGGAAGATGTTAGGTAAGTAGACAAATAAACATTGTAAATGAAAGAGTAGGCAATGTAGAATCTGAAGTGGATTCTTTGAAGAATTTTGCTGCTACTGAATTACAGCTAGTTAACAAACGTGTCACCGAACGAGTAAAAATAGCAGAAAAATTGTCATTGACAAACTTGACTGATGAAAATCAGAGTTGTATAACATACAAACTTATATTGAAACCAAAATAATTTCATTGACGAGAAACTGAAATTGAGTTCTATACTTGTTCCAGAACAAATTTCTCCAGTAAACAGCAAAGTGAATGAAATCACAATTAATCTTCAAACAATCAAATCTAAAGTTGTAAATCTAGAGATTAGTATGTTTAGTAAAATATATATAGATGTAGTAACATGTTTCAAAACAATTGTAATAATGTTATTATGAAAATTTTTATGGGTGATTTTGAACTACACCCTGCCAATTATTTGTACCAGTGCAAGGACAGCTTTGCACCAGGCATGCCAGGATATATGAAAGTGAAATGTGCTAAACGACATTTAGATGGAGAAGCTTTATCCTGGGCTAACCAACATGTTAGCCCAGAAATTACATTTGCAGAGTTTGAATAATTATTTTTAAACAAATTTTCGTCAGAATGTAAGCAGGCGCGAATAAAATCAGAATTTTTGAATGGAAGTAGATTTTGCGAGGGAGGAATGAGAATGTGACAATTTTGTGAAAAGCAGCTTAGGACTTTAGCACACTTAGATAAACCACTTGACGAATTAATTCAAATTGATGGGCTGAAATTGCATTTACCTTGCCGTATTCAGTGGAGTCTTGTTTATGGACCAGACGACACTACTGACGAATTTCTGAAGTACGTAGACAAGTTAGATCGTGCTTGGGAGAACAATATTCAGAATGGGAGGTTTTCACAACACCACCAGAATAACAATAGGAACATCATCTGAAAATGTGATGTGGAGGAAAGCAAGTACCATATATGTAAGTTGAATTATGTTTATGTGCCTGTTGACACAAGTTCTAGTACTTTTGATAGTGATTGTGATGTGAAACCACGTGTAGTTAAAGTTGAGGTTCATGTAGGTGCAGATGATGTTGTAAGTGAGTATTTTGAGGGTATTGATGCTGACACTGATGTTGTATTTTATGATGCATTAGATGATATGGTTTATGTGGAAGTATTAGACAATGTTACGGGTAATGGAATGATGGGACATGATCATCTGGAGTTAGAAAATCAGTTGATACCCATTGAGATCAGTGAGACATCACATGATTGTTACAGTAACGGAGGATCAAGATAAGCTAATTAGTGATAAGATACTGAAAGTTTTGGAGGGGAATGAAGAGTCTGTAGGAAAAAGTGATTGTTGTAATAGTATTAAGCACACATACACTAGTTGTAAGCTACCTTTAAGTACTTTACAACCTAAGTTAGGAAATGAGGTTCAAGTAAATGCTGATTTAAATTGTAGTGATACTGAAGATGATTTTTTGGCAGAAGAGGATGGAAGTAATAAACATGACATACTCAGTACTCCCTATATTGAAATATCTGTAGGCAACTGGAAGTGAGTTTGTCTATTGGACACTGGTAGCCCAGTAAGTGGTGTGTCTGGTAAATTAAGAGGTAGATTAAAGAACACTGAACAGTACAGTATATTAAATTAACAATTACTGGTGCTAAAATAAAAGGAGTCACTGGTAAACTTAGTAAATTAAACAGTAGGCAAGCATTAATTTCATTTACTGTCAGTAGTGTTATATTTGAACAAGGATATCTGGTAATAACTGACCTCAATGAACACATGTTGTTAGGGATGGATTGGATACTGCAAGTTAATGCTAGGTTTGACTGGTTAAATATGAAGTTAAATTTTACTGATCAAAAATCTGGTGTTCATGGAGAAACTAAATTATACATAATGTTTGGTGAGAATTGTAGCAACAATTTAAGAGGAGTGGAAGTATTTGATGACAGACATTATTTAGAAGAAGATAATGAGTATTTTGATAATCAAGTGGTTAGTGAAGACTTTTCTCAATTAGCACTGGACAAACTTAACTCAGCAGACAATTTAAGTAGCAATGAAAAAAGTGTCTTGGAGGGATTCCTGCGGGAAAATAATAGCATTTTCAGTGACAAGCTGCAGGGTGAAAGATTATATGTGTAAGTTAATACTGAGACCACATGAACCATTTTTCATTAAGCCATATGGGGTACCTATTTGTAAGAGGAAGATTGTTGAAAAGGGGTTGGAGAAATTGCAGAGTTGGGGGATAATGGAAAGGAGTAGCAGTCAGTACAACAGTCCTGTGGTTGTAGTAGCTAAGAAAGATGTTGGAGTTAGAATAGTACTTGACTCTTGACATTTAAATAAATTTTTGGAAAAGGAAACTGACCACCCAGAATCAATGGAGGAATTACTGTATAAATTTCATGATGTAAGTTATTTTACAAGTTTGGCTTTGAAATCAGGATTTCATCAGATTACTTATATACTGCATTTTTGTGTAATGTGTCAAGTTTTCAATACAGTGTACTACATTTTGGATTAAACTTATCAGTTACTGAATTTATCAGAGCTTTGAATTTTGGTTTGGGAGGTGAGTTACTTTCAAAATTAATCATTTATGTGGATCAGTAAAATTTGTGATGAACGTAAGGAAATTATGAAAGCTATTGCAATAAAATTTAGGCAGGGGGAGTATGACATTTAAATTGGAAAAATTTAGATCTGGAGTAAAGAGGTGAAATTTCAACTTAGGACATTTTATGGTTTATGCAATTTCTATTGGAAATGTATAAGAACACAAGCTTTAAATTTTCCATGACTTCTTGAGCTTTTGAAAATGAACAGTATTTGGGAATAGACTGATTAATGTTGAGCAGCTTTCAATGAGATTAAAAGACAACTTGTCAATAGTGAACTCTTACATAGACCAGACCATTTTGTATGATGACTGACAGGTGTGATTACGGCTTAGGAGTTTGTTTATTTCAACAGATGGAAGTTGAGGGAGAGATCATGCACTGTGCTATTAGCTTTGCCAACAGAAGTTTACAAATTCATGAAAAAAATTGTACAGGTACTGAGAAGTACTGTTAGCAATTCTTTGGGGGTTTAAAAAATTTCAAAATTATTTAGTTGGAAAGAAAGTCATTGTATACACAGACCACAAAGCTTTGTGCTACATTCAGGAGCGCAATCTACATCACAGTAGGATTACCAGGTAGGTAGTTTTCTTACAGCAATTTCACTACTCAATCCAGTACATTAGAGGTGATCAGAATGTAGCTGCTGATGCTCTGTCTAGGTTACCAGTTGGAAGTAACTTGGTTAGTGGAAATATTCAATAGAAATGTACATTCAAGGGGTTCAAGAAGAGAAAGAAATTGCGAGAATCTGTAGACAACTGAGACGAAATCAAAATCAGGATGAGACATGGCAACTAGTTAAGGAGACCACACCGTGGTTCAGGTCGGAAAAAATTGATTTTTGGTTTTCATCATATTTCAATAGTTTTATTTAAGTGCTTTGAAAAGGGTTTTGCTGAAAATTTTTTTTTTCGAGCATTTAAAGAGCATTTTCCTACCACGTGTTTATGGGCCACACCCACTTTTCTGTCACCCACATTTCTGCATATATTTTAGATGTTTACATCCCCTACATTGCGCGTTAGGGATTTTTTTTTTCCTTGGAATGCAATGGTCAGTATTCTTTTGTTTCTGCTGTTTGTAAACAACACGCTTTCAAACACGTGGTTAGTTTTGTTCAAGTGTGATTGCGAATAGTTGTTATACTTATGTTTGCAGTGCTTGTTTATGTGTGTTTTGTTGGGTTTATTGAAGATGACGAAATGTTAAGGTGTTTTCAAGAAACAAAAATTTAGAGGAAACAAGTTTAGAAAGCTTTCTTTACCAGAGGTTATGTCGCCTGGCAATGATGTTTCTAATTGTAATTCTTGAACAAGTGCATCATCAAAGAAGCTCTCACCATTTCAAGAGAGTTACAATGAATTTATTGTAAGTGACAAGGGGTGCAGTAACATTATTATAAATCTGAGAATATTATCAGACGTAATTTCTAAATTTGTACAATGTAGACAGTGTGGTGAGTCACAGAGTGTGAAAATTTGTGAGAGTGCCAGTGTGAGAAAAGGCCTAACAATTGCTTTGGATTTAATCTGCACTAGATGCTCAGCTGTGATTTCATTTATGAGTTTTTCAAAACCAGATGCAAGTGGCCCTTATGAAATCAATACTAGAGTAGTTTATGCCTTACGATCCATTGGCAAGCCCATGGCTGCACGGAATACATTTTGTTCAGTGATGAACTTACATCAACCATCAAATAAATTTAAAAAAACTGACTGCAGAATTAGAGAAAGCTGTATGTGAGGTCAGTGAGGAAAGCATGAAGCTGGCTGCCAGGGAAGCAGTGGAAGAAAATTATGGATGTTTAGATATTGCAGTTGCACTTGATGGAAGTTAGCAGAAAAGAGGACATACTTCTCTGAATGGAGTAGTAACTGTCACGAGTGTAGACACCAGTAAAGTGTTAGATGTGGAGATAATGTCTACATATTGCAAATAATGTAAAGTCAATGAACAAAAGAACACAACTGTGTAGCTAATTTTAGAGGAAAAACTGGTGGTATGGAAGTTCATGGGGTACAACAAATATTTCATCGCTCCGTAGAAACAAGAGGTGTACGGTACACCAAACATTTGGGCAATGGTGACAGTGAGGCATACAAGAATGTGGTGAACTCTAAGCCATATGGAGATGTCATTATTAGCAAAATAGAATGTGTAGGTCATGTTCAAAAACGTTTGGAAACAAGAGTGAGAAAACTAACAGTTGATATGAGAGGAAAAAAATTAGGAGATGGAAAATTGTTGACCAGACAGGATTGGTTAACTAAAACTGAAATAGAAAACTTGCAGGTATCCTATGGGCAGACAATTAGGATAAATAAAGAAAATATGGAGGCAATGAAGAGAGATGTTTGGGCCATATTCTTCCATAAGTCCTCTACAGATGATAAGCCATGTCATGGATTGTGCCCATCAGGAAAAAAATCATGGTGCAAATACAATAGGGGTCAGGCAACTGGAGAATCTTATTCTCACCAGCATTCTCTTCCTGCTGCTGTTATTACAGCAATTAAACCTATTTTCAGAGACTTGGCTCATCCTGACCTTCTATGGAAATATCTGCATGGGCAGACACAGAACCCAAATTAATATTTGTAGGCATGCATACAATGAAACTAGGAGTTCGTGATGCTGTTATTACATTCAATTGTGGTAATATTGGAAAGTATTGGGTACTGTAAAAGCTGGGAATTAATCCGGGTGAAAATATGATCACTGGGCTGCAACATTGCAATAAAATGAGGATAGCCAATGCAGACATGTCTGCATCTAACATGGCCAATAAAGCAAGACAAACATCCAGGAAGGTGAAAAAAAGCTGAAAGATATGCTAGAGGCCAAAGAAGGGCCATAATATTCAGCAGGACAGTTTTAATTAACTTTAAGTAACAAATTTCAAAAGATTTTTCTTTAAAGTCAATTTCCCGCAAACTAAAGTTTTCAGTACATATGCCCCATTATATCGGAATCTATCATAGATAAATGAATGAAATTTTCAGAGACTCTGCATAACATAAAAAGCCACCTCTGGTACTACGTTCATTAATATTCCCCCAGTAGGAAGTTCACAAAAAAATATTTTCTGCAGAAAAATCTTAATATTTTTTGTTAATAAATTTAAAAAAGTAATTCATGAAAACTATAAAAAGGATAAAGTAGATTTTAGTACAGTTGATTCTATTAGCATCATGTAACATACAGTAAAAATATTAAGGTCCTGCATCAAATAGCTTTTTTTCAGAAATGGGTCAAATACTTGCCTAAATTAACAGGAGTTAGATAGGCAGGGTGTGGTAACTTTAAGGGCTACTTAGAAAATAAAAGATGTAATAAGGTAAAACAGTATTACCAATTGTTTACAGGAATTTTATTTAGTAAAAGTAGTCCCAATTTGGATAAGTGGAAGGTTCATGAAAACAAAACACACCAAACACACCAAACACACCAAAATGTCATGGTGCTGGAAAGCAGAACTGCTACCGTCACGGGTGAGAGGTACGCCGATATGTTACAGATTCATATCATCCCCAGCCTGGCTGATAAACACCTGCTGGAACGTATGATGTTTATGCAGGATGGCGCTCCACCCCATATTGCTAGATGCATGAAAGATCTCCTGCACACGTCGTTTGGTGATGATTGGGTGCTCAGCCGCCACTTTCGTCATGCTTGGCCTCTCAGGTCCCAAGACCTCAGACCATGCGATTATTGGCTTTGGGGTTACCTGAAGTCGCAAGTGTATTGTGATCGACCGACATCTCTAGGGATGCTGAAAGACAACATCTGACATCAATGCCTCACCATAACTCCGAACATGCTTTACAGTGCTGTTCACAACATTACTCCTCGACTACAGCTATTGTTGATGAATGATGGTGGACATATTGGGCATTTCCTGTAAATAACATCATCTTTGCTTTGTCTTACTTTGTTATGCTAATTACTGCTATTCTGATCAGATGAAGCGCCATCTGTCGGACATTTTTTGAATGTATTTTTTTGGTTCTAATAAAACCCCATGTCATTCCAATCATGTGTCTCAATTTGTACCTCTCTATCTACATTATTCCGTGATTTATTCAGTTTTCAATTGATCACCCAGTACATTATGATTTGTGCTTTTACCTATATTTGATTCTGCATATTTTTCGTTGTGCTCTTCTTTTTTTTTTTTTTTTTTCTTTTTTTTTAAATATTGGTTGTTAGTATTTGTCATATACGTTATTTGGTACTTTGATGCACAAAATTGTCATATGGTATACCGTATTTACTCGAATCTGAGCCACATTTTTTTTCCGGTTTTTGTAATCCAAAAAACCGCCTGCGGCTTAGAATCGAGTGCAAAGCAAGCGGAAGTTCTGAAAAATGTTGGTAGGTGCCGCCACAACTAACTTCTGCCATCGAATATATGCAGCGCTACACAGGCATGCTTTGTAGGCACAGAGATAAATACTGGCGACAAAACCTCTGCGTCAGTAAATAATTTTTTTTAAAAAAAAGGTGGAAAACATGCTTTTCTTTTCTCCGCCCCGAGTTTCAACCACTGAATTTTCATACATTAACCAATGAAGTAAATACAAATTCCGTATTGTTCATCTTCGAATTTAGCAGAATTTCAATGTACTACGAAAATCCGACTGGCAAGACTGTTGCTAATAGGAACCTGATGAAATGTGAATCACATGCAGTATTCTCTTCACCATAAGAATAATACGAATATAAACATTTTGCCATGTATTCATTAGTGTTTGCTGCTATCTCATTTAAATCCTGTCTGCCTAATAAACTACGAAACTAGAGTGAGAGAATGGAAAACGCGGCAGAATATACGTATCATGTCATGTTTATATTCATATTATTCTTATGCCTAATAGTGATACAGTCAGAAACAAAGCACGGCAACTGTTAGATTTTTAAATCTAAGATGACTAATTTCTGTGCAGAATTTGATGTACTAAAGAAGCGGCCGCAAACATTTTCAAACGGAGAAAAATTTTCGCCTAACTCTCATTCAGAACATGTTCTATCATATGCAGTCTATTATTTGGTTCTTGTTGATCATTATCGAAGAAAGCAGCAGTGTAAGTAACAACAAATAGCAGTCTCTTGCCTTTGTTTTGCTAATGAGATGATTCCATTTTTTTGTTTTTTTGTTTTTTGTGTGTTTTTTTTTAACTGTAAGCGGCGGTAGCGCGCACAAAAGCAAGCAATGCCGTGGGCGGCGACAGGCCGTAAACACGCACTATCAGAATGCGACTAGCAATGCATGACGCAGTACAGGAGGAGGAGGAGGAGATTAGTGTTTAACGTCCCGTCGACAACGAGGTCATTAGAGACGGAGCGCAAGCTCGGGTGAGGGAAGGATGGGGAAGGAAATCGGCCGTGCCCTTTCAAAGGAACCATCCCGGCATTTGCCTGAAGCGATTTAGGGAAATCACGGAAAACCTAAATCAGGATGGCAGGAGACGGGATTGAACCGTCGTCCTCCCGAATGCGAGTCCAGTGTGCTAACCACTGCGCCACCTCGCTCGGTAAACGCAGTACAGTAATGCATTTTCAACTTAGAGTGACGTAAACACCTAAACAAAGAAAACGGCACTTATCAGATCAAAGCAAAATAAGCAATTGAATCAAACCAGACGAAGCACGTGAGAAAGGAAGAGTACCCGTATAAATACGGACGGAGCGCCTGACGCATAGCAATGGATACCTGGTAAAACTTAACTGCTAATCTTACGTCTCAAACCAAACTACTGTAGCTGTATCGTCTTTCATTCGACCTAAATTGTGTCTCATATTACAATGGACCAACTTTGTTTCGATTTGGAGGTGCGGCCTAAAACTCTTCTCTCCCCTTGAATTTCGAGTCTCAAATTTCGGGTGCGGCTTAGATTCGGGAATTTCTTTTCCCTTTATTTAGAGTCTCATTTTTCAGGTGTGGCTTTGATTCGAGTGCGGCTTAGATTCGAGTAAATACGGTACAGACGTTCTTCTTAATCATTTATATTTTTTGCACGTGACCATCTGATTTGACATGTTTCTGTGTGCTGGAATTTGCTACAGACTCTTTGACATCACCCTTGTGCAACCACTTTTGTCGGGATATGCTTTTTACGTCAATGTCATATCAGTGATGTATACAAATATTGTCATTGTGTTTTATTTTAACTGCTTGTTCAGGATACTATTGAATACTTGCATTGCTCTTCTTATTGAATCGTGGAAGTGTCAATATATGTATTTATCTTCAGACAACCATTTGTATCAAAATGTGGTATGAAATAAGTAGATAGTGACTGAACATCATCTACAAAATCATTTTCACCATGTTTTATTACAGTATGAACATGAATGATTTTGTTTATGTGGAAGAAATTTCCATATTTGACATGAGGTGTAATCATTGTCCATTAGATATTTCTTATGAGCAAAACCTCATTGTACAGTCCAGTTCGTGCCTCATGAATCCCATTTACTAGTCTTCTGTTTCTATGCCGTGGATAAAACACTTCAGTCTTTATTTTCTGGAATGGAAAGTCATAACTTCCAGGTCAGTCCATGCAGCGCAAACATGGGCCTTGAACATTTTGTCTGGAACTGGAAGTTCCATATTATACTGACTTGCGCATTTGCATACTTATTTCTTATTGGATTTTGCGAGTTGAACTAACTGATTACGAACCTTCTTACTGGTATATGATTTTCTTCAAATATAACTTGTTTTGTGGCCTTACAGTCACTTGCTGCAATCACATTTCCTATGAGTGGATGAACTCACAGTTCTATGCACTACGTAGGTCTCACTTAACAGACTGGATGGAATTCTCCTCTGCATTTTCTATTATATACTTTAAATTAGGGTTCTATGATTTGATGTGGGATGACTCTTGAATCTGATTTGTCATTCATGGAAACAAATATACATTTTGTTTGGTATAGTACATTAGATTTTATGTTATCAACTTAAATTTTGCTTTGTCACACTGTATTTTATACACAGAATAACTTTTTTCATTGCATAGTTCACCATACTTCTGAATGGGAAGTTACACTATAATTAGAGTAATTAACAATTATAGGATATATGCATATATGAGTAAAGTAATGGTGATCTTGTGCTGATATAAATTTGAAATGAACTGAGGAAGGAGTTGGAATAAAGTAACCTGCAGTAGAGCATGGTAAAATGCAGCACTTTATACTGATGTACAGTTTACTGTATTTGATAAACTCATAGTGGTGAGAGACACAGTAGTTGTAATGACAAAGGGGTTTTTGCGAGATGCAATTGAACTTCTTTACTGATGTACATTCACATTTATTTGAGGACACTGATATAGCTATGATCATTCTGAGTACTAAATTAGAACGATGATACATTTTCTTTAATTTATTTGAAATTTGGACATCAAAATTTGTTTGATATAGCATTTATCTAATGTCTGGCATTCCGGTATTCGGTTGGGGTGGGGGTGGGGGGGTCGGGGGGGGGGGGGGGGGGGGAGGGGAGG
Source organism: Schistocerca serialis cubense (assembly GCF_023864345.2). Classification (NCBI taxonomy): domain Eukaryota; kingdom Metazoa; phylum Arthropoda; class Insecta; order Orthoptera; family Acrididae; genus Schistocerca; species Schistocerca serialis. The sequence continues at coordinate 917,160,012 of NC_064641.1, forward strand.
GGAGGGTACCACACTAATATTTTTTTTTAAAGATAAGACACAATTTTTTTTACGTAATAATATATAATCAACTGAATGTAATAATAAGAAATCTCAAAGAGCATTCAACAGAGTGCATCAAAAGATCACCAAGAGAATGAAACTGAAATTTTATGCACTTGTATTTCTTTTTGTATTTCATCTTGTATATGAGAAAGTTGCCGACTAAACCTTATATACAAAATATATTTTCACGCACACTAATTGTCAAATTGTTTGTCTGATACACTAGTCATGATATATCCTCTTCACTTTAGCCAGGGATTTTGAAGAGCTTTGTTTCTCTGGGATAGTCAAACCTCTTTGGGGGGGGGGGGGGGGGGGGGAGGAGATTGTAATACCACAACTCTTTAGGACCCTATATCCTTTTACCAATTTCAGCCCCTCTCTCCTGAAGAGGGCATATGTGTAACATCAGTATGCTGCTTTGAATTTTTCTTTTCTGCTTACCTGTATTCAAATACACTGAAGATTTTCTTCTGCAGCAAATTAATAATTTACATTTATTTAAGCTATTGTCTTAACATTTTTTACATCAGGCCTCACGAATATGCAGGATGAAGGAAACATGTTGGGTTAAAAGCTGATGTACCATCATAATTTGAACATTGTACAAACTTCAGGCACATGGTAGTAATATAAAATTGCTATTGTAATTATGGAGTAATTAACAATTCAAGTTCCGATATTTATAGTCTGAAAGACAGCTATTTTTATGTTTTCAAACTAAAAAACAAACTATATCCATAATATAATCTTGATATGATAATTCTTCAGTCAGAATTAAGCATACTAATGTTTTATTTGGTGTCAGTTGATGGAATTGTAATTATGACTATACAGAAATGTAAAGTTTTACTCATACAAAATTTAATTAATTGAATCTCGGTCTTTCATTTAATGAAACTGATCCCTCTGTTCACCTGAAATGATAGGATGATTATCCTTTAAGTAAGTAAAAAGATATATGCGAATTAATGAAATATATTGTTGTAATGATGAAACATTTAATTTATTGTCTTAATAGAAACAGATTCATTTCTGTCTTTGTAGGAAATTATTCACTTTTATTTCATGTAAATTTCTATTTAATTTGGGAAGATGTGTGTAAAAGTTGTAATTGTTAAACCTAATAATTTAATATGTGGCAATGTCAGTAATTGTTTAAAATCATGTAAATAGAGGCAATTTGTACACCGCCATATCTCAGTTGGCGTTCAGTTTGACTTCAGTCATGAGACAGTGTTCAGTCAATTTTACATGTGGTTCACCATTGAACATCTAGTGTGCAAAATAAAACTCGTTGTGAACATGAATTCCTGAAGCTTATTTCTACCTTTGCATGATTCATGAGTGGCAATGCAGTAACATCAAGATGAACCTATGGCACCATTAAGAAGCAGCACTCCAGTTTACACAAGATATGTATTACTTATTTAGTGGAGGATATCTGTAGTATGATGCGGTACATTATTATCTTCTTGTGTTAAGCAGTGATACACATCCCTAAGTTCATCACAGAAAATCATTTATCACCACGTTATATTACAATTCTTATGTGAAAGCTTACTGTGGGCTGTAGTTACATGCCTTCAGATTATATAAGGGATAATAAAAATCAGCATACAGTAACCTTTGAGATGTCATCCAGTTGAAGTCCACATAATCCCGAGATTAGGTACCCTATTATCCTATGTAACTTTCTGGTAAGTTGTCACAACTTTGGAAATTAGTTTGATTCTAAATGAGCACTCTTCTGTTTCATACATAACAATGAGTAACAGGGCAACAATCAATGTTCACTTCTCTTGACATAATACTGTAACAATAAATCTTAACATAATTTTCTAAGTCTGATTTTATTTTGCCATTGGACTGCTCTGACCGTTATCTACCCCATGTATCTTTTTACTGATTCTGTTTCCACATAAATTTTATGTTAATGAACTTTGCGTGCTCACAACATAATGTTAGCACAACACAGCACTTTATCATATCCTCAGTATAAAAACTAATTATTCATTTTACTACAACCAGGCATGGTGTAGTCCACAATGAGATACAGAATGGATGAAGGGTGATGAAACATAATAACAATTCTAGGTCAAATATAGGTTGATGTTTTTAAAAATACAATCACTTGGAAGAAAAAAATAATTGACTGCACTAAGCCATAGTCCTCAAAATGCCTGAATGATTGTCATGACCTGATTCATGTGTGAATGATATTTACAACTGAGTAATCTGTTATTTCCAAGGATGGTCTCACAAATGATATGAAAATCTTCAAAATGAAATGTTATCCTGAATAAACCCGAATCGCAAAATAGTTCCTTCTGCTTTTATGTGTGTCCATGGGCATAACCTATAATCTTGCCTCCTGAAGCTTAGTATTGCCAGCCATTCTTGAGCACTGCTCCAGTATTTTGGCTCCCCACCATGTCCAATTAAAGGAAGACATCAAAGCAGTTCTGAAGTTTGTTGCCAGATTTGTCAACACTTGAGTGTTATGGAGATGCTCATGAATTCAAACAGGGATCCCTGGAGGAAAGACAACTTTCTTTTCATGAAACATTATTCAGAAAATTTAGACAATTAGCATTTGCAACTGATGGCAAAATGATTTTCTGCCACCAACATAAATTTCATGTAAGGATCATAAAGACAAAATAAGAGAAATTAGGGCTCATATGGAGGAATATAAACTTTCATTTTTCCCTGACTCTATTTGTGACAGGAACAGGAAAGGGAATAACTAATAATGGTACAAGGTACTCTCCATCATGCACCATCTGACAAATTGTAGAGTTCTGTATAGATGTAGAAGTTAGATATAGTGGGATTTAGTGTAGTATTTTGGCATGAGGAAATGGATTTTTGGTCAGGTGAATACAGAGTTATCAACACAATAACAAGTAGATGTAATGCAGGATTAGGTCTAATAATTACAAGAAAATAAGAATTTGGGCAAAATATTAAAGAATATCACAGTGAACTCATTATCATAGTCAATATGAACACAAACCCATGAACTCTAGCAGAAGTACAACTCTTTATGTCTATAAGCTCATATGCAGTCTCTCACAACAAGCAGAAAGGTAGGAAATGCTACCCATATAAGTTAAAACAACCAGAGATTGTGAGAGTTTCAATGGAAGTGTTAGGCAATGATAAACAGACATATATAAAAGCAGTACAATAGAAGGTGAATGGACAGCTTTGAGAGATGAAATTGTGAAAAAGAAGAGGAATAACTAGGCGAAAAGAAAAGATCCTGTTGGAATCCTTGGATAACACAAGATATTAAATGAACAGATGAAGGGAGAAAATATAAAAATGAAACAGGCAGACTGAAATACAAACATCTAAAAATTAGTGACAAAAAGTGCACAATTACAGAGTTGGAATGGAAAGATGGAAAATGCAAAGCTGTGAAGTCATGCATGACTATAGAAAATGTAGGTGTTACATACAGGAAAATTATAGCAGCCTTTGGAGAACAGAAGCAGCTGTATGAAAACACCTAGTAAGCCAACACTACACAGAAGAGAGAAGGGTGAAAAGTGGAAAGAATGTATAGAAGGAAAGAAACTTTATGATGGTATTACATGAATGGAAGAGGAAGAGGAAACAAATGAAGATGACATGGGAAATACAATACTGTGGAAATTTTACTGAGGACCAAAATTCCCAAGTTAAAATAAGCAAAATCAACCACAAAAAAACTGTTACACCAGGTATTTAGGATGTATGACACAAAGCAAAATACCCTCAAATTTCAGAATAATCGAATAAGGCCACTATCAAAGCAGGCAGAAGATAGCTGATTGCACTATCCTTCCCAACCCTTCCACCTTAGTATTCAGCTGCCTTCCTACACCTGATTGAAACCCCTTGCCTCATGATGTACATTCTCGCACCACCACTTACCCCAGTCTCATCACAAGTGTCTCCTAATGCATCAAAGGTAGGGCTACCTATGAAAGTACTCATGCGACCTACAAACTAAGCAGCAACCAGTGTGCTGCCCTCTATGTGGGAATGATGACTAACAAGTTGAGTGTCCACCAACAAACTGTGGCCAAAGGACACCTGGACTACCCAGTTGCTGAAAATACTGCCGAATATAACATATTTCACTTCAATGACTGCTTCCCAGTCTGTGCCATGTAGATCCTTCCTAACACTACTAGCTTTTCTCTGGACTGCACCAAGCAGCCCCACCCTGTCCCCACTATGTCCCTGTATGCTCCACCAAGCAGCACAACACTGTTCCCTACACTACCCTGCTATCCTCCCTCCCCTCCCCTGGCTCAGGACTCCTCCTTATCCTCAACACCAGACTGCTGCTTATATTAGACACAGTCACAACTCAGTCCAGCCACAGGAGCCAGACACAGTGCTCATGGGCATTACTTGTGCTTGTGTGAATGTGTTTGTGTTCTATACCACAGAAGAAGGCCTTTTGGCTGAAAGCTCAAATAAATAGCAGTTTTGGTGAGTAGCAAATCTATGCTTTTCATGATATTGTCATTAACATAAACTTTTGGTATTTAAAGGCTCTAACATACATCTTTTATTTTGCAATACTTCTGTGTGTGTATGTGTGTGTGTGTGTGTGTGTGTGTGTGTGTGTGTGTGTGTGTGTGTGTGTGTGTGTGTGTGTGTGACATTCAACTGACATTATGGCAGGAGAAAGGTGTCAAATGTTTTCACAATAATAAATCCATAAACAAGAAAAGGTATATATATGCAGATGTCTTAGGGTCAAAGGGAATGCCTGGATAAAGAGGACATAAACTATGCTCAGAGCCAAGATTCAGCTTCCATAGTACATCTACAAATATACTGATAAGTTGGAAGTGGAGCTAAACGTGAATGAAACTGGCCGGAACCTCAAATTTATAGCAGTGAGATCTTTGGGGAAGATTTAAAAGTATACTTAAAAGATATGCAAATGGGAAATGCAGGTGATGTATTTGTTGCAGTAGACAAGAAACTCAAATCCACAGAGATAGAAATTGAAGCTACCTGTGAGATTGTTTGGGCAAGACTCAGTATGAGGGGTGAGCATAAAATGTTAATTGGATCCTTCTATTGCTCACCAGACTCATCCCCTGATGTGACCAAGAACTTTAGAGAAAACCTCAGTTCACTTGTACATTAGTTCTCCAAACATACTGTATTCATTGGCAGAGACTTTAATAACCTAACAATTAAATAGGCAAATTATAGTTTTGTTAGTGGTGGATGTGCTAAGAAATCCTGTGAAGCAGTACTAAATGCCTTCTCTGAAAAATACCTAGAACAGATAGATAGTAACATCCCTCAAGATGGAAACATACTGGATCTAACAACAAAAAATAGACCTGACTTTGAGGATGTCCGCATTGAAACTGGTATTAGTGACCATGGCACATTTGTGGCAACAATGACTATCAAAGGACAAGTAAACCAAGCATAAAGATATAAATGTTCAGTAAACTAGATAAAAAATCAGTAGTCATATCTCACTGAGCAACTTGAAACTTTCAGCATAAGGCAGGAGCATATAGAGGGGCTATGTTTCAGTTTAAAAGAATAGTTGACCATGTACTGGACAGATATGTACACAGAAGAACAATTCATAATGGGAAAGAACATCCACGGTCCACAGTTCACCGTAAAGAAATTTCTGAAAAAACAGAGATTACTGCATAATAAGTGTAAAACAAAATGTAGGGCTATAAATAGAGATATGCTGAATGAAACCTGTTTGCCTGTCAAGAGGGCAATGCATGATACAGTCAATGACTACTATAGCAGAATACTGTCAAATGATCTTTCATAGAAACCAAAGAAATTCTGGTCATATGTAAAATCTGTTAGTGGCACCAAAGTTAGTGTCCAGTCCCTAGCGAATGAGATAGAAACCGAAATTGAGGGTAGCAAAGCAAAAGACGAACTGCTTAACTCCATTTTCAAATGCTCCTTAACACAATAAAGCCCAGGAAGATTGCCCCAGTTTAATCCTCGTACCACTGAAAAGATGAATGAAATAAGTATCAGTGTCAGTTGTGTTTTGAAAAGATGAGTGAAATAAGTATTAGTGTCAGTTGTGTTAGGAACAGCTGAAATTTTTAAAACTGAATGAAACATCAGGGCCCAATGGAATCCCTGTCAGATTCTGTACTGCATTTGCAGCTGAGTTAGCCTCTCTTCTAACTGTAATCTGTGATAGATCCCTTGAACAAAAAACTGTGCCCATTTCTTGGAAAAAAAAAAGCACGTTAAACCCATCTACAAGAAGGGCAGCAGAAGTCATCCATAAAACTACTGTCCAATATCCTTGACATCAATTTGTTGTAGAATCTTTAGAACATATTCTGAGTGCAAACGTAATGAGGTTTTGGTGAGCATGTGTGTGTATATGTGGGGGGGGGGGGGGGGGGGGCAGGTTTGAGGGGGTAAAAAAATTGAATTGAAAGAGACTAAAAAGGATACAATGGAGAGCAATATGTATGTCACTAATAAATCACAATAACATGGAAAAGATAAATACCATAGTTGACAAAGAATGATAATGCATAACTTACTTAGAAACAGGAGAAAAGAAATCTCTGAAATAAAAACTATGGGCAAACAAGCAACCATAAACTGGATGGTAGAAGACTAGAATGTGTTCGGGACCTATCTATCATATCTTGAGCTAAAGAGGCAATGGTGCAAGTGGAAGAAATTTCAGATGACCTGAAGGATGAAACAAGTATCCATGTTTCTACAGATTTTTACAACAGTACACTCAGTATTGGGGTATTCAGGGTATTGGCAGTGAGGATTCTGTCTGCAGACAGTCCTTGTGACTTTAGTCTGATGTGGGTATTTTAATAAAAAACAGTGGACAAAATTTCTGGGACAGTTGGTACATCACATTAAGCTCTCATAGGTTTACGCACTTTTAAGAACAGTAGGACTTGCTTATATGGTACTGGCATGGTACCTGGGACAGTAGCCATACGTATTATCCACGAAATAAGATGGCATAACTAAGGGTTTTCAAAGCACTTAAATAACATAGTCCACAATTTCACTGGGCTGTACATGCTCAGTCTGCAGAATGAGGGAAAGATTTGAGGCACTGTTAATATAATTTGTGACATTGCTTCATTAAATTATATCCCAGTCAGAGAAGCAGGCTATTAAAATTGTAATACATGGTGAATTGTGTGATAAGAGAATACTTATAATGGAGATGTACTAATCTGCCAGCACTGAGTTACAATGCAATTTCAGGATTCAGAAGAATGTACAATCTTGCAGTTATACTTAATGAGAGAAACTGCATCACAACTAATCCATTTGTCATGAAACTCATTGCAGGAAGGGAGAAAACATTTAGTGTGTAAGATGTGAAAACTATTGTGATGAAGTCATTCCTGTTTGTCGTGCAGTCAAAATATTAACTCAAAGAAAACTGATGTGGAATTGAAAGACAGGGCATGTTGTTTACCAGAGATTTAAGAATGATAGGCTATTTCCATTGCTGTTAAATAGAACAAGAAGAAGAAGGAAGGAAAGAAAATGGAATACATAGCTCAGAAGAGAACAAAGCAAATGAAGTTCTTAAAGGTAGTGGATAGAGGCAGTGTACATTTTACGTCTAACTTTTGTGAACTTCATATCACTTTCTGTAACTCTTTTGCTTGTATCTCTTAATGAACGGACTCCTGGACCGAACTACTCCTTTTTCTGCTAGTCGAGTCATGAGCTTCAAATATCCTGTGAACATGACCTATAAATCAGTAGATTTGAGTGCAGTTGAGTACTTTTATGAAGACTAATACTTGTAGAATGTTGTAGTAAGTCACAGATATTACTTGTTACTAATGTTTCTAGTTTCCATATAACTGATAAATTAATATTTCACATTACCTTATCACTATTCGAAGCCTCTCTTGATACTGTCGGAGTTCAGCTAAGACATAGTTCATCATCATGTGGTACTGCTCTGCCAAAGAAAAGTCAGGAGGACGTTTCATGTTTCGGTAGATTTTCTCTTGCCTGGAACATAAAAATGAACAATTGAGAAGAATGTAGCAGCAATGTACCATACATTACATATATATCAAGGTGACAAAAGTCATGGGATAGTGATATGCACATGCACAGAGGGCAGCAGTATCATGTACACAAGGTATATAAAAGAGCTGTGCATTGGCGAAGCCATCATCTATATTCAGGTGATTAATGTGAAAAGGCTTACAACATGATTATAGTCACATCAAAGGAATTAACTGACTTTGAAAGTGCAATGATAGTTGGAGCTAGATGCCGGGGCTATCTCGAAAGTCATTAGGGAATTCTACACTCTGCCACCCACAGCATCAAGAGTGTGCCGGGAATACCACACTTCAGGCATTACCTCTCTCCACGGATAATACAGTGGCCAACGTCCTTAACTTAATGACAAAGAGCAGTGGCGTTTGTGTAGAGCTGTCAGAAATAACACACAAGCAACACTGTGTGAAATAACTGCAGAAATAAATGTGAGACATGGAACAAATGTATTTGTTAGGACAGTGCAGCAAAATTTGGTGCTAATGGGTAATGGCAGTAGACAACTAACATGAGTGCCTTTGTTAACACCACAACATTATATGCAGCATTTCTCCTGTGCTTGTGACCACACTGGCTGGACTGTAGATGCCTCGAAAACCAAGGTCTGGTCATAGAAGTCCAAATTTCAATTGGTAAAAGGTGACAGTAGGGTTTGAGTGTGGTGCAGACCCCATGAAACCATAGACCGAAGTTGTCAACAACAAGCTGGTGGTGGCTCCATAATCTTATGGGCCGTATTTACATGGAACGGACTGGATGCTCTGGATGTTCGGCTGCTTAGAGACCATTTGCAGCCATTCATGGAGGTCATGTTCATATACAAGGTTGCAATTTTTATGGGTGACAATGTGCCATGTCACTGGGCCTCAGCAGTTTGCAACTGGTTTGAAGAACATTCTGGTCAACGAGAGTGAATAGTTGGCCACCCAGATTACCTGACATGAAGTCCATCACACATGCATGGGACACAATTGAGAGGTCAGTTTGTGCACAAAACCCTGCACTGGCAACACATTTGCAATTATGGATGGCTGTAGAGGCAGCATGGTGAGTATTTGTGCCAGGAACTTCCTGCAACTTGTTGAATCCATGCCATGACGAGTTCTGTGCTATGCCAGGTGAAAGGAGATGTGACGAGATATTAGGAGATATCTCATGACTTTCATCACCTCAGTATAAACATCTGCATTTGTGTAATCATAACACCAGAAATATACATTAATACCAAAGCAGGTATAAGCCTTGAGGCATCTATGAATCTTATAATAATAAGGTACTGATCACAAATCTAAGAAAAAAGAACTTCTCATCTATATTTCATTTTCCTGGCATTAATTAATCTTATTTATTGTTTTCAAAACATTTCTATTAATTGTGTTAAACATTTCCTTGATGGTGTCCTTAGGCAACATAAACAAAGTGCCATTAGTAACATGGAAGGTAAACATTTTACACCAGGGAAGAGAAGGAACCTGTTTTAAAGTGACTTTGATGGAATGTCTTACTAATAAGTGTATTTATAACGTTACAGATTTCCTCTCAGAAGAATAGATTATCCTCATTTGCACTGTATTATGTATAAGTAATTGAAATGTAGTATGTTTTGCAACTGATCCTAGAGAGTTATGACATGAATTGTAACTTGTGTCCACAATGCAAAACAAATTTTGTATTTGTCTATGGATAATGCGTAAATAAATCATACTGAAGTTAAGAATATAAGAGTTTTCATAGCTGTGTGTTCTGCCTATGTGTGGAATTTTCTCCAGGATCTTCCATTCGGGATAAATTTATCTATGCAGTGCTCCAAAATACCAGTGTCTGAACCCAGAAAATGACTGCTATTATGATATTATGCATAGAACAAAAAATAAAAAGTGTCATAGTATGAAAAACTTTTCAAACATAATGGGAGTGATGTGATACTTGGTACTGAAAGAGGAATGTAACTATCAGTGATGGAAGTGAGACCCTAGGGGCGAATAATAGTGTGTACTAAAAATTGGATTAATTGTATAAAAAAGGAAATTCATTTGAGAAAATTAATTAATTATGAGACACAACTGCTCACTAGAATTTACTTACAGGAGCTGACATATGTAGTATTACTGACAGACAGATGTATAAAAAAAAAAGTGACAACTATCTTAGCTTTTGGAACTGTTAGTTGTTTCCTGGGACAAGGGAGAGATAGGCTGGAGAAAGCTAAAAAGGAAGAGCAGGTTAATTAGAACCCAGAGTCCTGGAGTCTGACAACACATTATTTATTGATTGGCTTTGTAAAGGCCTTTGACAGGTGCATAAGACACATATGTGTGTTTTTTAATGAGCGAGGGTATAATACCGACATATCTCATTAATGCAATAAAATCTCTGTATAAAAGCAATTAAAAAGTATAAGAACAAACAAAACCAGTAACATCACTGCTAAATTATTTCAAGGAGTTAGACAAGAATGACCGCTATCACAAAGACTATTCCATATATAAACAGACTGAGTCTGTACAGATACATCCACGAACAGTGTATCCTGCCGTGGTAGGGTGGCTTGCATTCCCTAACAATATAGACAGCAATACTGCAGCTGCAACCACATAGTATCAGTATCCGTTAAGAGGCCAAACTAACATAAGGCAGCAAGCTGCTCAGTAGTTGCAGGTGCAAAAGACTGAATGATTTTCTGACCTGGCCTTTAGCTAAAATGGTGTTGATATGTTGGTTCTGTGAGAGGCTGAAAGCAAAAGGAACTGCAGTTATTATATTTTCCTGAGGACATGGAGCTCTATTGTATGATTTAATGATGACGGCAGCCACTTGGGTATAATATTTGAGATGTGAAACAGTGACCCATTTGGATCTCTGGTGGGTTTTCTCAGGAGGATGTTTCTATTGGAAAAATCAAATTTGATATTCTGCGGGCTGGAGAGTGGAATGTTAGTTCCCTTAATCATGTAGGTATGTTAAAGATTGTAAATGGAGAAACAGATTGACAATCCAGCAGGAAATACTGAAGTTAGTGTCAGATGGACCAAGACTTCTGGCCAGGGTAGCATAGTGTTACCAACACAAAATCAAATATGCCTCATGCAGGAGGAAGTCTAATATTCAATAAAGTGAGCTACAATGGACAGCATAGTGAATGCATTAGCATTGAACATACACACAAAGCCAACATCCACCACAGTAGTACATGTTTATATGCCTAGTAGCTCCACAGATGATGAACAGATTAAAAGAATGTTTGATGAGATAAATGAAATTATTCAGGCGATTAAGGGAAAATGTCAATGGGGACCACAGTTTGACAGTAGAGAATGGAAGAGAAAGAAAAACAGTACAAAAGCTTGAACCAGAAAGGGGGAGGGGGAAGCCCTTTAGTAGAATTTTGCACAGAGCACAATTTAATCATCGTTAAAATTTGGTTTAAGAATCATGAAAATTTATGGACTACGTGTAAGAGACCTGGAGGCAAAAGAAGGTTTCAGACAGATTATATAATGGTAAGGTAGAGATTTCAACCCCAAATTTTAAACTGTAAGCGTTTCCACCAGGGAAATGTAGAGCCTGGCCATAATTTATGGGTTATAAACTGTTGATTAAGGATGAATAATTAGGCAATGACTGGCTGAAACAGGGCAAATGAATACAAGATAAGATGGATGGGTAGCTTTGAGAAGAATAACAGTCAAGGCAACAGAAGAACAATTAAGTCAAAAAGACATGGCTCAGTTTAAATTCTTGAATACCTCATAGGATACTGAATTCACTGATAAAATAAGAAAATTTAAAAATATCTTCAAGTGATGCAGATAGGAGAGAATACAACCATGTAAAAACCGAAATTGAAAGGAGGTGCAAAATGGCAAAGGAAGAATGACTAGATAAAAATATGAAGCTGTAGTTGGGAGAAGGAAAAAATGTATAAAATGGATTAAACCTGAAGACAACTTCATGGAAAAGGGAGAGGAAGTGGATGAATATGAGGTGAGAGATATGAAACTGTAAGAAGATCACTGACAGACCTAAGCAAAAGCAAGACACATGGAGTGGATGAACTTTCCCTAATAATTGTAGAGATTCTTTGGATAACATACAAGCGGAGATTACATTAGATACACCTTTTGTTCCTTAGACTCACAGTGAGGTGTCCCTCAAGAATGCAGAATATATAAAACAAGAATACATAATATGTGGTGTCACCGCCAGACACCACACTTGCTAGGTGGTAGCTTTAAATCGGCCGCGGTCCATTAGTACATATCGGACCCGCGTGTCGCCACTGTCAGGGATCGCAGACTGAGCGCCACCACAAGGCAGGTCTCGAGATACGGACTAGCACTTGCCCCAGTTGTACGGATGACTTTGCTAGCGACTTCATGGACGAAACATTGCTCATTAGCCGAGCCGATAGTTAGAATAGCCATCAGCTGAGTCAATGGCTACGACCTAGCCAGGCGCCATTAGTAACATTGCATGTATCTAAAGAGTCTCACTTGTATTGCCACAATCTCCAGATGTACCAAAAGGATGGATTAAAGTTAAGTATTCCAGAAGCTACGTACTTTTCTTTATAGCATCCAGCTTTAGCTTAGCGCGTGCCTTTCGGCTTCCTCTCATTGTGTCTAGGCTGTCTTGTCTAGACACAACATAATACATATAGGAGGTGCTTCCAAAGATACTAACAGAAGTAGTCCTGTTAGGTGTGTTATAAGTACACAAAAATTGAAACACATTTACATTTAAGAGGTAATAATAAACTTGTCACAAATACATATAAATTTATATAAACTGAATAAAATAGAGAGAAACATTCCACATGGGAAAAATATATTAAAACAAAGATTCCATGACTTACCAAATGGGAAAGTGCTGGTAGATAGACACAACAAAAAAACACACAAACACACAGACAAAATTTCAAGCATTTGCAACCAACGGTTGCTTCGTCAGGAAAGAGGGAAGGAGAGGGAAAGACTAAAGGATGTGGGTTTTAAGGGAGAGGGTAAGGAGTCATTCCAATCCTGGGAGCGGAAAGACTTACCTTAGGGGGAAAAAAGGAGAGGTATACACTCGCACGCGCGCACACACACACACACACACACACACACACACACACACACACACACACACACACACACACACACACACACATATCCATCCACACATATACAGACACAAGCAGACGTATTTAAAGGCAAAGAGTTTGGGAACTAAAACTCAGGAAGAAGAAATAAAAATTTGATGTTTGCCAATGACACTGTAATTCTTTCAGAGGCAGCAGTGGACTAGGAAGAACACCTGAATGGAATGCATAGAGTATTGAAATGAGATTATAAGATGAATCTCAACAAGAGTAAACCAAGAATGATGGGGTGTAGTTGAATTAAATCACGCACAACTGAAAGAATTAGTTTAGCAAATTTGACGTTAAAAGTATTAAAAGCAGATTAATTATGCTACATGGGCAGCAAAATAACTGATGACCATGAAAGTAGGTAGGATGCAAAACACAGACTGAGAATAGCAAGAAAAACATTTCTGAAAAAGAGAATTTGTGAATATCCAACATAAATTTAAGAGTTAGGAAATATTTTCTTATGGTATTTGTACAGAGTGTAGCCTTTAATGGAAGTGAGTAATAGGCAGCAATCAGTTCAGAAAAGAAGAGAATAAAAGCTTTCGAAATGTGGTGTTACAGAAAAATGTCAAAAATTATGCAGGTATCTTGACCAACAAATGAAGATGTAGTGAACTGAATAGGTGAAAAATGAAGTTTGTGGCACAACTAGACTAAAAGAAGGAATCAGATGAAAGGACACATTCAGGGAGATATCACAGAATCATCAGTTTGACAATGGAAGGAAGTGTGGGTGATAAAAATTGCAGAAGAAGACCAAGTCTTGTATAAACTAAGAAGGTTCAGATGTATGTAGGTTGCAGTAGCTAACCAGAGATGAAGAGGTTTACACAGGATAATCTGTCATGGAGAGCTGAATCAAATCAGTCTTCAGACTGAAGACTAAAACAACAACAATATCATCATCATTTGCTTTGTTGTTTGTAAAATTGGTGTGTATGCAACACTTATGTACTTAAAAAATATAAAGGCAGTTTTGTCAAACAGATGGACACTTCATTAGAATTGTTGTTGTTGTTGTTGTTGTTGTGGTGGTGGTGGTGGTGGTGGTCTTCAGTCCAGAGACTGGTTTGATGCAGTTCTCCATGCTACTCTAACCTGTGCAAGCTTCTTCATCTCCCAGTACCTATTGAAACCTACATCCTTCTGAATCTGCTTAGCGTATTCATCTCTTGGTCTCCCTCTACGATTTTTACCCTCCACGCTGCCCTCCAATACTAAATTGGTGATCCCTCGATGCCTCAGAATATGTCCTACCAACTGATCCCTTCGTCTAGTCAAGTTGTGCCACAAATTTCTCTTCTCCCCAATTCTATTCAATACCTCCTCATTAGTTATGTGATCTATCCATCTAATCTTCAGCATTCTTCTGTAGCGCCACATTTTGAAAGCTTAGAATATGGTACACAAAACAGAGACATTTATTATCTAGAAATGAAAATGGACACCATATATTTTGTATGGATTCACTATGTACTACAAACTGCCATACAGAATAAAAATCACACAGAACATCATCCAGCCAATTCTGTTGCCATTATCACAACAGCATGGAGACTATATTGTTTTTGGCACTGCATGGGATTTGGGTGATGATGCAGTAAATTCTAATTTCAGCTGGCCTTATTAAGGACTCCAAGTTTTATTACATTACTAGCTGAGTTTCTGGCATTACCAGGGTATGTATTTATTCCAATCTCCTATTAGACCATCTCCTCCTTCCTCCTCTCTCTGTCCATCTCTCCCTTCCCACTCTCTCTGTCCATCTCTTCCTTCACCCCCATCTGTCCAGCTCCTCTATCCCCTCTCTCTTTCTACCCCTTTACTGCTCCTCAGTCCACCTCCTCCACCACCTTTCTTTGTCTAATACTTCCACACCCCACTCCCTGTCCATCTCCACCTGCCCCTCTCTCGGCCAATCTCCTGTTTGCCTCTCTCTCTGTGAATCTTCTTCTCCCCTCTCTGTCCATCTGTTCCTTCCCCTTCTCTCTGTCCATCTCGGCCTCCCTCTCTCCCTGCTCCTCTTGTCTGCCTTCCTTTTTCTGATATCTCCTCATTCCCTTCTCTGTTCATCTCTTCCTCTCCCCTCTCTCTTTTCATTTCCCCCTCCCCTCTCTATGTTCATTTCTTCCTCCTCTTCTGTCTATGCCAGTGTGTCCTTTCCTGCTCACTGTGTGTCCATCTCCTCCCCCCCCCCCCCCAACTCCCTCTCCATGTTGTTACACTCACCCTTACAGGAGGCTGGTGGTTCTTACCCTAACAGTATTTCTTTCCACACTGTAACTAATATGGGTATAAAACTTGGCTGAAATCATTCCAGGGGATTAGGATGAGATTTTTGACCATGTCTTTGCCCACATATGCAATTGTGCATGTGTTTGGAGCTTATGGCTATGTACCCACTAGCCAAATATGTTTCGCATATATCTAGCATATTTCACAATTATTTGTATGCATATGCACCTTTATGTTTAGCAGCCTTCATCCTCCAGTTTTGTTTTCACACAGCACAATTTTGATGATGCCATATTTCCTAAACTATGTGCTGTACAATAATATAATTTGCAGGTGGTATATTTGGATACTGTTTGCAATATGTGTTGTGCATAGAGTTAGTAGTAAAGACGTAACAAATTAAAATATCATGCTTGATGTGGCAGGTTTTCAAACATCTCAGTCTTTATGATATCGTATCCACTGAACCGTATGTGATACAATGATATAATTTTCCTTGTACATTCATTGCATACATGAATACTGCCTGCAAAATGTGTCAGGAATACAGTTACTAGTAAAGAAGTAATAAATCAAACTGTCATGCTTCATGCAGCAGTTTTACTGCATGAACTGAAAAAATGTAGTAAGGAATAATTTTTTTTCCTTTCATCATTTGGTGGGGGCTGTCAGCAAGAAAAAGTTTCATAAAGGTTGGGAATTATGTGTAGAGTTTGTTGCAAGTCTCTAAGTGCTCTCATTCTCAAATATTGCATAACTGAAGTATAGGTATTGCACTTTGTGGGCTACGCTGCTTCCCCCACCCATAACCCCCACCCCTCCCATGACCACACCAACCCCTTTCATAGATAGGTGGTTCTTACCCACACAGCAATGATTTCCTGCCAACAAGTGATACATGTACCAAGTTTGGTTTAAATCAAGCCAGTCGTTTGGGAGGAGATGTGGAACATACATACATAAATACACAGGGTGTCTCTCCTAAGAGCCATCAGTCACATGTTCTCTGGTGTTTTAGCAGATATTTGCAATTTTGCTTTTGCATGGGTAACTGGAGTTGGTCCAAGAAAACAGTGCTCATTACATCTTTTATGCAGTGCACAGTGTAGACAGAGCGTCAATTGTTACAAACAAAATGATTTTGAAAGTGGAATCTACATACCCATGTGATAGAGCAGATGCAGACTAGTCTAGAACAATATTTGTTTTGTCAATATGTACCAACAGAGGCAGTAAAACATAAAGGATAACCAGTACTCCAGCAGAAACTCTAGTGTCGCATGCTTGGTGGTAGCGGTCAGCGTTGGCCAGGGCAGTGCTGTCACTGCTGGAGCACTGGTTATTCTTTGAGATTTAGTGACCCTGTCAATACATATTGATAAAACAAATATTTTATGAGACTAATCTGGGTCCACTCTATCGAACGGGCACATAAAATTCTGCCTTAAAAACAAGTTTGTTTGTAATGGGAACAAAGTGACACCTTCCATGGACACTGGGTTTTGCATGAAGGATGTAATGAGCACTATTTGTCTGGGCTGACTCCAGATACACAATGCATAAACGAAATTGAAACTATCAACCGTAAAACCATAGAAAATGCACCTGACGACTATTAGGAGAGACACCTTTTTGTACATACGTTCATTTTTAGATTATGTATGGGTAAGGAAGTAAGTGTGGCTTAAGCTTCCAGAGTATCACCACAAGAGAAGGCAATTGTGATCCTGAAGAGACAACTTCAGAAGTAACAAAATTGGAAACACTGTTAATATGAAAGGAAGTAAACAACATTTTGATGGGATGGATTGAGTAAATATAATGCTAAACTATAAAATTGATGGAACAACTTTAAAAAACTTAGAAATATGCAATTTTATTTAAAATGTACAGCAAAGAGGGGACCATCACAGTTCGGCCAACAAGATGATGTCTTGCTGCTGTATTGCTATGTTCAAGAAGGGGCAATCCTCTGTGCAAAAGCATTTTGAGTCTTTAGATGGGCTAATGCAAGTGTCACAGTTCAGGTACAATGAACTATAGTTTTACACTGCATACAGTGGTTTAAATAGGTTCTTAAGGCGTTGGACTGGTGGTTCAACTGTGAAATGCATCTCCAAATTACCATCCATCTGTACTCAAGTTATTGCTTTCTTCTTGAAATCAGCAACAGCAGACCAGCTGTGACTGCCTATGAGAAGGAACATGCCAGCCATGTTGCACTAAGTCCTTTGCATTATGGATCTACTCACTAAATATACAGGGGACAGGCACAATAATGTGAACATTGGTAGTAATGAGATGATTGTGTTCAACTGTCAACAACGCAGCTTAGGCATGTGTCGCACTGGACTGTATGTGTTCAGTATGTAGTAGGCATCAGTGCAGGTTGTTTGTGAGCAGTGCACATTTCCTATTTGCAGTCAAGAGGCCAAGGATGATGTGCAATCAAAGACCTAACAGAGTTCCAAAGAGGGCCGATTGTGGGGGCCCGATTAGCTGGAGCATCAGTAACCAAGAAAGCCTACTTACTGAATGTTTCAACATGAACTGTTTCAACAGTCATGACAGCCTACACAAAGCATGGAAAGACGCCATTGTCTAAACGTAATAATGGGTGCAAATCAAAACTAAATGACAGAGTGACATACACTAACACCAATTGTGTCAAAATAATGCAAAAATATGGTGACAAAAGTGACTGCAGAGCTCAATAGCTATCTTCAAACCCTGTATCTATCAACACTGTCTGCCTAGAACTCCATAAAGTGAATATTCATCTATGAGCTGCTATACTGAAACCATTAGTGATGACAATCAAGCAAAGAAGCATAAAACATGATGTCAGAAGCATAAATCCTGGATGGCTGATCATATGGTCCGACAAGTCAACATTTTTGTTATTTCCATCAGACTGGGTTTACATCTGGATAATGTCAAAAGAAGCCTACAATCCTGATTGCTTGATTCCAATGGTTAAGCATGGAGGTGGAAGTGTGATGGGTGTTGGCAGCCATATCATGGTATTCTCTCAAAGGCCATGTTACAGCTAACAATTATGTGAACATTTTAGGTGATCAGGTGCACCCCATGTTTCAAATAATGTTCCCCAAGAATTATGGCATATTTAAGTATGATAATGCACCCATTCGCAAAGCCAGGACAGTACAATCATGGTATGAGGAGCATGCAACTTAACTGCAGCATCTTCCCTGACCAGCAGAGTCCCCGAACTTGAACATTGTCAAACCCCTGTGGGCAGTATTGGAGCACAGACTCCAGAGCAGATTTCCAACCCCCTCGTCACTACATAAGGAAGAAGAGGTACTGATTGAAGAGTGGCATAACATTCCACTGGAGACTCTGCAGTCATATTGTTGTGTCGGCAGAAGAGCCAACACCGTGTTACTAGAGAAGGCCGAAATGCACGCATTTTAGCTCACGCAGGCTGCAATGAGGAGGGAAGAACTATACTGATGTGAGATCTGGAACATGACAAAGAATGATAATTCAGAAAGCGGACATAATTAGATTGATACTTAACTTAAATGCAATAATGAAGAATGTCGCTCTTGATGGTACATGATTCACAATATTATCTGTTCAGATTATAGTAACTGAATATGGTGCCTTGCTAGGTCGTAGCAAATGACATAGCTGAAGGCTAAGCTAAACTGTCATCTCGGCTAATGAGAACCATCACTAGCAAAGTCAGCTGTACAACTGGGGAGAGTGCTAGGGAGTCTCTCTAGACTAGACCCGCTGTGTGGCAGCGCTCGGTCTGCAATCACTGATAGTGGCGACACGCGGGTCCGACGTACACTAATGGACCGCGGCAGATTTAAAGGCTACCACCTAGCAAGTGTGGTGTCTGGCGGTGACACCACACATATGCCAGTATTGCAGTAAGAATCACAGCTGAAATGGGCAAATGGGGGTCCAACCCCTTATTAATAAACCATTCCCAAGTAATTATAGGTGTTCATATTATTTTGCCTATCCCCTGTATACATTAATCCAGATTGTATGGTAGACCTGGAAGCTGTATTTACTCGAATCTAAGCCGCACTCGAATCTAAGCCGCACCTGAAAAATGAGACTTGAAATCGAGGAAAAAAAATTTTCCCGAATCTAAGCCGCACCTGAAATTTGAGACTCGAAATTCAAGGGGAGAGAAAAGTTTTAGGCCGCACCTCCAAATCGAAACAAAGTTGGTCCATTGTAATATGAGGCACATTTAGGTCGAATGAATGACAATACAGCTACAGCAGTTTTTCGAGTCGTAAGCTTAACAGTTAAGCTTTACCAGGTAGCCATTGCTATCTGTCAGGCGCTCCGTCCGTATTTATACGGGTACCCTTCCTTTTTCACGTGCTTCGTCTGGTTTGATTCGATTGCTTATTTTTCCTTTATTTGATAAGTGCCATTCTCTGTGTTATAGGTGTTTACATCACTCTATGCTGAAAATGCATTACTGTAGTGTGTCATGCACTGTTTGTAGCATTCTGATAATGAGTGTTTATGACCTGTCACCGCTCGCGGCATGGCTTGCTTTTGTGCGTGCTACCGCCAATTACAATAAAAAAAAAAAAAAGTGAAACAATGGCAAGAGACTGCTATTTGTTGTTACTTACACTCCTGCTTTCTTTGATAATGAACAACAAGAACCAAATAACAGACTGCGTATGATAGAAAATGTTCTGAACGAGAATTTAGCGAAAAATTTTTTCCGTCTAAAAATCTTTGCAGCCGCCTCTTTAGTACATTACATTCTGCACAGAAATTAGAGTCATCTTAGATTTAAAATTCTAGTCAATTGCCGTGCTTCTTTTCTGACTGTATCACTATTAGGCATAAGAATAATACAAATATAAACATGACATGATATGTATATTCTTCCGCATTTGCTGTTGTCTCACTCTAGTTTCGTAGTTTATTAGGCAGACAGGATTTAAATGAGATAGCAGCAAACATGAAAGAATACATGGCAAAATGTTGATATTCGTATTATTCTTATGGTGAAGAGAATACTGCATGTGATTCACAATTCATAAAATTCCTATTAGCAATGATCTCTTCTCACAGATAGGAAAAAATTCAGAACGTAGAGTTGGCCATATTGATAAACATCCTAAACAGTCTTGCCAGTCGGATTTTTGTAGTACATTGAAATGCTGCTACATTCGAAGATGAACAATACGGAATTTGTATTTACTTCCTTGGATAATGTATGAAAAATGCAGTGGTCGAAACTCGGGGTGGAGAAAAAGCTCTTCTTCCACTTTTTTTTTTTACTGACGCAGAGGTTTTGGCGCCAGTATTTATCTTTGTGCCTGGAAAGCATGCCTGTATATCACTACATATATTCGATGGCACAAGTTTGTTTTAGCAGCACCTACAAACATTTTTCAGAACTTCCACTTACTTTGCACTCGATTCTAAGCCGCAGGCGGTTTTTTTTATTACAAAAACCGGAAAAAAAGTGCGGCTTAGATTTGAGTAAATACGGTAAAGGCTACCACCTAGCAAGTGTGGTGTCTGGCGGTGACACCACACATATGCCAGTATTGCAGTAAGAATCACAGCTGAAATGGGCAAATGGGGGTCCAACCCCTTATTAATAAACCATTCCCAAGTAATTATAGGTGTTCATATTATTTTGCCTATCCCCTGTATACATTAATCCGGATTGTATGGTAGACCTGGAAGCTGGTGGTACTTGTGCTAAAATTGTGACTAAGGACAAGCAAAATACATGTTAGTAAATTTTGGAAATGATATGGTTTTCCAAGGTGTTCTGTTTGTGTCTTGATTAATACAACAGTTTTGATGTTGGAATTCTACTGTTCCCAAATTTGACTCGTAGCATCAGAGCTGCAGTATAGTTGTCTAACTTCAAGAAATTTTAAATAATTCCATGCTTTCCAGGTAATCTGTAGACTTCAAGCTGATCATTGTAGCTCTGGTGACAAATCAAAAGTAATGACAATGCTGGAATAATGTATGAAAACAATGTCCCAGTGTGTCGAATACCTTTTTTTAAGTCAGTGTATAATTAAGTAAAAACAGGAATCTAATTGACTATGTGGCGCCTCCCAGTGTAATAATTCTTGGTAGTCTTCTGAGGTATTGGCATCAGTTTTCAGCAGGACTTAGAAGCAGCAGTGTCTCTCCTGAAGATGCCAGACATATGGATTACTGAAATACTGAGTCATGTTCATTTTAGGACCCAAGAGTAAACCAAATGAGACTAGTTTCTTGTGGTTCTAACTTTGTTTATTCCTTCTTGGTAATACACACATTCAAGAATTAAGCACTGTCTCACAACTTTCATTTTCCCAATTGAAACTTTGTTTGCTTTCAAATATTGCACATTAGTAAGGTAAAATATTAAACTTTAAAGATAACAGCAATTTATCACTAGGTACCTTTCTCAAACTGGTAGTGATAAAATCTAGAGTAGAGTGTACATTGGTTCCACATGTTCCTCTTGGTCATAAGTTTTCTTTAGCTTATGAACTGTCTTTCCGATATGGCACTACTGCACAGATATAGTGTGCAAAGTACAGTGCATCTAAATAAACTAAATTTTATAGATATTCCAAAAACTGAAGTCATTGTTTTATTAAATTTATGGGGAAGTACCATCAAATGGGGTGATTTCGGACACCGGGGCAAATTCGGACAGTATGGCTTATTTGCTCTTTGGCAGTGCATAGAAACAAAGAAATACTTATTTGAATGTCTGTGCGCCAGTTACTTTAAGCGCAAGATTGCATTTATTGCTTTCCACAACTTTTATTTTGCATCAGTTGTTTCCCTAGGTGAATAATTGATGAACAGTCTCAGTGTTAAAAATCCATGCAATATCGTAAAGTAGAAACTTTCTATTGTTGCGTCGAGTGGGAATTTATTGTAACTGTAATTGTTGACGCACTCTGTAGATAACAGCGTTGAGACAATTTCTGTACAAGTTTGTCAAGTTTCTTGTGCAAGGTTATAAAATAATGATGGTTTTTGTAAAACTGTGTACTGTATGTTGTGATTTCAGACAATGCCAAGAACATATAAGAGCAGGAGAGGTGCTACAGTATGGTGTAATTATCACCCGGAACTTTTATATAAAGCTGTTCATAATATTCAGAGTGGTAAATTATCATACCGAAAAGTGTGTGGTTTGTATGGTATACCTAAATCAACCAAAACGGCCTTGCTGTGCTAGTACTGCGAACGGCTGAAAGCAAGGGGAAACTACAGCCGTAATTTTTCCCGAGGGCATGCAGCTTTACTGTATGATTACATGATGATGGCGTCCTCTTGGGTAAAATATTCCGGAGGTAAAATAGTCCCCCATTCGGATCTCCGGGCGGGGACTACTCAAGAGGATGTCGTTATCAGGAGAAAGAAAACGGGCGTTCTACGGATCGGAGCGTGGAATGTCAGATCCCTTAATCAGGCAGGTAGGTTAGAAAATTTAAAAAGGGAAATGGATAGGTTGAAGTTAGATATAGTGGGAATTAGTGAAGTTCGGTGGCAGGAGGAACAAGACCTCTGGTCAGGTGACTACAGGGTTATAAACACAAAATCAAATAGGGGTAATGCAGGAGTAGGTTTAATAATGAATAGGAAAATAGGAATGCGGGTAAGCTACTACAAACAGCATAGTGAACGCATTATTGTGGCCAAGATAGATACGAAGCCCACACCTACTACAGTAGTACAAGTTTATATGCCAACTAGCTCTGCAGATGACGAAGAAATTGAAGAAATGTATGATGAAATAAAAGAAATTATTCAGATTGTGAAGGGAGACGAAAATTTAATAGTCATGGGTGACTGGAATTCGAGTGTAGGAAAAGGGAGAGAAGGAAACATAGTAGGTGAATATGGATTGGGGGACAGAAATGAAAGAGGAAGCCGCCTGGTAGAATTTTGCACAGAGCACAACATAATCATAACTAACACTTGGTTTAAGAATCATGAAAGAAGGTAGTATACATGGAAGAATCCTGGAGATACTAAAAGGTATCAGATAGATTATATAATGGTAAGACAAGGATTTAGGAACCAGGTTTTAAATTGTAAGACTTTTCCAGGGGCAGATGTGGACTCTGACCACAATCTATTGGTTATGACCTGTAGATTAAAACCGAAGAAACTGCAAAAAGGTGGGAATTTAAGGAGATGGGACCTGGATAAACTAAAAGAACCAGAGGTTGTACAGAGATTCAGGGAGAGCATAAGGGAGCAATTGACAGGAATGGGGGAAATAAATACAGTAGAAGAAGAATGGGTAGCTTTGAGGGATGAAGTAGTGAAGGCAGCAGACGATTAAGTAGGTAAAAAGACGAGGGCTAGCAGAAATCCTTGGGTAACAGAAGAAATATTGAATTTAATTGATGAAAGGAGAAAATATAAAAATGCAGTAAGTGAAACAGGCAAAAAGGAATACAAACGTCTCAAAAATGAGATCGACAGGAAGTGCAAAATGGCTAAGCAGGGATGGCTAGAGGACAAATGTAAGGATGTAGAGGCCTATCTCACTAGGGGTAAGATAGATACCACCTACAGGAAAATTAAAGAGACCTTGGGAGATAAGAGACCCCCCTTTTATGAATATCAAGAGCTCAGATAGAAACCCAGTTCTAAGCAAAGAAGGGAAAGCAGAAAGGTGGAAGGAGTATATAGAGGGTCTATACAAGGGCGATGTACTTGAGGACAATATTATGGAAATGGAAGAGGATGTAGATGAAGATGAAATGGGAGATACGATACTGCGTGAAGAATTTGACAGAGCACTGAAAGACCTGAGTCGAAACAAGGCCCCCGGAGTAGACAATATTCCATTGGAACTACTGACGGCCGTGGGAGAGCCAGTCCTGACAAAACTCTACCATCTGGTGAGCAAGATGTATGAAACAGGCGAAATACCCTCAGACTTCAAGAAGAATATAATAATTCCAATCCCAAAGAAAGCAGGTGTTGACAGATGTGAAAATTACCGAACTATCAGCTTAATAAGTCACAGCTGCAAAATACTAACACGAATTCTTTACAGACGAATGGAAAAACTAGTAGAAGCCGACCTCGGGGAAGATCAGTTTGGATTCCGTAGAAACACTGGAACACGTGAGGCAATATTGACCTTACGACTTATCTTAGAAGAAAGATTAAGGAAAGGCAAACCTACGTTTCTAGCATTTGTAGACTTAGAGAAAGCTTTTGACAATGTTGACTGGAATACTCTCTTTCAAATTCTAAAGGTGGCAGGGGTAAAATACAGGGAGCGAAAGGCTATTTACAATTTGTACAGAAACCAGATGGCAGTTATAAGAGTCGAGGGACATGAAAGGGAAGCAGTGGTGGGGAAGGGAGTAAGACAGGGTTGTAGCCTCTCCCCGATGTTGTTCAATCTGTATATTGAGCAAGCAGTAAAGGAAACAAAAGAAAAATTCGGAGTAGGGATTAAAATTCATGGAGAAGAAATAAAAACTGAGAGGTTCGCCGATGACATTGTAATTCTGTCAGAGACAGCAAAGGACTTGGAAGAGCAGTTGAATGGAATGGACAGTGTCTTGAAAGGAGGATATAAGATGAACATCAACAAAAGCAAAACAAGGATAATGGAATGTAGTCGAATTAAGTCGGGTGATGCTGAGGGAATTAGATTAGGAAATGAGGCACTTAAAGTAGTAAAGGAGTTTTGCTATTTGGGGAGCAAAATAACTGATGATGGTCGAAGTATAGAGGATATAAAATGTAGAGTGGCAATGGCAAGGAAAGCGTTTCTGAAGAAGAGAAATTTGTTAACATCCAGTATTGATTTAGGTGTCAGGAAGTCATTTCTGAAAGTATTCGTATGGAGTGTGGCCATGTATGGAAGTGAAACATGGACGATAAATAGTTTGGACAAGAAGAGAATAGAAGCTTTCGAAATGTGGTGCTACAGAAGAATGCTGAAGATTAGATGGATAGATCACATAACTAATGAGGAAGTATTGAATAGGATTGGGGAGAAGAGAAGTTTGTGGCACAACTTGACCAGAAGAAGGGATCGGTTGGTAGGACATGTTCTGAGGCATCATGGGATCACCAATTTAGTATTGGAGGGCAGCGTGGAGGGTAAAAATCGTAGAGGGAGACCAAGAGATGAATACACTAAGCAGATTCAGAAGGATGTAGGTTGCAGTAGGTACTGGGAGATGAAAAAGCTTGCACAGGATAGAGTAGCATGGAGAGCTGTATCAAACCAGTCTCAGGACTGAAGACCACAACAACAACAACAACCTAAATCAACCCTACAAAATAAAGTGCAGGAAGCACATCCGAAAAAAGTGGGAGGACAGCCAGTGCTAAATGAAGAAGAAGAAGAAGAAGAAGAAATGTTGAAGCAAGGTATCCTGAGGGCTGCACATTGGGGATTTCCCTTCACTAAATTGGGTATTAGATATTTAGTTAAAGGCTACCTTGATAAATCTGGCCAAAAAGAGAAGAAATTTCATAATAATTTGCCAGGAGAAGAATGGGTGCATTTATTCCTCAAACAACAGTCAGAAGATCTATTGATTCACTTAAGGAAAAATATTAAATGAGCTCATGCAGAAGTGAACAAAGTGACTGTTAAGATGTTTTTCTCCAATATCAAGGCAAAGCTGGAAAATCTCCCACCTAGCAACATGATCAACTATGATGAAACCATCATTTTGTATCACTTATTCGTAACAAAGGGCTACCTTAAAATGTGTAAAATGTCACCAAAATCAAATAAAAAGCATGTATAATTTTTAAAAAAGGCAGTAACTCTCTGAATTCGCCCTCTATATACTGTAACTTCGGACAGAGATTTAAAAAACATATGTGTCCAAAATCACCCCAATCCATGGTGTGACTTCGGACACTTCATTTAACTGCCTCAGATGAATATACCTACATATACACTTTCTTTTTCTGGGATATTTTATTCATTACACATATACCCTACCACTTCCATAACAATCAATTTAATCTAACAATATATACGAAAGTTACAATCAAAATAACGAGAAACCTTCCGAAATCACCGCATTTGACGGTACTGAAAGGATTGTTACTGTCATCAGATTTGTGAAGAATTTTGTAAGTTGCTGTAAGCAATGGTTACAAGGCTGAAGTAGTTAATAAAGTATCTCAAAAATTTAAAACAGAGCACTTTTAGAGAACAGACTTTGTTGCATTACAAGATTAACATCAAGTGCAACAAACAGTGTACATGCCTACAGAATATAGACAAAACGTGTCACATTCAATAGCATTACTGTTTCAGGAAAGAGAGTTAAGAATAGAATTTGCCTAAGTGAAATTCTTCAATGTAGGCTAAAACATTATACAAGTAAATCAAGTGGCAAATTTAAGGCATCGAGAATCTACAGGATCAAGTGCAAATACTGTCATAAACAGTATGTAGGTCAGACAGGTAAAACTTCCAAGATCCAGTTTACAGAACACACAGCAATACAAAATAATAAGACAGCATATGAAGATCATCTCAAGTAACTCAGTACGACTAACAGAAACACATCTTGGAAGTTTTACATACAGCAACTAAGAGACATTTTTTAAATGTTGTGGAAGAAGTTGAAATATATGGACACCACCTAACAGAACCAGATAAAATACTTAATCTTCAGTGTGTCTTCATGAATTCAGTGTACTACAAGAATTTTGATGATCTGCTTGGATGAGCCTATTAGAAGCAGTTGAACACCTTTGCAACAACCCCACTTGGCACAAGACAACATGACCTCAGCAGCTCACCACACTCATTAGCAGCATGGCTGAAAGACAGTGTGGCCAGAGATAGACTGAGCCCTGTGTACACAAGCAGAATACACTTCAGATGAACTATTGTGGAACTGTGTGTACTGTTTTAGTTCACTGTTTCATTTTATTCACAAATTTGAGCAAGATGTGTTATATATCAGTGTTACATACATTATCTATTTTACTCCTTAATGTCAAATTATTTGTACTGTCTCTTTGGAATAGTTCTGTGTTACATTTTAAGAATGCATGCATCAGCATTTTATCTCCTCTCTCACCTTCCTCCCTCCTCTACCCATCATTCGTGATGTATGAATTTGCATTGTGCATAGTGGGTTCAGTATAATGTTTGATGTCATGGAATGTACTCACAAACATACTTTTGTGTTATTACTTCTATTGTACAACTTTGACTTCTTTTTGACGAATTATAACCCTTCACTATTAACAATTAATCAGGCACTGTAACATGTATTTTAATTTTATGTCTTAACTAGTCTCAGTCTATGTAATATCAGTACGCAGGTACAATTTTAAAATCTTTAATTTCAAATATTTTTCTATGTCATCTAAGAAAATAGTGATTCATTAATGTTACTTTTAATTTTTTTTTTTTTTTTTTGATCTGAAGATGATAATTGCTTATGACCAAAACTAGTAACCCAGCATGAATATGTGCAATGAGACTTAATAATAATAATAATAATAATAATAATAACACAAAGTTGTAGGAACTGCTGTGATTTGTGTGGGCATAGCAGTGAGAATATTTTTTAGTATTATGATGGTAGTCACCAGCTATTAGAAAAATGACACATAACAGGCTATTCTCTTCATGGAATTGCTTTTAACAGTGGATCAACTAGAATACCGAAACATAGCTCTTGGCATAGTAAGGTGCACAGTGCATTGTGTCATTTAAAGAGCAAGCTGCATCCCTTACACAAAATACAACATAAGAATGCAGTTCCTTGGAATGTGACCTAACATGCTCTGTGTTACCAGCAATATTCCTTACCCAGTTTCAAGGACTGGTGGTGGTGACATGAACTATTAACTTCAAAAATTATATCAAATATCTTTGGTTATGTGTATAAAATGGGAATAAACTTTTATCATGTAGGGCATTCATTTCAAGGCATTCAGCTATCATTTTACTTATTTGTTATTTTCCTTCTCCTGGAGCATATGAAGAGATACATAGCTTGACTTTTAGGATTATTTTTATAGAGTTATTCTTTGTTTCTTACACTGGTAAAATCCTTTGATAAGCCATACTTTTTAGTGTAAAGACTGTGGTAAGTTGCTGTGTTATACAGTATTACACAATTTATGCAGTACAAAGAACACTACTGTCTTTAAATTCTTGGCTTATAGGAAGGGAAAGAAATAATGGTGTGGCATTCTCAGCTGGAAGACTCTGAGGAGTTGTTTAGTCACCTAATTGGAAACACTTTTGTTTTTTCATGCACAATAGTCCCATTCCTTACAGGATATTAAAGGTGTACCTTAAGTGCATTTGTTGTGTGTAGGTGAGTTTTTAACATTATATTCATATAGTGTACAGTATTTCTGTTAGCTCTCCTCTGGAAGTTTCTGTTTCAGATGTCGGCAAAAAGTTGCTCCTCTCCTGCCTTATATATTTTGTTACAAAAGAGCTTGTTCTTCATAGTGTTTTCACTAAAAAAATCGTTTGGTACTAAAAAAAGCACAGAAAGTAAAGCTAATAAGAATGAACTAAGAATTACAGTGGATACTAATTGTTATTGCAATTAAATTTCTGATAAAACATGCAACCTAACTGTTATGTAAGTGCACTTTCCAATCACAAATTTCAGTACTCAGTTTCAAATTAATCTACGTAGTGTATTATAATGATATTTTATCATGTGAATAACTATCAACTAGTACTTTTGTGTTTGTCATTTTATAACAATTACAGTATGAATAAACAAGTCAGATGGAAAATTTATACATCAGTAGCAAACAGAATATTCAAGAAAATCTGTTGAAGTTGCATGAATATGACATTTACAAAAATAAACAGTAGCAACAGCGAGCACAATACAAGACATGAATGCAAAGGGAAAAAATGTATGAATGCTGAAATACTTAAAAATCATTCATGGGTCATCTGTAATCCACCTACCTGGAACATCTGGCTCTCTGCTCAGTTAGAGCTGGTAACTTGTACTCTCTGTAGTGAGTGGAACTCATATTACCTACTTCTGTGATGTAATAATTGTGGTTGTGTGTCAGATACCTTGTGGTGTATTATATGAGTGGAAATAATGGGAAAACAGTGAGTCCTGATGCACTACATACTCATAATGTAATTGTGCTAAGACAGAACCAGAGGCCTGAAAATAAACAGTTGTTTATATTTTTTGGTTTTGTTTACTGGTAATCATCTGATCACATGTTGTTTTGGGTACATCTTCATACCTCATAATTTCATGCACAGTTGGTTGCATGTTGCACAAGCAAAACAGATTTATCAGTTGCTCCTCTTTCCCATTACTCTTGTTAAAATTGATATTAAAGTCACCAAGCTCCAATATGCATATTGACTTAGTTGTTATTTCATTTTGGAGATCTTCTGTATTATGTAAGAATAAGGTCAAGTCACATGTAGTGGATCTGTAAGCAATGAAGGGTTCACAGTCTGTCAATTCACATATACAGTATTCAAAATTATTTTCCAGCATACATCACTTATTAAGTTTAACCACTCTAGGTTGAACATCACTCTTAGCATAGAAGGGATAAACACCCCCTCTCCCCTACCTTTAAAAGTTTCCCTGTATAAGCTATTAGCAGGTCAAAGTCTGGTATTTTTGCTGCACAAATCTATGTGTCTATGTAGCCAGTGCTGATTAATACTCAACACAGAAACTTCCATCAGATTACCTTTTAAAATGACTATTCACAGTTTGTTGCCTAGTCCTTATACATTTTGCCATCACAATGTGAATGGATTAAGGCACAGATTTGATGATATACTGATCTTGGTGTTCCCTTCTGACTGCTTAACAGAAAAAAATTCTTGAAGTGTGATGGTTGTGTCAGTCTTCTTCTGACTAGCAGTTGATTTATTGCTTCCGCTATTATTATGCTTGTGGTGTGATGGTGATAGTGGTTGTTCTGCTGCTGTTAATGATAATAGTGGTTCTAGCACTGCAGGCATCTCTTATTTTGTTGGAATTGGGATTGGAGTCCCTTGCATTACAGATGACTCATGAATGATTTTTAAGTATTTCAGCATTCATACATTTTTTCCCTTTGCATTCATGTCTTGTATTGTGCTCGCTGTTGCTACTGTTTATTTTTGTAAATGTCATATTCATGCAACTTCAACAGATTTTCTTGAATATTCTGTTTGCTACTGATGTATAAATTTTCCATCTGACTTGTTTATTCATACTGTAATTGTTATAAAATGACAGACACAAAAGTACTAGTTGATAGTTATTCACATGATAAAATATCAGTATAATACACTACGTAGATTAATTTGAAACTGAGTACTGAAATTTGTGATTGGAAAGTGCACTTACATAACAGTTAGGTTGCATGTTTTATCAGAAATTTAATTGCAATAACAATTAGTATCCACTGTAATTCTTAGTTCATTCTCATTAGCTTTACTTTCCGTGGTTTTTTTAGTACCAAACGATTTTTTTAGTGAAAACACTATGAAGAACAAGCTCTTTTGTAAGGCAGGAGAGGAGCAACTTTTTGCCGATATCTGAAACAGAAACTTCCAGAGGAGAGCTAACAGAAATACTGTTCACTATATGAATATAATGCTAAAAACTCACCTACACACAACAAATGCACTTAAGGTACACCTTTCATATCCTGTAAGGGAAGGGACTATTGTGCATGAAAAAACAAAAGCATTTCCAATTAGGTGACTAAACAACTCCTCAGAGTCTTCCAGCTGAGAATGCCACACCATTCTTTCTTTCCCTTCCTATAAGCCAAGAATTTAAAGACAGCAGTGTTCTTTGTACTGCATAAATTGTGTAATACTGTATAACACAGCAACTTACCACAGTCTTTACACTAAAAAGTATGGCTTGTCAAAGGATTCTACCAGTTTAAGAAGCAAAGAATAACTCTATAAAAATAATCCTAAAAGTCAAGCAGTCTTTCATTTCATGGAAGAGGTCCTAAATGCCTTGTATACAAGTATCCAAAGCATTTGATGTAATCATTGAATACTCACCTTGTTTTCAAATAAATAAAAGCTACTGAATGCATCAGAGATCCATGTTAGGCCCTCAGTTATCCCTGGCATATGTAAATGATTTCTGAAACATCTGATGACAGTAGATACAGTGATGTTTACTGATGTCTATCACAAGGAAAGTTATAAAGGGAACATAAAAACTAAGTTAGGGAAGTACACTATTGTATAAGGCCCATAAAGAAAATTTCTAGACGTATAGCCTGATGACCACTTGAGATTGTAAAATCATCTAGAAAATTTTGTATGTACTAAGAATGCTTCAGGATTGTTGGAGCATGCTGTGCGCCTGTTATGCTCATATGAACAGCTTGCATAAAAAGGGTGTGATCTTCTGGGGTAGCAGTTATGAAACTTTCAAACTTCACAAAAGGGCTACCACAATTACAAAACGAGTTGCTCAAAGAGTCATGCTGGTAAACCTCTAGAAGATTTCACATCATGACACTTGTTGTCTTACACATTTGTGAATTTGTGTGCTGTCAAAAATCTCAACAAAAAATTTCAGTGTTGATGAATCAGGGTCATAACTTCAAAACAAGAAACAGATGATTTTCACAAATATATTCACACATTAACCCTTTACCAAAACAATGTCTATTGTCAACCCAATATATTTTTAGTGTGCTGCCTGCACACTAAAGAAAATTAAGGAACTTCACAGAAAAAAAAACAGCTTCCATAACAGAATAACTGAGCATGTAAAATTAAAATTATGTAGATACATCTGAATAAAATGGTTGTACTTACACGGAAGCTCAGTAATAACCTAAATACAAGAAGTTTCATTGCAAGAAGCTTTGGTAATGAAACTGTACTGTGTGTGTGTGTGTGTGTGTGTGTGTGTGTTGATTCTTATTTGTTTTGTTGGGTAGATTATTGTTAAAATCAGACAAAACCAACTGCCTTAATTTCCAAGATTTCGTTTCTGATTTTTACTACTTAAAGAAACCAAGCACAATAGTCATGGCCATTTTTGAAAGTACTTAATTTTAAGGAATTATCTATTTAAAACAAACACAAAGCTGAGTGAAAAGTGAAGTACAATATGGATTTCAACTTACAGTACTGTTACATTGTTGAAAGCTGGAAAATTACTGAGAAAGTCATGCCACTCGTCCCTGAGTTCTAATGAGTACTGCTGAGCCACCAAGAGATATTCTTGTCCAAGGGAATCATATCGAACAAAATTTGTGAAATTAACTACATCCAAGACACCCATGCAGAAGTAATATAATCCAAAGATTGCTGCTGAACTTAAGTTGTCCACTGCTGCTAATACTGTACGATATGCCACCAATAACCTGCAAAAATCAATGTCCATTACATTTATTTTAATTAGATGAGTTCTTGAAAAAAATCTTAGAGAAGTATTTATTCTTGTAATAGGAAGGCTACAAATGGAAGGTGCACACACATGAACGTTAACAACAAAAATATAACATATAACAACTTTATGATGAGGTACAGCTAAGTAACATAACCACAATGTAAAGCGAATAGGATAAGGCATAAACTCATGTATTACTGTACTGAATGATTTTTGAAATTAATTCACTGACTGCGAAATCCTTGACATCAGCTGTATTACGTATAGTTCTACTACCCAATAGAGACATACGAAAATTTGTGCTGGACTGGGATTTGAATCCAGATTTCTTGCTTATCATGAATCATTTTGGTTATCAGTGCACGTTCCCCAGACTGACCCAAACTTCCATATGTTACACTGTCTATAGCCTAGAGCATGTGATGATAACAACATTGATCTCAATTTCTCATTGTCTCATTCTTCTTTTTGGGGGAATCAAATTAATGTTGTGAGCACTAGGTGCTGAATTGAGTGAACAATTATGTAAGAAAATAGACAAAAATCAAACAATGGAAAATCCAGGATGGAATGTAACAATATTAGAGAAGGAAAGTTGCTACTCACCATATAGCAGAGATGCTGAGTCGCGATAGGCACAATAAAAAGATTCAGACAATTATAGCTTTTGGCTTTTCTCATGGAGAGCATAAGGGAACAATTGACAGGAATGGGGGAAAGAAATACAGTAGAAGAAGAATGGGTAGCTCTGAGGGATGAAGTAGTGAAGGCAGCAGACGATCAAGTAGGTAAAAAGACGAGGGCTAATAGAAATCCTTGGGTAACAGAAGAAATATTGAATTTAATTGATGAAAGGAGAAAATATAAAAATGCAGTAAATGAAGTAGGCACACAGGAATACAAACGTCTCAAAAATGATATCGACAGGAAGTGCAAAATGGCTAAGCAGGGATGGCTAGAGGACAAATGTAAGGATGTAGAGGCTTGTCTCACTAGGGGTAAGATAGATGCTGCCTACAGGAAAATTAAAGAGACCTTTGGAGAAAAGAGAACCACTTTTATGAATATCAAGAGCTCAGATGGCAACCCAGTTCTAAGCAAAGAAGGGAAGGCAGAAAGGTGGAAGGAGTATATAGAGGGTTTATACAAGGGCGATGTACTTGAGGACAATATTATGGAAATGGAAGAGGATGTAGATGAAGACAAAATGGGAGATAAGATACTGCGTGAAGAGTTTGACAGAGCACTGAAAGACCTGAGTCGAAACAAGGCCCCGGGAGTAGACAACATTCCATTAGAACTACTGATGGCCTTGGGAGAGCCAGTCATGACAAAACTCTACCATCTGGTGAGCACGATGTATGAGACAGGCGAAATACCCTCAGACGTCAAGAAGAATATAATAATTCCAATACCAAAGAAAGCAGGTGTTGACATATGTGAAAATTACCGAACTATCAGTTTAATAATTCACAGCTGCAAAATACTAACACGAATTCTTTACAGACGAATGGAAAAACTGGTAGAAGCGGACCTCGGGGAAGATCAGTTTGGATTCTGTAGAAATATTGGAACACGTGAGGCAATACTAACCTTACGACTTATCTTAGAAGAAAGATTAAGAAAAGGCAAACCTACGTTTCTAGCATTTGTAGACTTAGAGAAAGCTTTTGACAATGTTGACTGGAATACTCTCTTTCAAATTCTAAAGGTGGCAGGGGTAAAATACAGGGAGCGAAAGGCTATTTACAATTTGTACAGAAACCAGATGGCAGTTATAAGAGTCGAGGGGCATGAAAGGGAAGCAGTGGTTGGGAAGGGGGTGAGACAGGGTTGTAGCCTCTCCCCGATGTTATTCAATCTGTATATTGAGCAAGCAGTAAAGGAAACAAAAGAAAAATTCGGAGTAGGTATTAAAATTCATGGAGAAGAAGTAAAAACTTTGAGGTTCACCGATGACATTGTAATTCTGTCAGAGACAGCAAAGGACTTGGAAGAGCAGTTGAACGGAAAGGACAGTGTCTTGAAAGTAGGATATAAGATGAACATCAACAAAAGCAAAACGAGGATAATGGAATGTAGTCGAATTAAATTGGGTGATGCTGAGGGAATTAGATTAGGAAATGAGACACTTAAAGTAGTAAAGGAGTTTTGGTATTTAGGGAGTAAAATAACTGATGATGGTCGAAGTAGAGAGGATATAAAATGTAGACTGGCAATGGCAAGGAAAGCGTTTCTCAAAAAGAGAAATTTGTTAACATCGAGTACAGATTTAAGTGTCAGGAAGTGGTTTCTGAAAGTATTTGTATGGAGTGTAGCCATGTATGGAAGTGAAACATGGACGATAACTAGTTTGGACAAGAAGAGAATAGAAGCTTTCGAAATGTGGTGCTACAGAAGAATGCTGAAGATAAGGTGGGTAGATCAAGTAACTAATGAGGAGGTATTGAGTAGGATTAGGGAGAAGAGAAGTTTGTGGCACAACTTGACTAGAAGAAGGGATCGGTTGGTAGGACATTTTTTGAGGCATGTAGGGATCACAAATTTAGCATTGGAGGGCACCGTGGAGGGTAAAAATCGTAGAGGGAGACCAAGAGATGAATACACTAAGCAGATTCAGAAGGATGTAGGTTGCAGTAGGTACTGGGAGATGAAGAAGCTTGCACAGGATAGAGTAGCATGGAGAGCTGCATCAAACCAGTCTCAGGACTGAAGACCACAACAACAACAACAGCTTTTGGCCATTAAGACCTTTGTCAGCAACAGACAGACATTCACACAAGCATGCACACACACGCGCACGCACATACAAACACAAACACACACACACAAACACACACACACACACACACACACACACTCTCTCTCTCTCTCTCTCTCTCTCTCTCTCTCTCTCTCTCTCTCTCTCTCTCTCTCTCTCTTCTCTCTCAAGCAAACGCAACTTGCACACACGTCTACAGTCTCAGATAACTGAAACCACACCATATAGTGGAGATGCTGAGTCATGATAGGCACAATGAAAAGATTCACACAATTATAGCTTTCAGCCATTAAAGCCTTTGTCAGCAATAGACACACATTCACACATGCACACACACACTCAAGCAAATGCAACGTGTCGCACTTCAGTGTGGTTTCAGTTATCTGAGACCGCAGACGTGTGAGCAAGTTGCATTTGCTTGAGTGTGTATGTGTGTGCCTGTGTGTGTGTGAATGTGTGTCTATTGCTGACAAAGGCCTTAATGGCCTAAAGCTATAATTGTGTGAATCTTTTTGTTGTGCCTATCACGACTCAGCATCTCCGCTATATGATGAGTAGCAACTTTCCGTCTCTAATATTGTAAGAAAATAGACAGTGTGACATACATAAGCCTACGTCAGTCTGGGCAGCATGCACAGATAACCATAACGGTTATGGTGACCATTCATATTTAGCAGGAAATCTAAGTTCAAGTCCCAGACTAGACCAAACTTTGACATGTCATTATTGGGTAACAGAACTATACCTAATGATTTTGCACCAAGAAAATTAATTTCAAAAACATTTTGTACAGTTGTGGACCATCAACAGTGCCTGATGAAAATAACATTGGTCTCAATTCCTTACTGTCTCATTCTACCTATAATAGGAATCCATGTAATGTTGTGAGCATTGGATGATGAATTTAGTGGGAAATGATATAAGAATGTAGACAGCATGACAAATGAAAGTTTGGGTCAGCCTGGGGAGAAGCATGCATGGTTAGCTGAAATGATTAAGGTGACCATTTATGATGAGTGGGAAATCGGGGATTGAGACCTGGTCTGGCACAAATTTTCATGTCACTAGTGGGTAGCAGAACTACACTTAATATTGCTGATGTCAAGGATTTCACAGTCAGCAAAATTAATTTTGAAAATATTTTGTACAACTGTCGATCATCAACAATCTGTTCTTTCACACACGCATATGGGTAATACTGAATGAAGTGAAGAAAGATTACATGTTAGAGATTAAAGCACTGTTGAACAGAGTGAAAAGTGAAAGGAAATTGAATTATTGACACACATTTAGTCGACCTTCATCTCCCAATTTGTATACAACATTTGTGTTCCCTGAGAGAGCCTTTACATATAGTCCACAGAGGAAACAGAAATTTTCAAATGTGCCTTTAAATCAGACATTACCATCCAAAACATCAAACTTGAGTTAAATTTTTGTACCATGTCACTCACTCCTCCAGTCTCATGTTGCTGTTGTAGTAGTAGTTGTTGTTTTGTGGTAGTGGTGGTCTTCAGTACAAATACTGGTTTCATGCAGCTCTCCATGATAGTCTAACATGTGCCAGTCTCTTATTGTAGTCAAGACTTGGTCTCCATCTACAATTTTTGTCCCTAATACTTCACCCCATTGCCAAATTTACTGCTTCTTGATGCCTCCGTATGTGTCCACTCAACAGGTCCCTTCTCAATTTCTTTTTCTTCTCTTTGATTCAGTTTGGTACCTCATTTTGACTTATCCCATCTGCCCACCTAATCTTCATCATTCTTCTGTAGCATCAAACTTCAAAAGTCTCTGTTCTCTTTCTGGCTATACTTCTGATTGTCCTATACTGTTAATAACTACTTCCAAAAAATACTTTCTCACACTTAAAATCATGTCATACATTAACATGTTTCATTTTTTCAGAAATGAATTTCTTACTGTTGCAAGTCCGCATTTCATATTCTCTTTTCCTGAGTCGCTCCCTAAAAGGTGAAACTTGTCTATGACTTTTAGTATTTAATTTCCTAATCTATTCCATTGGCATCACCTGACTTAATTTGTGGATATGTTAGTTATAATGAATGACACACTTTTAGAAATACTAGACAAGGACCATATTTATTTCCAACTTGCAAATATATATACAACATTAAGTCATGCACTGTAAAAAAAGTGAATGTGTCTGGTACCCAAAGAGAAACTTCAAACTATTTCCTTGGCATGAACAGAGATGCAATGTAGCTACCAAGGAACTTATGGGCCACAAATTATTTAACAAACTTCCACAAGCTATACAAAATTTACCAGAGCAACAATACAAACAAACACTTTATGACTGGTTAGTTGTAAACCCATTCTACAATGTAAAGGATTTCATGACCTGTGATATTAAACTGTAACATTAATAACAATTCTGTTATTTTATAGCATGTAGTGTATTGTATTATGTGTATGACTTTGTCTATTGCTGTAATGGCTTAAAGACAATAAAATTATCATTATTATTATTATTATCTACACTAAAGCTGAAGTACCTCTACCCCACACAGTCCCCCCCCCCCCCCCTGCCGCCCAGTGGTAGGCTGAAGCTCAGGGAATGTAAGTGAGCTGGTGTCAAGTTCAATATCCAGCAGTCCTCACACGAACTAACAGTGATAATTGTGGTTACGATGGTATGTTCTTGCAGAGGAACAGTGATGGCTCTGAATATGTTGGTGATGTTGTCATCACTAATTTGATTGGCTCACTGACCGTGTTCATTCCATCTGGTGACAGAAAACAGGGGGTGTGGCATTAGTACGTTGTTGGCTGGTAATAGAAAGCTGGCTTTACGATGTTGAGGGATACTGTCTTAAAATTCTGTGAAATAGGTGGACCAGGTGTGGTCTTTATATGATGCCATTTCTTGAGCTCAATGTTACTATGCTATGTCTTCTTTTATCTTAGATTGTGAAACCAAAAAATTTTCTTTACCTGCAAAATATCTAGAGTATATTCTGGAGGTTCACATATCATCTTCAGCATGTCCAGCTTCTCTGGATTTGATTATAATTGTTTGGATGAGCTAACAACATTTTTGTTGTTCATGCTCATACTTGAAGCCTGTTGTGAGCTCACGTGGGACATGCTGCTGTTAATGGAAGCCTTACCTAATTGTCCACAACTGTTTCAGTACCCATCCTAGAGCATGCATGAAGCTGATTTACAACCCATAATGACATAAGAATAAGGACCTAATACAGGCTCAGATAGACTGGCCAGAATGAAAGGCAATTCTAATGTCAATGCAAACTGAAGTTCACATTAGTTCTACATTTACTATATGCAGTAAAAGCGAACTGTTAGCTGCAGTAAGCACTCTGTATGCCTGGGTCTAATCCTGCTGCTGCTGCATTGCCGGTAAGCTGCTCTCTTTGGAACTGCAATCTACCACACATGTATGTGGCAATTTTTTGTCATGTATGTACACTTGTCAGGATCCTTCAAAAATTCTAGCCTGATTAGTGTGGGTAAGCTAATTGTACATGAGCACAGTGCTGATGTCCCTTGTTGTTTGACAGAAGCTGCACATAAAGATATTGTATCTTGGTTGCTGCTTTCTACTGACACATGGTGCAGTGCCAGTTTTGATTTTATTGTTGGTAACCCCAGCAGCAGAGCATGTATTGCAGCTAACCAAGTTTTTACATTTGGGCAAACGAATACGTGATGCACTTCATAGCCTGTACACTGAAGCAACTTTGGTATTTGCACATACCAAAGTTCTCCTTCACACATCATGTTCGAGAGTCACGAGGTCGGAGCAGTGAAATTCTGAACTGTGGCATCTTCTTGTGTGTTGTGGGCTTGTGTCTTTTCTTGCTTCTTGATAATTTGTTTTTTGAGTGTGTTGCAAATTTTGGAGTTGCTCCTAAACTTTCAGAGGCTGCTATCATGGTGACATCATCTTGGGGCTGCATCATCATTCAAATTTTTTTGTGCTGAAGCATTCATTCGACCTTGTATTCAATTTCTAGCTGTGAATTAATGTCATTTTTGTCACCCGTTACAACTATTGTTTTAAATGATGATAGCAGATGGCTGAGCCAGATATGACATTGTTATACCTGTTATTTCTGATTCCAGCAACAATAGCACATATGTAGTGTCACAAATCTGACATTCTGTATCACCTTTCTGCTCATTGTTAATACTTGTTGAATGCATTAATCCAGTGAATTTCAGACCTCTTTTAATGAGGTGATTTTTAGATTCTGATACCTGTTTTGCACTGGTATATTTATAATAATATCTGACACTAAAACCAATACATGAGAGATTCAGGCATTAATTATCACTATAAACTGCACTTCATCATCTGAAACACCATA
Source organism: Schistocerca serialis cubense (assembly GCF_023864345.2). NCBI lineage: Eukaryota > Metazoa > Arthropoda > Insecta > Orthoptera > Acrididae > Schistocerca > Schistocerca serialis. Next base: position 917,200,017 of record NC_064641.1, read on the forward strand.
TGCAGCGAAAGTAAGTTCCAGCACATGAAACCATAATTCTAATTGCTATGGTAAATATGGCAGATTTTCACTTTGCTTCACAACACAGTTAAGACACTTCAAACAATGGGCAGAATGTTTCCACCTATATGGAAAGTCACTATCTGCACTGTGTTTGGCTGCATGTGCTCTTCAAACTACTGATTTGCGTGACATTGTCTGCTGTTGCAGGCACTGTTCATTCAAATTTCTTGCTTTTTGGTATCCATGTTTCTTGTCAGGGTCACCATTCTGTGGGTATATTAGCACGATAAATAACACACATATAGATGTGCTGGATAAGAATCAAATTTATTTACAGCTGCAAATATACACAAAACATTAACTCACACAATGTACTAGAAGTCAAAGTGTCTGGTACCAGAGAGAGTCTTCAAACTGATTGCTTGGCATGAACAGAGATGCAATGGGTCCACCAAAGAATCTACATTAAACGTGAAAACTCTTCTACTTCCACAAATAAATTACATTCCATTACTCTAGTTTTACTTTTGTTTGTATTCATCTTTCCTATTTCATACATGCAAATAAAATTAAATTGAGGATGATGCAGTATCTGGGACTTCAACAAGTCTAATTTAATGTTCTATTGGTCTCTTACCAAATTTTATCAATGATATACAAATACTATACCCTTTTTATTTATTTAACAGGTTCCTTGGGACATTGAAAGCCCAAAAAACTTAGTCATGGAATGAATCATTACATAGTTTACAGAATTCTGATTACAAATTAAAGAATTATGAAAAACAGAGAGTGTACAAGTATATAACACATTACTGAGAAAAGTTATCCTACTGCAAGAAACTCCTGTACAAAACAGAAGGATTGTGCCACAAGAATAATTTTCAACTAGGATTTTAACACTTGGTATTTACTACTGATTTTTTCCCCAGCTCTCATTGAAGTCAACTGAAAATAGAACTCGCTGAATAGTGGACATCTTTCTGTACAATGCTTAAATGAGTGTTATCTAGTGTATAACATTTTCTAGTCTAGTGTTGACTGAATGGATGTTGCAGTCTCTTTTGAATGAGCCAGTAATATCAGCAAGAAATCCACAATGGAATATGTGTACAAGGATGGCAAAGTAACAATTCTGAAATACCTTAACAACAGCCTACATAAAGTTCAATCTGCCTGCCCTACTCTGGGTTAAGAATAGTTCCTCATCGCTAAAGTTTTATTCATGTATTAAATGAGTGGTATACTATATATATGACATATGGGCATAATATCCTGGACAATAATTACAGCACGATGTACTGCTTTCGCTAGCTGCAAGGTTGCCCTGCAATCATACATTGAGAGTATCCTGGAGGTGTTGGATTTCTTCTATAGGGAATATGTTCTCTTTATATCCCCTTGTTTTCTAATATGTTTAAGCAATGTTTCTCACAATGTTGACTGAACTAAATATCTCAACATGTTTCACACATGTTCAATAAGGAACAGACATGGTGATCAAACTCATGATAATGTACATTCTGATGAAAGAGCATATGTTTCTGAAGTTGTGTGAAAAACAAAAGAATCAGCTTTATAACTTTCTGGATGTATTATGTTGTTCTCAGCATTCTCCCAATCTGCTTCTTTGAATCTTTTTAACTTCTAAAATCTTGAAAGTAGAATACTCTCACAGTATGACAAGAGAATTAATACAAAAGTGTCTTCTTAACTATATGACTACAAACAGCATAATTTCAACTCATAGTTACGATATCTAAGGATTCCCAATATTCAGAAGGCTGTTCATACATGATGTGAGAATCTGTAGAAGAAACAGCTGTTAATGAAATGTTCATGGATTTAAGAAATTGTTTCTAGCCAATTCATGATCACTAAAGTTTGAAAAGCTCAGTATCTGTTGTTCATCTTCTGCAAGATGCTTCCACCCAATACATCCACAACTTGTTTTGTTCATTTTAGAATCACCAGAGTAGAAATGCAAAGAAGAGAAAAAGAAGTGGAAGTTATATCAACAGAGCTGTAAAAGCTGTCTCTGTAAGATGGAATCCAATTAATTTTTACCGATTTTAGTGACCAGTGTTTATTTCCATCAGAAACCTACCTTCAGAAACACTGTAATTATGATACCAGCATGTATGGTAATTTCCAGCAGCACAAAAACTATAACCATTAATACGTATTTTAGAGACACGCACAAATTAATTTTATCATATTAGCATTGTTTTTATAAAAAAAAAAATGTTTTCTTGGAACTGTGAAATACTAGCATTCTTGGCATGTTACTGTATAACATGCTATACGAACACAGTAAAACATTAATACTCATGTAGTAGGTTGTGGAAAATATACAGGAATCCACTGCAACCAACTTATACGCTAGCTACTATACTAACTAATCACAAATAAAATGCGTTATTACCTCAATGTTTTTGTTAACTTTCATTTGCTATTCAACTGATTTTCTAAAGATTTAGTGAATAATAGTAGACTTACCTCCAGACTCCACTGGTTGATGTTTCACGAATAATTCGTGACAGTCCATTCAACATCATCTTGGTCCCTTCACTGTACCATTCTAGAGGTATCAATGCTTCTTTCAGCAGCTTTTCATGGTTGTATCTGAGAAAAAAATTCTATATTTCAGAATTACAACAGTATCAAAAGACGTTTTCCAGGGTGCTGCACTGCATAATTTGTTTCATGAATATGCACTCATGAGTAATTGAATTACAGATACCTGCTGTATTGGAGAGAGAGCATGAAATAGTGTAGAAATGATTTTTATTAGAAACTGAGGTGTATTAAATAGTTTGGCCGGTCACTGGAATTTTCTCATTTTCTCATGGCATATATCGGGTACCTTGACATGGGAAAATCACCAACAGGTCAACTGGCAGACGCACAGTGTATTAATAACAGAGGCTTTTCATATCACAGACTGTAGCTGAGGATTGACACGCCATAGTGCAGGATATTACTTGCCAATTCAGTTCTGGAAAATGAGAACAAATAAGCAGCTGTACTACGAAAAATCACCTCCTAAGTACAGAGTAATGAAATCCTTGGTTCACGTATGTACTCCCGCTCACTTCAAGTCACAAGTAACAAAGATTATCTTAGGCCTAGGAACATCATCACTGGATAGTAAATGCATAGAAGAAAATATCACCTGAGCTGATGAACTATAGCACATTTTTTTGTGCCTTGTGGAATATAATCTGCAATACAGTGCCACCAGTGCAAAAAAGGGAAGGAAGATGGATTATGCAGAACTTGGTTAGTACATTAGATTCAATTGCTCACAAGTGTGTATATCATTCTTGCAACTGATCTAATGTTATCCTCCATCTTTTCTTATCCTGAGTTAACTTTTTATTTTGTATATATTCAGTGAGGGTTCTCCATGAACTGCTTCTCTAATGTGTTGTATCCGGTCATTTGCAAGCAACCTTATTGTAAATTGAACTTCTAACATCCTTCACAGACACAATACTTTGAGCTCTCTCTCCTCTTTTTCCATGGTTCGTGTTTCACACACACACACGCACACACACACACACACACAATTTAATTTATTATGCTGTTTTATAATAAAAAAGTAAAACATGTATGACAAAACATTATATTTATTTAACTGCAGATATGCTCTTTGTATAAATAAATATAAACAGAGTAATATCTTTAGTGTTCCCCGGCTGTTTTTCAAAACATTAGTTAAGCAACAGTGGTTTTAAGCTGCAATTCTGTCAAACATCATTTCTAAACTGAAGTAGTGTTTAACAAACTTCTGACACCTAAGTCACATTCTTGTGAATTTGTAGAAGCTTGAACTTGCAAATCATTGTTTAACTTTATTTTTAACAATTGTTTATAAAATATCTTTCACCTTCTCACAAGGACACTCAATCTTCTGAGAAACTATAAATTTTCTTTATCTGCTTCATTCACTGTGATTTTATTTCTCTACATTTGTTATTAATTATCACTTTAACTGATCTATATTATGGGCTGTAGGGCAGAAATATACGATATCTAATGGTGACAAACAGACCTGACCTCTTCAGGATGACCATACTGAAATTGGTACGAGTGTCATTAAGGTAGTTGTAGCAGTAATGACTCCTCCTTCAGTGACACTGCCATAATGTTGCACTATTCACATGGGTGAGGAGCTTTGCATGCTCTGGATCTGGAGGGATATGTTGGTGGTAGCTTAGTTACCAGAAGGGTCACCGAAGCCGGATGGGCCAAATGGGAGGACCCAGCCAAAGCGTGTGTCACAATGGCCCATTGTCACTTTTCTCCTGTCCTAAGCTTTCCTTACCCTGTCCTTTTTCTGTCATCTCCAATCATAAATGAAAGGTAGAAAGGGGGGCTCTCACTGTAGGGAAGCCAGCCATCCTATGGAAGCTAATCCTTAAAAGAAAATCAGGCGAGTTTGGAGGCTCTGAGGTGGCAGTCCCTTCGCTGGCTTAAGGAGCTGTGGGTCAGTCATTGGAACTTCCAAAAATACATGATTAAAGAAACAGCAGGAAAAGACAGACTCAAAGTTGATGAACTTTGTCTTGAAAAGGACAAAAAATAAATAGGTTACTGGCATGTCAGAACACTGAGAGGAGCCAGTAGATTGTAACAGGCTACAAAGGATTGTTCAGGCACCAACTGGAGATTCTTGGACATAGTGAGGTGGGATGAGATGAGATGAGATGAGAGAAGAGCAACATTGCTTCAGAACAGGAAGTTCCATGGTGGATCTAATTTTTGCTGTAAGACAACTGCAGGAACAGCACTATGAACGTGGAATAGATCTACTAATGACCTTACTGGACATTGAAAATGCATATGATAGTGTTCATAGAAGCAACGTGGAAAGCCCTGGAGAACAGAGGAGTAGGAAAACAGATTGTTTGGAGGATAAGGGAAATGTACCATGGAAGTATGAGCTGTGTGAAAGTGGAAGGAGAGGGATCAGCTTGGATTGAACAGAAAAATGGCTTGAGGCAGCGAAGTGCACTTTCACCATCACTCTTCACTGTGGTGATGGATGATATAATGAGTACAGTAGCAGAAATAGTTGGTGAAAGGAAAATGAAAGTTATGGTGTTTACAGGTGATCTGATGATTTGGGGGAATAAGGAGGAGGAACTACAAAAGCAGTAGGACATGTGGGAACAAACAGTACAAGAATATGGGGTGAAATTTAGTATAAATAAGTGTGAGATGATTATCACAACAAGAAAGAAGGAGAGAGGAACAACTGGAATAACAATTGGTGGGGAACGATTGAGGAGAGTGGAGAGTTTCAAGTACCTAGGAAGCCTGATGCAGGAAGATGGAAAAAACGACAGAGAAATAAATGAGCAGGGGAGAAAGGAAAAGCTGAAACATTTCAGAAGAGTGTCAGAAGTCTGATATGGAGCAAGGATGTACCCCAAATCAGTAAAAAGGTTATATACTGGTCGTACTATGTCCCAATCCTGTAATATGTGTCAGAAACCTGGGCTATGAAAGGAAGAGAGAAAAGCAATGTAGAAACTAGTGTGATGAAATTCTTGAAAAACAGTATTGGAGTGATAGACAGGTTAAGAAATGAAATGATAGACAGGTTAAGAAATGAGAGGATCAGAGATTTAATGAAGGTGGAACCATTACAAAAGGAGATAGAGAAATCAAGGCTGAGATGGTATGGACACATTAAGACAACGGAGGAGGTGAGGATACCCAGGAGGATACATACGAGATGAAACTGGAAGAAAGAGACAAAGAGGAAGACTGAGAGATGGATGGCTGAAAGGAACAGAGGAATGTGTCCGTAAGAAAGGAGAAGACTGGACCAAGGTGAAGATGGAGAGATGGTGGCAAGACAGAAGACGATGGAGAGGCCTATGTTCCATACAGACCTGGTCAGAGGCTGGAAACAGTCCAAGATGATGACGATGAGTGAGGTGAGATCGCTTGATTTTAAAAAAATCCGGTCACAAGATGGATATACTTTTTTTTTTGCTCTGGACCTACAGGAGAAGATGGAGAGCACAGAAATGGAGTTAGATTTTCATTAGCCAAAGGAACAAGAAGGAGCCTTATGGAATGGAAACTGGATTCTGAACGAATACTGATAACACACTTTACACATAATGTCACACAGTGGTGGCTCTACATTGGAATAACACAATATAAGGAAAAGTTAGATTGCTATTTACCATAAAGAAGACATGCTAAGCTGCAGATAGGCTCAATGGAAAGACACTTGCACATTAATTTCTGGCCAAAACTTTCATCAGAAAAGGAAACACATACATTCATTCACACAAGCAAGCACACCTCATGCACACGACTGCAATCTCCAGCAGCTCTGTCTGACAGCAGTCATACTTGTATGAATGAATGTGTGTATGTTTCTGATGAAGGCTTTGGTGAAAAGCGAATTTGTAAATGTCTTTCCTTTGTGCCTGTCTGCAACTTAATGTATCACCCTTATAGTTATTAGCAAGCTATCTTTTATTTATATTGTTGTTATAAGTAATGTCACAGTTTTCCAAGACTATTCTCTTACAGAAGCCTCAGAAGTTCAACAGAAAGAAAAGTTAACTGACAGCACTAAAGTAACCAGTAAGAGAAACATCTTTATTATGGGAGACCTACCTGAAACCCCCCTTCCCATGAACCATAGACCTTGCCATTGGTGGGGAGGCTTGCGCGTGCCTGAGCAATACCGATAGCCATACCGTAGGTGCAACCACAACGGAGGGATATCTGTTGAGAGGCCAGACAAACGTGTGGTTCCTGGAGAGGGGCAGCAGCCTTTTCAGTACTTGCAGGGGCAACAGTCTGGATGATTGACTGATCTGGCCTTGTAACACTAACAAAAACGGCCTTGCTGTGCTGGTACTGTGAACGGCTGAAAGGAAGGGGAAACTACAGCCATAATTTTTCCCAAGGGCATGCAGTTTTATGTATGGTTAAATGATGGTGGTGTCCTCTTGAGTAAAATATTCCGGAGGTAAAATAGTCCCCCATTCGGATCTCCGGGCGGGGACTACTCAAGAGGATGTCGTTATCAGGAGAAAGAAAACTAACGTTCTACAGATCGGAGCATGGAATGTTAGATCCCTTAATCAGGCAGGTACGTTAGAAAATTTAAAAAGGGAAATGGACAGGTTAAAGTTAGATGTAGTGGGAATTAGCGAAGTTTGGTGGGAGGAGGAACAAGACTTTTGGTCAGGTGAATACAGGGTTATAAATACAAAATCAAATAGGGGTAATGCAGCAGTAGGTTTAAAAATGAATAAAAAAATTTGAGTGCCGGTAAGCTACTACAAACAGCATAGTGAACGACTTATTGTCACGAAGCACAAGCCTACTACAGTAGTACAAGTTTATATGCCAACTAGCTCTGCAGATGACGAAGAAACTGAAGAAATGTATGATGAGATAAAAGAAATTATTCAGATAGTGAAGGGAGACGAAAATTTAAGTCATGGGTGACTGGAATTCAATAGTAGGAAAAGGAAGAGAAAGAAATGTAGTAGGTGAATATGGATTGGGGGTAAGAAATGAAACAGGAAGCCGCCTGGTAAGATTTTGCACAGAGCATAACTTAATCATAGCTAACACTTGGTTCAAGAATCATAAAAGAAGGTTGTATACATGGAAGAATCCTGGAGATACTAAAAGGTTTCAGATAGATCATATAATGGTAAGACAGAGATTTAGGAAACAGGTTTTAAATCGTAAGACATTTCCAGGGGCAGATGTTGACTCTGGCCACAATCTATTGGTTATTAACTCTAGATTAAAACTGAAGAAACTGCAGAAAGGTGGGAATTTAAGGAGATGGGACCTGGATAAACTAAACCAGAGGTTGTACAGAGTTTCAGAGAGATCACAAGGGAACAATTGACAGGAATGGGCGAAAGAAATACAGTAGAAGAAGAATGGGTAGCTTTGAGGAATGAATTACTGAAATCAGCAGAGGATCAAGTAGGTAAAAAGACAAGGGCTAGTAGAAATCCTTGGGTAACAGACGAAATATTGAATTTAATTGATGAACGGAGAAAATATAAAAATGCAGTAAATGAAGCAGGTAAAAAGGAATGCAAACGTCTCAAAATGAGATCGACAGTGAGTGCAAAATGGCTAAGCAGGCATGGCAAGAGGACAAATGTAAGGATGTAGAGGCTTATCTCACTAGGAGTAAGATAGATACTGTCTACAGGAAAATTAAAGAGATGTTTGAAGAAAAGAGAACCACTTGCATGAATATCAAGAGCTCAGATGGAAACCCAGTTCTAAGCAAAGGAAGGAAAGCAGAAAGGTGGAAGGAGTATATAGAGGGCCTATTGAGGGCAGTATTATGGAAATGGAAGAGGATGCAGATGAAGATGAAATGGAAGATATGATAACAAAGCCTCGGGAGTAGACAACATTCCATTAGAACTACTGAGATCCTTGGGAGAGCCAGTCCTGACAAAACTCCACCATCTGGTGAGCAAAATGTATGGAACAGACGAAATACCCTCAGAGTTCAAGAAGAATATAATAATTCCAATCCCAAAGAAAGCACGTGTTGACAGATGTGAAAATTACTGAACTATCAGTTTAATAAGTCACAGCCGCAAAATATTAAGACAAATTCTTTAAAGATGAATGGAAAAACTGGTAGAAGCCTACCTTGGGAATGATCAGTTCAGATACCATAGAAATACTGGAACATGTGAGGCAATACTGACCCTACGGCTTATCTTAGAAGCTAGATTAAGAAAAGGCAAACCTACATTTCTAGCATTTGCAGACTTAGAGAAAGCTTTTGCCAACGTTGACTGGAATACTCTCTTTCAAATTCTGAAGGTGGTAGGGGTAAAATACATGGAGCGGAAGGCTATTTACAATTTGTGCAGATGGCAGTTATAAAGAGTCAAGGGACATGAAAGGGAAGCAGTGGTTGGGAAGGGAGTGAGACAGGGTTGTAGCCTATCCCCAATGCTATTCAGTCTGTATATTGAGGAAGCAGTAAAGGAAACAAAAGAAAAATTTGGAGTAGGTATTAAAATCCATGGAGACGAAATAAAAACTTTAAGGTTCGCTGATGACATTGTAATTCTGCCAGAGACAGCAAAGGACTTGGAAGAGCAGTTAAATGGAAAGGACAGTGTCTTGAAAGGAGGATATAAGATGAACATCAACAAAATCAAAATGAGGATAATGGAATGTAGTTGAGTTAACTCAGGTGATGCTGAGGGAATTAGATTAGGAAATGAGACACTTAAAGTAGTAAAGAAGTTTTGCTACTTGGGGAGCAAAATAACTGATGATGGTCGAAGTGAAGAGGATATAAAATGTAGACTGGCAATGGCAAGGAAAGCGTTTCTGAAGAAGAGAAGTTTGTTAACATCGAGTATGAATTTAAGTGTCAGGAAGTTGTTTCTGTAAGTATTTGTATGGGGTGTAGCCACGATGGAAGTGAAACATGGACCATACATAGTCTGGACAAGAAGAGAATAGAAGCTTTCAAAATGTGGTGCTACAGAAGAATGTTGAAGATTAGATGGGTAGATCACATAACTAATGAGGAGGTATTGAATAGAATCGGGGAGAAGAGGAGTCTGAGGCACAACTTGAATAGAAGAAGGGATCGGTTGGTAGGACATGTTGTGAGGCATCAAGGGATCACCAATTTAGTATTGGAGGGCAGTGTGGATGGTAAAAATCATAGAGGGAGACCAAGAGATGAATACTCTTAGCAGAGTTAGAAGGATGTAGGCTGCAGTACATACTGGGAGGTGAAGCAGCTTGCACAGGACAGAGTAGCATGGAGAACTGCATCAAACCAGTCTCTGAACTGAAGACCACAACAACACCAATAACAACCCGAAAAGCTGGAAACAACAATGAAGGCCTAGAGCATGTAATGAGGGTATTGGAGAAATGAATGAAAATAGGAATATGTTTTAAAAATTCTGTGCTAGTCATGATTTGGTGATTGGAATCACAACATTTCTATACAAGAATGGCCATAAAGTTACATGGGTATCCTCTTATCACAAAACAGAAAATAAAATTGATCGTATAGTGCTGAGCGCAAAATTTAGAAGGCCACTTAGGGTTGTGAGAAATAAACATGGAACTAATGTTGGCAGTGATTATCACCTCATTGTGCAAATTTCAGACTAAAAATCATAGCCACAAACAGAAAGTTCAAACACTGGAACAGAAAATATGGTGTATGAAAATTTAAAATAACAGCAAAACAAGAAGAGTTCTATATTGAGCTAAGGAACCACTGTAAGGGACTTCAAGAAGCACAGGAAACGATGAAAATACTGTTACTGATACGTGGACCCAGTTTAGGACATCTGTTTTAATATGAGTGAACAGGTCCTTGGCTTTAAAAACCATTTGAACAAAGATTAGATGTCTGACAGTGGAATTTGATAATCTGTAGAAAGGAGATTAAGGGAAAATTAAATATGAGTGAAACAAGGCAACAGAAAATTTGAATACAAGCTCAATACACTGCTACTGCTTCTCTAGTAGAGAGGTGTGTAAATAATGATAAGAGAAAGTGGATGGATGAACAAGCTCTGAGGTCAGAGACAGCTATGGCAAGGTGTTATGCTAAAGAACTATGCAGTACCACTACAGCACTGTAAAAATTATTTAAAAAAATAAAATAAAAAAATCAACAAGAACTGATCTGTGAAAAGTAAGGAATTTTGATTGTTAACAATAGAAGAAGACCAACTTAAAAAACAGAAAGAATATTTTCCTGGTGTCCTGAACAGAGAGCAGCCTGAAGAGGGAATGAGATGATGATATATGCCAAATTCAAATGAGATAATCAGTATAAACATAAAAACTAAGCTAAAATCAAAACAGCCTTCAAACAGATAAACACCAGAAAGGCTCCAGAAATGGATAATATTGGAGGTGCTTAAAACAGACATTGGTACCACCACAAACCTACTGCATCCATTGTTTGAGAAGATATGGAGAGAAGGGAAATTACCAAAGGGTTAGAAAGAAGTACTGGTTATTAAGTTGCCAAAGATAGGGGATGCTACCAACTATAATAACTGCCAGGTTTTTATCCTCCTATCTGTATCAGGCAAAGCATTCAGAAATTTAATGCTAAATCATATTAAGGACACTGTGTAAGTATGGCTAAGAAAACAGCAAGCTAGGTTCAGAGAACATCAAAGGTGAGCCAATCTCATCAACACACTAACTATGATATGTAAGTGCAGAATAGCAAAACATACTCTACCTTACATTTATTGACTTTAAGAAGGTAATTGACTTTCTTAATATGAGAGTTAGGTGGCTTACCTTTGGAAGAATGTGGAACACCATCAAACATTATTAATGTTATTGAAACAGTCTTTGAAGCTTATGAATGTAGTGTGGTTCAAAACAGTAAACTTACTGAACCTATCCATACAAATTCTAAGGTGAGGCAGGGATGTATTCTGTCAACTACTTTGCTCTTGTTGGTGCTGGACAGCATAATGAAAAGTGTTGTTGATGATAGGAGAAGAGGTATTCAGCAAGGAGTGCAAGAGAGGCTTGAAGATCATGATTTTGCTGATGATATCTACCTGCTTTTGTAAAGTATCATGACATGGAAGAAAAGCTGGTAAGATCACAAGAGTAGCAGAAATTGCATGATTATGAGAACTTTTTAAAAAGAATCTGACCTTATTCTTTATTGTTGAAATGAACAAGGATATCAGGACATGTGCATACTCTATGCTTGTAGGTATTTGTAGTGCACATCCCAGATTTTTTTCATGACTGGGAAACAAACTGTTGCTAACTAGCCACTGGCAAGTGAACATGTGTAATTGGTCATCACTGGATTTTGTGTTGTGTGCAAAATGACAGAAAAGTGTAACAATATTATTACACCAAATTTTGTTTCAAGTTGAAACAGTCTGCATGATCTGACAAGTGTTTGGGGATGAAGCAATGGGTACCACAACAGACAAAGCAGTGGTACAACCACTTCAAAGATGGGCACTCTTCAGTGAAGGGTGAAGGACATTCAGGTAGGCCCTCAACATCCACAATTGAGGTTGTTATTGATCACATAAGGGGTCTGGTGATGCAGTATAGATGAATTACGACCAGAGAACTTGCAGATGAGGTTCAAATTAGTACTGGATCCATCCATTCTGTTTTAACACAACATTTGGATCTCAGGAGGATCCAAGCAAAATTTGTGCCAAATTGCTAACAAATGAGCAGAAGCAACTTCATTCAGATATTATACAGGACATGCTGGATACTGTGAACAGTTATCCCAACTTTCTTAACACAGTGGCCATTAGTGATGAGTCCTGGGTTTATGGGCGTGACCCAGTAACATTGTTACAATCATCACAATGGAAGCATTCATCATCTTCAAATCCCATAAATAGTGAGGCAGGTGCACAGCAATGAACAGTCTTGCTGACCATCTTTTTTTTTACTACACTGGCATGATCCATTAAGAGTACGCCCTAGAAGGTACTAATGTCAATAAGGAGTACCACCAAGAGTTTCTGCATCACCTTTGGAAAGCAGTAAGTTGCAAATGAGTGGACATCTGGGCAGTTGGCACCTTCACCATGGCAATGTATCTGCTCATTGTTCTCAATTAACTCAAGAGTTTTTTGGCCAAACACAACACGACTGCAGTTTTTCACCCTCCCTATTCCTCTTACCTAGCACCAAGTGACTTCTGGCTTTTCCCTAAACTGAGAGACACTCTGAAAAGACCAGATTTCAAAACAGGGAAGATGCAGAATTTGATGGAGCAGCTGTGCACCATACCAAAAGAGGTTTCCTCTCGATGCTTCCAGCAGCGACAGCAGCTTTGGGAGAGATGTGTAGAAGGTGAAGGGGACTGTTTTGAAGGTGACTAGTGTCAGACAATTGTATCATACTTCTTGAACAGCCTTCATAAAAGTAAATGTTTAGAAAACAAAGGAAATGAGAATTTGATCTGAAAAACAGGAGAAGCTAATGGCATATAGAGTGGAATGGGAACAAGTAGAGTCCTTGTATATCTAGGAAGTACCATCTATAAATATAGCATGGGAGAGAATGATGTAAAGAGGCAGATATGGAAGGTAAAGGGAAATTTTGTCCTATTAAACCCTGTCTGGCATAATACGAATGTCTCAAGCCAAACCGAGATGTGACTGTTCAATAGCAATGTAAAGTCAGTCCTCCCGTATAGTTGCAAAACATGGAAGGTAACAAACACTGTAAACCAGTTGCATATCTTCATTAACCAGGGTCTTCAGCAAATTGTATACTGAGGCGTCCAGGAAACTGGTATAGGCATGTGTATTCAAATACAGAGATATGTAAACAGGCAGAATACAGCACTGCAGTCGGCAATGCCTATATCGGACAACAAGTGTCTGGGAAAGTTGTTAGAATGGTTACTGCTGCAGCAATGGCAGGCTATCAAGATTTAAGTGAGTTTTAACATTGTGTTATAGTTGATGCACGAGCAATGGGACACAGCATCTCCAAGGTAGTGCGGATGTAGATTTTCCCATATGACCATTTCACAAGTATACCATGAATATCTGGAATCTGGTAAAATATCAAATCTCTGACATTGCTATGGCCTGAAAAAGATCTTGCAAGAACAGGAGCAATAGTGACACATCATGACAGAAGTGCTACCCTTCTGCAAATTGCTGCGGATTTCAATGCTGGGGCTGGCCGGAGTGGCCAAGCGGTTCAAGGCGTTTCAGTCCGGAACCATGTGGCTGCTACGGTTGCAGGTTCAAATCCTGCCTTGGGCATGGATGTGTGTGATGTCCTTAGGTTAGTTAGGTTTAAGTAGTTCTAAGTCTAGGGGACTGATAACCTCAGATGTTGTCCCATAGTACTCAGAGCCATTTGAACAATTTTTTCAATGCTGGGCCATCAACAAGTGTCAGGGTACGAACCATTCAATGAGACATCATCAATATGGGCTTTTGGCGCTGAAGGCCAACTCGTATACCCTTGATCACCGCACGACACAAAGCTGGGCCTGTCAACATCAATGTTAGACTCTTGATGACTGGAAACATGTTGCCTAGTCAGACGAGTCTTGTTGCAAATTGTATTGAGTGGATAGACATGTATGGGTATGGAGACAACCTAGGGAATCCATGGATCCTACATGTCAGTAGGGGACTGTTCAAACTTGTGGAGGCTCTGTGATGGCGTGGGGTGTGTGCAGCTGGAGTGATATGGGACCACTGATACGTCTGGATACGACTCTGACAGGTGACACACATATAAGCATCCTGTCTATTTACATGTATCCACTCATGTCCATTGTGCATTCTGACGGACTTGGGCAATTCCAGCAGGACAATGTGACACTCCACATGTCCAGAATCACTTCAGAGTGGCTCCAGGAACACTGTTCTGAGTTTAAACATTTCCTTTAGCCACCAAACTCCCCAGACATGAACATTATTAAGCATATCTGGGATGCCTTGAAATGTGCTGCTCAGAAGAAATCTCCACCCGCTTGTACACTTATGGATTTATGGACAGCACTGCAGGATTCATGGTGTTAATTCCTTCCAGCACTACTTGAGTTATTAGTTGAGTCCATGTCACGTCATGCTGCAGCACTTCTGCATGCTCGCGAGGGAACTACATGTTGTCAGGCAGGTGTACCAGTTTCTTTGGCTATTTTCATTCAGTGACGTGCTATGGAATAATCTTTTGGGGCAATTCACAACTTTCAAAAAATTTTTCGTAAGCCAGAAAAAAGTAGTCCGAATTATATGTGGTGTTCCTCCAAGAACCTCATGTTGCAATCTTTTTAAACAGTTAGGTATATTAACCACTACCTCACAATATCTCCTCTCACTCATGACTTTCACAGTTCTCAATTCCTCTGAATATGAAACAAATGAACAAATGAGGCATATCATCATTATAACACAAGACAGACAGGTGATATGCACTGTGAATAGAAAAATCTCTCTCTGGACTCTCTCTCTTTGACTTGTTCCACATCCATGCGTAATCACACCATACTGGATCTATGGAATATGTATCTCAGTGTATGTGTTAGGAGGCAACATGTAATATTAAATGACAATGGGAGGTAACAAACCAGCAACCAATTGTGAGCAAATAAAGGAAAGAAAATGGAGGTGAATTCTGCTGCCCTGGGATCCAACAAGTACAAAAATCTTTAATGCACTCCCGAGTAATATAAAGTGTCTAAAAGAAAATAAAATGCTATTAAAAAAAAGTAAACGGAATTCCTACCGGAAACCTGTTTCTACTCTTTAGATGTATCCTTCAGCAGAGATAAATAATTTGAGTAGTAATTCAGATTGTTTATTTGTCATTGTTATCTGTATTGTTTTTTATCACTATTGTATTTTTGCATTGTCTTGTTTATTATCTTGATTATATTATTGTATTGTACCAGTTTTGAATCATTCATCTACCATGTGTAATATACCAGTATGTATTGTATTGTATGATATCTATATTGTATCTGCTTTGACTTGTTCCACATCCATGCGTAATTACACCATACTGGATCAATGGAATATGTATCTCAGTGTATGTGTTAGGAGGCAACATGTAATATTAAATGACATTGGGAGGTAGCAAACCAGCAACCAATTGTGAGCAAATAAAGGAAAGAAAATGGAGGTGAATTCTGCTGCCCTGGGATCCAACACCAAAAAAGTCAAGTCAGGCAACAATGACTACCAAATTAGAAGAGGCAAAGAGCAACTAAAGCAATTAGAAAGAGTTATACCTTCAGTAAAGCAGATAAAGAGACAGCAATACCATATCTCAAGCACAAACTCACTCATAACTTAGCACTGAGCAGAAATGCAATGAGGAAATTTGGTTGATGTTTAGAAGAATAAATAATTAATCAGTCAATGAAAAATTATTTAGCATGTACAGCACTTTGTGATTGGATGGATCTTCTGTGGTATACAGTCCCTGTAAATAAAAATACTGTGACTAGTGCAGGGTATGTGTAAAGCAAAGTGTAGTGGTATAGATGGAGAGATCTTCAACAAGTATCATAACAAAGTATAACTGAAAGACCTCACACAAAGGCCCAAACAAAATCCAGTCATATGTAAAGGTTGTTGGTTTCACCAAAGCTACTATCAAGGCACTCGGGGGTAACAGGGGAGCTGAAATTGAGGATAGGAAAATAAACAGCACTGTTGAACTTCATTTTCAGTTTTACTTGGAGCCACAAGAGTACTGCCCCCACCCACATTTAACTTGTGCACCACTGCAAAAATCAGCAACTCAAATATTAGTGTGATTGTTGTTGAGGAACAGCTGAAGCTGAAGTTTCTAAGATAAAATTTGGCCCAAGGGCCCAGTGGAATCCTGATCAGATTCTACACAGAACCTGCAAGTAAGTCAGTAATATATTGCTGGTCCCTCAAACTTAAAACTGTGCCCAATGCCTGGAAAAAAGCACTAGTCTACAAAAAGGGTAGTAGTATCAATCAATAGGACCATAGTCCAATATCATTGGCACCTATCTGTTGCAGAATTTTGAAATGGATTCTGAAGCCAAACATAATGAGGTATCGAACAATAACAAAGGGATAGTTGCTACTCACTATATTACAGAGATGCTGAGTCACACATAGGCACAACAAAAAGACTGTCACAAAATAAGCTTTCAGCCAGCAAGGCTTAGTCAAAAGTAGACAACACACACACACACACAAACACAAACACACACACACTTGACTACAGATTTGTTGACTTCAAAAAATCTTTGGACTCAGTATCACACTAACACTTACTAGTGAAGGCATGATTATAAGTGTTATCAAACAAAACATTACTCCATCAAGAATTACTGGGAAGGAGAATGCAGCCTGTTATTTTGAATGGAAGTTTATCTGCAGAGGCAGAAGTAACTTCGGGCATGCTTCAGAAAAATGTGATGTGATCCTTGCTGTTGATGTTGAGGATTAATGTCCTGGTAAATAAATAGTAGCCTCAGACATTTTGCAGATGATGCAGTTATCTATAATGAAGTAGGAAATGAAAAAAATATGCGCAAAGGTTCGGCACATATCGAAAAGATTTCAAGGTGATGCAAAGATTGGCAACTCACATTAAAGGTTTTGAAATGTAGAAGTGTGCACTTCACAGACCACAAAAACATATCATATTACTAAAATACCAGTGAGTCACAACCAAAATCAGGCAACTCACGAAAATAACTGGCAGTAAAAAATTGTGAAGATGAAGTATTTGATGACCACACAGGATCAGCAGTAGGTATAGCAGGTGATACACTTCACTTCATAGGTAGAATAATGGAAAAATCCAGTCAGACAACAAAAGAGTCTGCACACAAAATACTTGCACAAGGCATCCTAGGATATTTCACAGTTTTGTGGGATCCATTCCGAACAGGTCTGATTAGGAATATTAAACACATACAAGGAAGGGAAGCACAAATGTTGATAGGTTTGTAAGACCAATAGGAGAGTGTAACACAATGCTAACAAACCAGAACTGGCAGATGATTAGAAATTGATGCCAGTTATCCCAAGAAAGCCCCTTGCTATCTTTCAGTCAGCATTAAATTAGGAATGTAGAAGTATATTACAGCTTCCTGCATATTGCTTCTGTAGTTACAAAGGTTATTGGAGATGGGTGTGCTAAGTCAACATACAGTCCTGATACTCTGCAGAACTAGTTTTATTGAAGAAATGAACATTCAAAATACAGCATCCAAACACAGTGAAGTCCTCTGACCAACTCATCTCAAAGAGTTTCTTGCATCAGAGCCAAGTTGACTGCTAGCAATATTCCTTCACACTGGGAGAGACAGCATCTCACTGCATGGGTGTTTAACAGGTAATGCTCCAATATCATGTTTGTATGCTGAACAGACTCCAAGAGGGATCCAAGGGTGTGCCTCTGACCTAAGTCCACCATGGAACATGAGAACAGTTTTTAATGTGCAGAGTCATCACTCCACTGGTCCATTACTTTGAGGATGATATGTAGTGTTTCTGAATCGTCACCATTTGGAGAATAGTGCTGACTCAAACTGCCTGCCCCACTGGTGGTTATGTGTGGTGTGAAACTTTACTTTGTTGGTAGGATATGCATGAGTGAGCTGAGCGTTTGCAGTCTTTTTTAACATTAGTCCAAATAAATCTGTCCACAACTAAGCAGATGGTAGGGTGAATGCCTGAATATGCCAGATTGTGAAGCTGTTCAAAGGTGGCTCGACAAAAGTGTTCAGGTATGAGAGGGTGTATCCTGTATCACAAAGCATGGAGAAGGTACTGGCTGGGATATAAGAAGTTAGTTCTAAGATTCGTGTTCACATTGTGGTTGAGAGCTTGTAATTGATGTTCATTTTGTTGTGCCTTGGCCAACTGCTGATAATAATTGATAGTGGAGCTGAACACTATACTGACATGTGAAAAAGAATCAGCTACAATGTTCTGTACACATCAGAGGTTCTATTTAGTCCAAGTGTCAACACCGTCAGGAACAAGAATCTTACAATGTGTTGTGGACAGAGTCCATGAGAGGATGATGATTGACATAAATAATCAGGGATATCCTTAAATGATTGACATGAATAATCAGAGGGTATCCTTAAATGTCCTGCTTGAAATATCATGCTCCCTCACAGAGTGTCCGGAGCTCCCTGTCATAAGCTGACCACTTGCTTTGGGATGGTGTGAGTTTGTAAGAGAAGAACCAGAGAAGCTGCAGTACAACTCCTGCCGCCCGCATCTCGTGGTCGTGCGGCAGCGTTCTCGCTTCCCACGCCCGGGTTCCCGGGTTCGATTCCCGGCGGGGTCAGGGATTTTCTCTGCCTCGTGATGGCTGGGTGTTGTGTGCTGTCCTTAGGTTAGTTAGGTTTAAGTAGTTCTAAGTTCTAGGGGACTTATGACCACAGCAGTTGAGTCCCATAGTGCTCAGAGCCATTTGAACAACTCCTGCCTCCCACTGCAACACATCCCTGATAGCAGAGTGACTAATATCTGCTGTTATGATGAGCTGTGTGTCTGTGAGGAGTTGTGCTATGGTGACAGCTCATGTAAGGTAATCTTTGGTGTGCTCACATGCTGTCTCCATCTGATCCACCCATGTGAGTTTAAGTTTGCTGTGCAGGGCTTGTGTTAGGATCGTTATCAGGCATATGAATCTGTGTAATTTCTGATAGTCTTGTGGTGGAGGGAGTTGATGGATGATCAACACGTTGTGGTGTGGGCTTAATGCTCAATGTATTTATGAGTTGGCTGAGAAAGATGACTTGTTTGCAATGAAATTGCCATTTATCTTCATTTATTATGACAGCATTATGAGAGAGGATGTAAAAAAACTCGTTCGAGGTGGTTGTTGTATGATTCCTCATTGGATGAGAAAATTAAGATGTCAGCCAGGTAGGCATAAAAAAATTGGAGCTTGAAGAGTAATCCATTAATGAAGTACTGCCAAGTTTGAACTGCATTTTTAAGTCCTTTCAGCCTGAATATAAATTCAAATAGACTGAATGGCATGATTATGGCTGTTTTTGGAATGCCATCATGGTGCACAGGTATTTGTAGATACACCATTTTTCAACTGATGACTCAGAAAATGGAGGCATTTATGAAATGGTGGGTAAAATCCTGTATGGTTGGAGCATGGTAAATGTCTATGATGGAGTGAGCGTTAAGAATTCTGTAGTCACCAAATAATCTGACAGAACCATCTTCCTTTGCGACCAGTTTTATGGGTGAAGCCGAGGAACTGCCTCTTTGTAAGGGCTTGTCCACTGATGCTTTGGCAAGCCCTAGTAAGTCAGATGGCAGTTGATGTGTCAGTGACATACCGTGACCAAGTGTGGTGGTGATTTTATGGACTGTTCTGTTCATAATAGCACACTGTCTAACACACAACTGTGGAAGATACACAAAAACTTGGCAGGAAATAAGTGAGCAAGGTGTGCTGCACTAACCTTTGAAGTGACAGCTGGAAGTGATGTTCTTCGTGTCTCCTTGGGTGGTGATAGAGGTACCACTTCAGCTTGTTGTGTGTGAGGCAGCGAGAAGGTAGTGATGAGAGGAGGTGCTTGGCAAAGATGGTGGAAGTGCTGCCATAGCATGAGGAGTTAATGTCTGATGTTAATCTAGTCCTTGATGGTATCATGTGAGATAATTGAAGATTTAATTCATGCTGTCAGAATAATATTGGTGGATGTGTTGCAACTACTCAGTTGTACTGATGCACTTTTCAAGTTTTTGATGGTTGATGGGAGTGCTGTTGTGTGAAGGAGGTCGGGGTTCAGAGAGGATTGTACCTTTTGTACCTTTATGTTAAGCATGGCTGAAGACATCATAGATGGAGCAGCACTGACTATGTGGATGAGCCTGTCACTGGAGAGATATGGAATAAAGTTGAAATACCATAGACAATTTGTGCTGATAAAAGATTCTCCCATGACCATGGTGAGAAATACCAAGGTGAATTTTTTGGTGAGGCCAAGGTTGTGTGTGTGAACCTGTGAGCTGTAAACATGGATGCCACATGCAGATGAATAGGTATGAAGACAAGTGAATAGGTATGAAGACAAGTGAATAGGTATGAAGACAAGTGAAGATGGTGGCTTAGTGCTGACCTCAGAACCTCTGTCAATCAGGTATGGTCGACTACTAATGTTGTTATGCACAAAAAGTCTGTTATTATGAAGTAGGCATGATGAGCGTGATCCAGCACCAGCTCTGTGTGTGTCAAAGCACGTTAATGCCCAGCACATTCTGATACGTCTTTGGTGAACAATGTGTTTAGTTTGGGAAATTGCATGGTTGTTGGCAGTTGCAGGCAGCAGCAGTGTATGTTGCATGATACCAGCAGAAAGGGTTCTGCTCAGATGCAGTGTGGTTGGCTGCATGTGCAGCTGTGACACAGTTGGTGGTGTTCTGTTCAGATGCGGGCGCAGCAAGGTCAGTGGGTGTCACAGCTGCACAGACATGGCATGGTTGGTAGTGTTCTGTGCCCACACGGGAGTGGCATGGATGACAGGCAGATACCACAGAGGTCATCACTCCAGCAAGGTACATCAGAGTTGGTGGAAACTGAGTGGAGTCAGCTCAGCTTGTGTTCGGCTGGCCATTGTATATGCAATTGTATAAACTGCACTTAATGCCCACCAGCATTGTTGTCTGTTTACTGATGCACTATTTACGTTGCGTAATCAAATGCATTTGATCTGCTAGTTCAAGATGAGTGTCCAGAGGTTCACACTCATGGGCAACCGCAGCCACTTGCACTTGCAGAGGAAGTTACACAACCCATAAAGTCCATAATATGTTATCAGCCATGAGATGAATCTCAAACTGTGTATGAAGATTGCACCATAATTGAGGTGGTGTTTTATCACTAAGTACTTTATTGTAAATGACTTGGTGCATTTATTCATCTGCAGAGTGGCTGAAGTGCCAAAACAGAGCAGCTTTCACAGTTTTGTGTTTATTGTCTGTTGGTGACATGAGAATTAGATCAATTACTGTGTCTCTATTTTCTCATAAGTGGCTTAGGAATGTAATGAACTTGGTGGATCACTGATTGCATTGTTTGAAGCAAAGATATTATCCACAGTCATGAACCACAACAACACTGACTGGTCTGCTCTGAAAGCCAGTAAATTGAGATGGTCCTGTAGTTGATGGGTTGCCATGATGATGTTCATGCTTGGATACATCTAGGCACATACTCTCTGACAGCAGCAGATGTGATGTGTGATAGATGGTGTGATATGGGACTCAGTCAGCTGCATAAGTTATGGCATGGTCATATTTAAGTGTGGCACTGTAGAGATGCCCTCAACATTCCTTATTGGATTTGTTGCAGCCTCCATCAGAGCAAGAGAAGAAAAAGGAGAA
This sequence comes from Schistocerca serialis cubense, assembly GCF_023864345.2. Lineage (NCBI taxonomy): Eukaryota > Metazoa > Arthropoda > Insecta > Orthoptera > Acrididae > Schistocerca > Schistocerca serialis. The sequence continues at coordinate 917,221,934 of NC_064641.1, forward strand.
GAAAAATCAACTAGGGATCACCATATGAGGGCACATACTTGGATATATGCCTGGCTGTATATATGGCTCCTGGTTGTCACAGCTAAAAGCACCTTTCATCAAAACCAGAACCAACTCAGTTTGCACCATCTGTGGAAAGCTCTGCCTCTTGATCCAACACTCCAGCTGGACAGCTTGCCCCACCCACAAATGCAGACATAGGGCCAAGTTTGAAGACAACATCTCAGGTGGTGGATGCCTGGCATTCCCAGTTCTCCAACTGTCATTCATCACCACAATCTACCTGGACCTGGACAACACACACGAGTATATCCAATCTGTGCCTGGTCTGATGTCAGATCAACAGGCCACTCAGGAACCAGCACCAAGCTGCAAGTCTGACCCACTATCATCTTTTGCACCTCAGCACCAGACCCAAGACTGGCTCTTCTATCGCCAACAGCATCAGGAGCTGCACCCAGCCTTTGCAGCAGGCTGCACTCATTTGTCTTCCCCTGCACTGGCAGGATGGCTCCATCAATACTGGCTTATACAAGGATGGAGGGATCTTGCAATCCTGTCATACATATTGATGAATCAGTTGATATAATTATGCACATGTCTGGTGAGGTCACTGGCACATCACTGGATCAGTGGATAAACAACAGTGCCAGATTTAAGGATTGCTACACATCATTTATGCCTCACACGTCTCAGCTTGCTGATGTGTTGTACATGTTGTCCGGTGAAGCTGTTTACAATGACCTTGTGATACTTGACTATTTTCTGGACACTGATGTAGACTTCGTTATTTCCTGCTGTCAACAGCTGCATACAGCCACGTCTATTTCTCTAATAAGGTGTTGTCTCCATGATCTAGCATCTCCATTATCCAGCACTAATATGTGAGTTATTCAGCAAGAGTCCAGAGCACTTAAATGAACAAGAGGTATCTCTTCCCAAAAGTATTTGTTACTGTTTCATTCAAGAAGAGTCAGGATCTGTATATTCTTGATTTATATGTGTTTAATTGGTATTCAATAAAACCTATGTTGCTGAAGAAGCAGACTTACAACAGAACTGAACAAAATTTGTGATTGATTGATGAGTTCCTGATAGAGAGGAGACAGCATGTTATCTCGGAGTGGGAGTCACTGACAGAAGTAGGAAGAACTTCAGGCATGCCCACAGAATTGTATTGGTACTTTTGCTATTCCTGTTGTTTATTAGTGATCTCGAAGGTAATAATAATTATAATCTCAAACCTTTTGCTGATGATGCAGTTGTTTATAATGAAGTACTGCCTACAAAAAACCTGCATAAATATCCATGAAGACCTCAATAAGATTTCAAATTGATGCAAAGATTAGCAACTTGTTCAGGAATGTAAAATTGTGCACTTCACAAAATGCAAAAAATATTACATTGTGACTACAATATCAGTGAGAGAGATATAGATTCGGTCACCTCATACAAATACTGGACGCAACAATTTGTATGAAATGAACACACAGGCCCTATTGTAAGTAAAGTAGATGGATGGACGCTGAGAAGATGCAGTTGATTTAGTAAGGAGACTGCTTACAAAGTACTTGTGTGCCCTAACTTAGAAAATTACTCAGATGTATGCAATCCATCCCAATATGACTAACAAAGTATACTGAATCTGTACAAAGGAGAACAGTATGAAGAGTCAAAGGTTCATTGACTAATGGGAAAGCGTCAGGGAAACGTTGAAAAATCAGAGTTGGCAGACACTTGAACATAGGCTCAATTATTCCACAATAGCCTGCTTTCAAAAGTTTCAAAACCAAGCAGTAAGTGAAGAATCTGGCACTATGTTTGAGCTTCCAATGTATTGCTCCTATACCTACAGGAACCACAAAGACATCAGTACTGTAGTTGGTGCAGGAAGAAACCTCAGTGTGGTTTCCAGGGCATGTGCACTATGTGATCGAAAGTATCCAGGCACCCCCCAAAACATACGTTTTTCATATTAGGTGCATTGTGTGCCACCTACTGCCAGCAACCTCAGTAGTCATTAGACACAGTGAGAGAGCAAAATGGGGCACTCGAAGGAAGTCATGGAATTCGAACATCGTTAAGTGATGAGGTGTCACTTGTGTCATACATCTGCACACAAGATTTCCACACTCCTTAACATCCCTAGGTCCACTGTTACTATTGTGATAGTGAAGTGGAAATGTGAAAGGACATGTACAGCACAAAAACAAACTGTCTGTTGACTGACAGAGACTGCCAACAGTTGAAGAGGGTCGTAACGTGTAATAGGCAGACATCTATTCCGACCATCACACTGGAATTCCAAACCACATCAGGATCCAGTGCAAGTGCTATGGACGGTTAGGCGGGAGGTGAGAAAACTTGTATTTCATGGTTGAGCAGCTGCTCATAAGTCACACATCATTCTGGTAAATGACAAACGACACCTCACTTGGGGTAAGGAGTGTAAGCATTGGACGATTTAACATTTGACGATTGAACAGTGGAAAAATGTTGTGTGGAGTGATGAATCATGGTACCCAATGTGGCGATCCAATGGCAGGGTGTGAGTATGGCAAATGCCTGGTGAACGTCATCTGCCAGCATGTGTAGTGCCAACAGTAAAATTTGGAGGCGGTGGTGTTATGGTGTGGTAGTGTTTTTCATGGAGTGGGCATGCGCTCCTTATTGTTTTGCATGGCACTATCACAGCACAGGCCTACATTGATGTTTTAAGCATCTTCTTGCTTTCCACTGTTGAAGATCACTTCTGGGATGGCAGTTGCATCTTTCAACATGATTGAGCACTTGTTCAAACTGCACGGCCTGTGGCAGAGTGGTTGCATGACAATAACATCTCTGTAATGGACTGGCCGGCTCAGAGTCCTGACCTGAATCCTACAGAACACCTTTGAGATGTTTTGGAATGCTAACTTTGTGCCAGGCCTCACCAACCAACATCGATAGCTCTCCTCAGTGCAGCACTCCATGAAGAATGGGCTGCCATTCTCCAAGAAACCTTTCAGCCCCTGACTGAACATATGCCTGCTAGAGTGAAAGCTGACATGAAGGCTAAGGGTGAACCCTCACTCACTGTTGCAGCTAAGAGACAGCAAGGATGCATGCATTTGGGCACGGTGACAAGAAATGCTAAACTGAAATGAAGGAAGATGTGGGTCAATGATGAGATCATTATACTCGGAGAAAAATATTGGATTGGAGAAATATGGGGTAAGAAGGTAAAAACACAAGTGAACCTTGGAGGAAGCACTTGGGGAGGAAATACATCAGTTCTCTGTGGAGGATCCCTTGCATTGGTATGCTCTACAGCAGAATATTGTGCATTAGTTTGACTCTGCAACACTTAAGTGAAGAAAGCTGACATTCATTTGAATGCAGTTATGAGAGCCATTAAGGCACAGTCAGATCTACACCTACGTGCTGGCTGCTAATATTATTGAACATTTGTCCAGCTCACCTTTGTAGAAAGGTGGCTACATCACTTGCCAGCAAATTTCTAAAAATGAATCAGTCCCTCTTCATGAAGATTTACTCTTGTTGCCTAGGAAATGTCTAAAATCCAGATATCCAGTATATGAAGAAGGAGTTTAATTGCTTTCCACTAGGCTCGATTGGTACTCTGATTGTAAGTGTGAGTGACAAGCTCCAAAAACCACCAACCACAAATTTACTGGTAATGTATGTTGAACTTTCATTCTTTCATCATCCTAGAGACATGTGCATACATCTTAAAAGATAACAGAGTGGAGAAGGTATTTCCAAATACAACTTGCACAAGTGGGGTGATAATTGGACAATGAGCCACACTGTAAATCAGTGCCCTAACAGATATTTCCCTGGTGGTATCAAAGGTCTACATGGAGCATCTAACGAGGTGCTCCACTGGTTTGAGTCTTCCAACATGAATTTATTGTTGTAATTGACACATAAAACAACAAAAACAAGAAGAACAAGAACAATCATCCCAGAATTCACCCAAATCAATTTAGAGTAATGGCAGAAAACCTAAACTAGGTTGCCATGATGGGGAAATCATCCATACACCTCCCTCACGTGAGTACAATGCCTTAACCACTGCTTCCACAACATTTGGTATTAACATGTTGGAAAATCAGCCATAGTATCCAACACTCCATTTCTTAAAATTTATATGTTATACACTGAGGTGACAAAAGTCATGGGATAGTGATATGCAGATAGACAGATGGTGGTAGTATAGAGTACACAAGATATAAAGGACAGTGCATTGGTGGAACTGTCATTTGTACACAGATGATTCATGTAAAAAAGTTTCTGTGCTTTGGCCTCATGATGGTAATATACAGACTTTGAATGTGGAATGGCAGTTGGGGTTAGACACATGGGACATTCCATTTTTGAAATAGTAAAGGAATTCAGTATTATGAGATCCACAGTATCAAGAGTGTGCCAAAAATACCAAATTTCAGACATTACCTTTCATCACAGATGATGCAGTCACTCACAGCCTTCACTTAACAACCAAGAGGAGTGGCATTTGCATAGAGTTGTCAGTGCTAACAGGCGAGCAACACTGGGTAAAATAATCACAGAAATCAATGTGTGATGTATGATGAATGTATCCATTAGGACAGTGTGGCAAAATTTGGTGTTAATGGACTATGGCAGCAGACAAACCACATGAGTACCTTTGCTAACAACATGACATCACTTGCAGCTCCTCTTCTGGTCATATGGCCATATCGTCTGGACCCTAAATGACTGGAAAACCATGGCCTGGTCAGAAGAGTCCCAATTTCAGTAGATGATACGGTTTGAGTGTGGCTCAGACCCAATGAAGTCATCAACCCAAAGTTATCAACAAGGCACTGTGCAAGCTTGTGGTGGCTCCATAGAAGGATGGGCCATGTTTACATGGAACAGACTGGGTCCTCTGGTCTGACTGAACCAATCATTGACTGGAAATGGTTATGCTCAGCTACCTGGAGACAATTTGCAGCCATTTTGTTTCCAAACAACATGGACTTTGTATGAATGATAATGTGTTGTGTCACGATTTGTCTGACGAATATTCTGGACAATTCGAGTAAATGATTTGGCCACCCAGATGCCTGACATCAATCCTGTTGAACACTTATGGCACATAATCGAGAGGTCAGCTGTGCACAAAATCTTGTACTGCCAACACTTTCGTAATTATGGAAGCCTATGGAGACAGCATGACTCAGTATTTCTGCAAGAGACTTCCAATAACTTGTTGAGTCCATGCCACCACTAATCTGGCCAAAAGTAGGTCTGACACAGTATTGAGAGGTATCCCATGATTTCTGTCACCTCAGTGTACAACACACTTTAGTTGCTGGGGGTTCTCGTTCCCTGCATCAATGTCATAACTCAGTTTGAAGACAGACCAAAAATAGAGATAATCTAGGCTGAAAATAAAAGTTTCAATCAAATATCTTTCTACTTATTTCTCTCCTATCTCTAAATTTTTCATTCTCTCTCTTCCCTTTCGTTATTAGTCTTACTTATACTCTCCATTTTTTCTAATTTATTTTTTATCATCTCTTATCCTTCTCTGGTCATTGCCACATTTTCCTTCTGTGAAGTACCAAATAAACTGTCTTTAATTATTTTAAAGCTTTTTCTATAATTTCATATCACTTGTTTTATTTTATTTCCCTTTGCATGTCCTTATAATGAACTCTTACCCTCTAGTATGATCTCATATCTAACATTTATAAGCATGAAATCTTGACCTTCTTAAATGTTTATTGCTGAAGACTCTCATATTATATCTATTGAGCATTCATCCATTTTTGCACTTTGGTCATATGACCTGTCTTTTAGATATTACTTCATCTGTGGCATTACATCCTCTTTTACTTGGTAGGTCTGTTCTAACAATAGAACAGAATTATGTGCAACCAACACATCTGCCCATTCTTATCTTGTCTCTCATTCAGTCCCAGCCAAAATATCCAGTACTCTTTTGGGGATTTCATCATATTTAGTAAGTTCACACATTTGTCCTGCATTTCTTCATAACAAAAGGCTCCTATAAAACACATTAACAATATGTAAAGGATTGACCACTACCCACCACTGGAGGCACTGAGTCTCACATAGGTATGCTGAGAAACTGCTAAATATTTAAGCTTTCATACAAAAAAGACCTTCTTTTGAAACAGAAAACACACACACACACACACACACACACACACACACACACACACACACAAACTTGCACAAGCGCAATTCACAAACATATGGCCAATGTCTCCGGGTGCTTAGGCTTGTGTGACTGTGAATATTTCAGAAGGACTTTTTGTTCAAAAGTTGAAATATTTGAATTTTTTTTTTTTTTTTTTCTTCATTGTGCCTCTCTGACTCAGCACTCCCTCTACATGGCGAGCAGCAACCTATCTTTCCCATGCTGTTGTTATTCCATCCCAACATATTTAAAATCCTACTGTACATATTCATTTCTTTTGGTAATATTACTACTAAGCCACCTTGAGGTAACAACAAATTTAAGTAAACAATGCAGCTACATGCTTTTTAAATATGCATTTTCACAGAACAGTGAGTAGAGTAATTAGCTGTAGTAAAAAGCATGCTGCCTCACTTACAATTACCAATGTGAATTTTCTTACCTCATTGACTGTACTAAACAATAGCTAAAATCTACAAACATTTGAAGTTTTTTTATGACTGAGCATGAAAAGGTTTAAAAGAAAATTTTCGAAACAAGTCTGTGTTACATTTATTTGAGGTTTAAGATTTGGGGACAATGTAGTAAATTTAAATGGATGTAGTATTTATCACAACCATGATACAGTGCACTAAGTCATCTAAAATCAAGTCATGACAAAAATATACTAAAAGCTCCACAATTTAGTTATAAAAAAGTCATAATACTCATAACATCAGTAATCTGAACTCATCTTTAATGATGTATTGTGTAGCCACATTACTGGAGTATGCTGGTAATAACTTCTTAATCACCTTCAAAACAGATATGATAACAATGACACTACAACTGGAAAAGTGTGGAACACAGATATTTACATGCAGATTTTAGCATAAAATTCTATTGTTTTCAAAGGACAGCAACATCAGAAACATTTGCCATTACTGGTATGTTGCCAGGTGTAGTGCCAGATCAAAACTTCAATGCTCTTCCTACAAATAGTTATTAAGGTGATGGTAAGCATAAACATGAGTATATCTTCAGTTAGTAGTCATAAAGGATTCTGTGCACCACCATTTCTATTTCTTACTTCTTCAAGAGCATTAGAAATCTGAAAACTTTAATTTTGCTTTTTGTTCACTGTTTGTAGTTTAGTTACCTGCTTGGTCCATGAACCATAATTGTGTTCTCTTGCTATAATGTGGAACAAGTTAGTTTTACAATTTACTACCTACACTTTCTCAATAAACAATATGCCAACATGCTGACCATTTACATGATTATCTTTGGGTACATTTCTTTCTCCATTTAGTGACCTGAACTATGTAAATCTCTCTCATCTCTCCCTCCTCTCACTCGTAAAACACCCGCATCAACCTCTCCCCAAAAGACACACACGATAGAAGGAGTTGTCACACATATATTATATCAGTTATGAGTGAGGTTGATTTTATTAATATTATTAAATTATTTACATTATACTGTATATCATCAAAGAAAACACACACACACACACACAAGATATAGGAATTGTCAAACAGATATGATATTAGTTATGACTGATTAATATTACTAAATTATTTGCATCATGTTGTTAATGGTCAAAGATTTTTATGGTTGAATATGTCACATCTTTCTGTGCCACACTACATGTGAGTGATGGATAGTGTAAATAATTTCTCCTTTCAGCATTATATTTTTCAATGTTTCTGTTGCTTTTAAACTGTAATTCATTTTTGATGATAAATTTCATGAGGGAGTAAATTAACCACAAAGAGCTGTCTACAAGAGGCTCTAGAGTGAAAACTGCATATTGTTTTTATTACACACTTCTGTGACAGAATCACTTTTTTCCTCAGTGATAAATTAACCTAGAATATGATGTCTTAAGACACTAGTGAATGCAACTGCAAAACCTAAGTCCACTTTTTGACATATCCATCTCCATATCCCAACCTTACCTATAGTATGTAGCACCTAGCAGCACCTAGGATGTGTTGGTATTTGAACATGATCCACCAGTCAGCTCTTGCATAGGCTGGACGTCATGATGGCGGAGAAACTGTCAGCTGCTGTGCTGGTATGTTCATCAGCTGTGGAGAGGGGTCAGCTGGTATTTGAGAAGCAAGATTCGTCTGCTCTGAACTGGTTGTGGCTTGACATGCTGGCAAGGTGTCTGAAGTTGTGGCAGGTAGAATCCACACCAGTTGGTGTGGCATTGTACAGTTGGAATTGTATAGACTGTGTTTCAATTAGGTTCAGAGTGTGCATTCGCAGAGAACCAGTTTGTGGTCTCATAAATTATCCACTTAAATAATGACATGTAGTTCCAGAACATAGAGAATTACTTCTATTAGTAATTATGGATGCTACAAATCAATGAGTGTATTGAAAACTAAAAATCGACACACACAACTCATAATAAAATGGCAATGTTCACAACAGAAGACATGTCAGAGAGTTTACTTGTGCCACCTGCAATTCTTCTGGTGCACAAGTGCAAAATCAAGGTGTCACTGCCACACAGCCCCCCCCCCCCCCCCCCCGACCTATAGTATGTAGCACCTAGCACCTAGGATGTGTTGGTATTTGAACATGATCCACCAGTCAGCTCTTGCATAGGCTGGACGTCATGATGGCGGAGAAACTGTCAGCTGCTGTGCTGGTATGTTCATCAGCTGTGGAGAGGGGTCAGCTGGTATTTGAGAAGCAAGATTCGTCTGCTCTGAACTGGTTGTGGCTTGACATGCTGGCAAGGTGTCTGAAGTTGTGGCAGGTAGAATCCACACCAGTTGGTGTGGCATTGCACAGTATGTTTATGGTAGGAACACCTCCACTCAACACTGGGAAAGGGCTAACATAACCATGACTGTAGGGATGGCATCACTGCATCCATTCACAGCATCGCATGTGGGCAGCTGTGCAAATTTTTGTGTATGAACACCTGATGGTTGTCACAGCAAAGATAGGACAGACAACGTATCTTGATGCAGCAGTGCTTTCACTGCTATACCAACTGTGAAATTTCCTCTGTATCTGGCAGTGATACTGGCACTAAATAGCCCTCTAGGATCTGTAGAGGTTCACCATAAACCATTTTGGCCATGGACACCCTAATGTCAAATTTTTATGCTGTTTGAAGGTCTAATAGCACTAAGGGTAGTATGACTGTCCATCTTTTTTGGTGAGATATTAGTGACACTTTCTGTGCCAACATTCTGTCATACCATTACTGGTATGGTGGTAGCTGACTGTGGTGTCACTGGAAACTGCATGGCCTGGACAGCTCCAGGAACAGTGTGAATTCAAACTGGCACCTGTAGTGTGCAATTCTCGTACACATAAATTTTTTGGTATAGTTTCAGCTGTTATACTAGCTACTGGTGTTGCCTCTGCTCATACTGTACACCTCCCTATGGCAATGAATCTGTATCCTTCTGATGGCAGAAGAGAGCCTATCAGGTCAACATGAACAAGGGTAAATGTAGCTGGTGCACCTTGGAAGTTACTGATATCAGCATGTAGATGATGGCCCACTTTTCTCTGTTGACACACCACATAGGAATGTTTGCACCCTCATGCATATTTCTTCATAGAAGTCTGGACTGTATAAGTAATCTGATTGTAGTGCTGGCACCATAATGAGGTAGGCCATGAATGCTGTTGAAAGATGTCTTTTGGACCTTTTTTGAAATGTGTGGCCATGCTTTGTCTAAAAAAATGTTGCACCACAGCTTCAACTTAGAGTTGAGTTCTGGAATTTATATGAGTTTTAGTCCTCTAGATGAGTCATTTAATAGTTGTTGTAACTGGGTGTCCTGGTTTGCTCCACAGAAAATTCTCTACAGTCTATAATATCTGACACCCTACAAGGGAAAAAGGATCACAAGTGCAAGTTTTCTGCCAATTTTACCTGCAAACATCTGCCATAAGCAGGCTTACAATTTTAGAATATTGGAACTGTCTTGATGAGCATCTGTCGCTGACATTTTTGAATGCAGAGGTAAGGGGCTTATGTTCTGCAAAAAGAGTCACAAACTGAGCTTCTATTTGCTGATGAAAGGATCTGACTGCGTCATAGATTGCCAACAGTTTCCTATTATATATGCTCCACTTCTGTTGGGCCAATTGGAACTTGCCAGACACAAACTTCAGTCGTCACCAGTGTTCATCTATTTGTTGGTAGAGTGCATAGGCAACTAAATGAGCGAGTAACACTCCCTGGCTTTAACTCGCTTGGACATTGCAAATGCCTTGTTCATTTCTGTTGTCCACTTAAGTGGTCAGGGTGCCACGGCATCACATTCTGCAAGTGCTTCCATGAGCAGTGTCTGCACATCCACCATTGCTGAAAGTTAATGTTGACAAAATTTTATCATTCCCAAGAAATGTCTCAATTACTGCTAATTTGCTGGTCCTGACAGAAATTGTAATATCATACCTTTCTCAGCCAATGGCCATGAGCTGAAATAACATGGCCAAGGAAGGAGACCAGAGTCTTCTTCATAACATGTTTATTTTCATATAACAGCCCTTCATGATCAGTCATTTTCATATTATGAAAAGGTGTTGTTCATGCACTTGGACTTTAGGGGAGAGCACTAAACTATATTCTAAGAAAGCAAACCAAAATTTAATTCCATTAAGTACCTCATGGTTGAAACATTATCACATTGGGGCAGTGTTCTTTAGGCCAAACAGCATGAATAAAATTTCAAAGAAACCAAAAGGCATGATCACTGTCATCTGCAGAATATTAATAGTGGCTACTGGTATCTGATATATGCTTCTTTGCCCCCTAGAATGCTAAAACCCTGTATGCCAGGCAGTGAGCAAGTGGGACTGTTCTCGTGTTTAAGGCCCAGTAATACCCACATGGCCTCCATGAGCCATGTTTCTTGGGAACTAGGTGTACGGGCTGACACCATGAGCTCTCTGACCAATGAATAATTCCTGCCTGTAACATTTCCTTGATGATTGTCATCACTGTCAGCCTTTCAGTGCAGTTTTATGCAGATGAGCTGTCCTGGTGTCACACAGATGTAGTGCATCGTATTATGTTTGACTTTAGCAATGCTCTTGCAAAACATTTGCTGATTATCGTGAATGGTCATCTGAAGGCTCCTGTGTGTCTTTGAAGGGAACATGTTGATTCTCTGTAGTACTCCATAAGCTGAATGACCTTTAGTTCCTAACACTGTGCTGTTGTCCAGTAAGCTGAATAACTGAGCCCCATGTAAGTAAACTACTAAAGCAAAATCTGCTAGGAAGTCAGTGCCTAATATGGTTTCTGTGATATTGACCATACTGGTAGTGCACACTTTTTGTCTGTAAGTGTTGGCTCATGAGTTATGAACTCCATTACTTTGTGGGTGAACATCCTGTTTGTTGTGTGGTGTATGGTTGGCATGGAGTATGCGGATATTTGAGGCCAGTATCTCTTAGGAACATTGTGCCAGTACGTTTGTTTGATACATACAGTCTTTTCGACATGGTAGAATATGTGCACAAGGCAGCTGTTACCGATGGTATGTAGACACTGTACTGTTAGTGTAGAAAACTGACCCTTTACTGGGGGATGTAAGTAAAAGTGACCAAAATTGTGAAAATTTTTTTTGTTAGATCTACATTTACCACAAGCTAGTGAAATTTCAGTTCCTCAATATTACATTCCAATTCCACTCATAAGTATGATAAAAATAATAATCAACAGAAGCTTTCATGGGGCCATGGCTCTTTGTTATTCTGTATTTCCTCATATTATTTATTCCTGTGGTGTTTTCTTCCAGTTTTATGCAGTCACAATGTGGGGAATACTTCTGTGTTTAGTAGATCCAGAACTTCTACAAAAGCATGTGCATGGAAAAACTGAAAATCCTAATGAAAGTTACAACTCCCTGATAAGAAAACCATACCCAAAGAAAACATCTGTCTCTACAACTGCTGATGAAGGTTCAGCATATGATGCTTGTTTAGGTTTTAAATGTGCCGATTTCGGCAGAAAACAGAATCTACAGGGGCTTGTATTTGATCCAGGAGCTTTTGCACTTTTAATATTGAAGGAAATCAATAACAGGATAATTGATGCAGCTGACTTTACTCTTACTCAGTTTGAAAATCAGTTTAATCTAAGAGAACAAGCAAAGGAAAGATTGCTTTGATGATGAAGAGGAGGATGCATATGGTTTGCACTATTTCACCCAGATAAGGTAAGGCCTAACACAAACACTGCCAAATCTGTGATTCAGGTTTACCACAACTTAAATGTTGGCAAATTTATTTACCTTTTCCTCATAAACCACTGACGTTATAGTACTAAAATTTGGCATGCAATTTATCAGTACTATAGCAAAACATTCTGTGGAAGGAATTTTCATTTAGTGCATTTATCTATGAGAAATGACCTAAGATTTGGTATGTATTTTTCACAGAAATTTGGAGAGATGTAAAAAATCTAGCAATAGAAGATACTAATATTCTCTGCCACAGATACTTGTTATAATGGCATATCAAACTTTGTACAAAAATACATTAATTTCATCCTTACAGATTTTTCAAAAAAGGTACATTTATACTCACCTCGTTGAAAACATTTCAGTTATTTACAATTAAAAATTTACAAGTTAAATAAGCATCAAGGCTTATGTGTACATCCATATAACATTCCTTAACAATTGTCCAAATTTAGTTATAAACTTTTTTTCAAACTATTGCAACTTCACATACGTCCCTCTTTAAGCAAGCACATGATAATGTGCATTTTGTGGAATCTTAGCCAAAATGTTCATGTACCAGCACACTTCATGCAAGTACTTCTGTTGACAGTGTGTTTCATGTGATGGTGCCACTTGTTTAAACATATCTTGGTTTTTATTACTGCCACCTTGTTGTCACTGCTGCATGTGCAAAAACACATCATTGCCTTTACCATGGCTTTTTAATGTCCTGATGCTGTCTGAAATGCTCGATGGACATGACAGCATGATGTCTGTGCAGTTGAGCATTGTAGTTTCAGTTGGATTTGGCTGACCATGGTTGGTTTTGTTCAGCAGGTGCAACAATGCCATTGCAACTTTTGCGGTTGACTTGAGTGTTAATATCTGCAGCCTGCATTAATTTATTAAATGGTCTCTAGTCATATACCACCAACAATATCTGCACTTGAACTGGAAGTTGTTGCTGCCAAATATGTAACAACAAACTATCAGACACTTCTGAACTGTCTACTAAATTTCCCAGGTGCTGCCAGAGCTCCGATGGTGTCCTGTTGTCTTGATACAATAGCAGCCTGCTACTTAGTGAATGTGAGGTCGATAGACTTTGTGCAGTGGGAGATTACCTCTTCTTTCAGCTTGTTTTAAGCTCTGTCTGCTCATGGGTTCACTATAAAGTCCAGTATCAACTTGGTAGTGTGCTGGTCTAAGTTGCTCATAACCATCATGAATTGCTCATCATTGTTGGCCACCTTCTGCTGTTGGAATATGTTTACCACCACTCCAAATAACATGCGTGGTGGAGAGAGGGTCCAGTGTGCTGTGAAGCATATGCAGTGTTGAATTAATGCTGTCCTTGCTGTCTTGTATTTAGTACAATGGGAAGCTCCAGAGCCTTTGTTTTATTCCAGAGCCTACTAATTTCATCAGAGATAGTGTGGAATAGCTTGCCATTGTCACTACTTATGCCATTTGCTGAAAGGTACAAAAACTTTTGGGCAGCAATTATGTGGCCTTGTAAATTATCTGCATAAATAATGGCAGGTAGTTCCAGAATGTACAGAATTACTTTTACTACTGATCCCAAAAGTTACAATTGATCAGAATAAGGGAAGCTAAGGGTCAGCACACTGAACTCATAAAAAGTGGCAAAGATCAACACAAAATGCCAGTGAGTCTACTTGTGCAACCAGCTGTTTTTATGACACACAAGTACACAAAAAGGTATCACTGCCAAATTTTTAAGGAAATTTTATTTACATGTTATGACATTGCAGATTGCCCTCTAGGCTTCAGTATAATATATGAACAATCAGAAAAGAGAATCAACTTGAATATATGATGGGAGATAATTTATATATAACAAAAACAAGAGTTATCCAATATCAATCTCTGTGGTAAATCTGTAGTGGTTAATTGTCTTTCTGTAACTGCCATATACAGCAATCCCAAAGCCACTTTTATGTAAACTACAGCAAAAATTAACAAAAAGTTGGTCATTTTAACAACTGCACTGTATCACATTTTTTCTGCAGATCCTGTAGGCTTCTGAAAGAAAGCTCCATAGAAATGAAAAATGTGATGTCTTTAATAAATGCAGCAAATCTGCTGGAAAATTGTATGTTTACAAAATCTCAATATTTATGTCTGTAGCCATACATATACTGATTTTTAACTTATAGAATCTTTCAGACATGTGTCAGCATCAGATGTGATGCTCCATCTGCTAAATCTAGCCTCAGTTAATCTGTGTGTATCTAACCCAATTACAGGTATTTTAAACAGTCAATTTAATCAGAACTGCCATACTATTGCCATTAATAGTTTATCTGATACAAGCTGTAGGTACTTTCTGTTGGCATATTCAGAGAACATATGACTGATCATAGCCAATAATCTCAAATTTCATGGCTACAAACCTGCTTTTCATGCCAGAAATAACACTCCCCTTATGCTTTTGAACAGCAAGGACATAATTCAATCCCTGGAAAAGAGGGATCTATGTAAGATTACAGTAAAGCTACATATAGATAAACTAGAAGATTCATAGCTACACTGCTAGCTTAGTATGAAACAAGTGATGGGATTTGAAGTACAGGAGCAGAATCTTCTGGCTATCTCATTATGTTCAATAAGTGACAGTTTTAGAACCATATCTTAAAAAGCTGCATACAAATTGTTTATCATTGTGTTCTGGACTAGTCATCACAAATCTGACAGCATACAATAAACAAAATTTTATAGTCATAATCACAGTTGTTATTTCAGACAGTAAAAAGGAATTATAAAAAATAAGAATACAAACACATTTAAGTTGGCACTATGTATACTGCCAAAGAACTGTCATTGGTACTTTTGTCTTCAGGAAAATTGGGACAATGTACACTTGACAGCAGTAAAGATTGTAGCGGCTGAACACTGAATTGCATGCCATATTATACATGAGCCAATCATATTACCACGTATACATTACTGCTCGTAAACATAATGGACACTTGTAATAAATTATGAGTGTAATAGAGAGAGTTAAACATTATTGACACTTATCACAAAACAAGCGCCTTCTAGAAATGCACAAAAAAATCTGCTCCTTATCATTCATAGTATTTTTGAGTTTAAAGTATTTGAAGTTGTGATGTAGACACAGGGGCAGAACAGCAGTAATAGATACCTGAATAATACAGCAGTTCATATAATGACTTTGTATAAACATGGCATAGTCGAGAGACTGATGAGTAACTACATGACAGCAGGATTCAGGTTGTATTCTAATTTCAGCCTCTATCTTTTCTTCTACTGTGTTAATTTGTTAAACCATACAAAACACAAAACAAAAAATTAACAGAACAAACAGTATGGCTCTCATATTTACAGTTTCCACTCAGATTTTTTCAGCCCTCAAAAGAACACAGCATTGGTTTCTTTACCACTTAATACCTGATCCAAAGGCCTTCCATTTCAGTGACCATCTGTATCCTGTGAGGAAGGGAATCTGTGAGGTAAGCAATAAATCTTTCAAACTGAATTTCGGACTTCAAAGTATTTAAAGTCAACAGCAGTAATAAACTGCCCCACCAGCCAGGGCAACGTTCCAAAGTCATTGTGGGTTTGAAGTGTGGGGGGTCAGACTAGTCTTCACATATGGTCTGTTTCATGTCTGCCTATATATTTTCAATGGGACTGAGGTCTAGTGCAGGAGAAGGCCATTCGAGAAGAGAAATCTCACTATGTTCTGCAAACTACTCCTGCACTATAGCTGACATATGTGCTGGAGATTTTTGGTGCACTAATGAGATCATAACATTATCCAGAATACAAATATACTGGGCAGCATTAAGTTGGCCATCTATCCTGTGACTATGCCAACTCCATGGGTAAACATATGGCCCCAAACTGCCAGTCAAAATGCAGTATAAGATTACTCACAGATATATCTGGAGTTGAAATGGATATTGTGGTACAGGTCCATCATTTGCAGTGAAAAATGCTAATCCACTGGAAAATATTACAGTCTGCTACCCACAATAGTTATCTTCCTCATCAAACACTAATTGGCATAGCTGATGACCACCATGGAGGTTCCTCTTGATGATCACACATTTGTTTTGTAGTCCAGCCTCTTGAAGCAGACAATGAACCATGTCAGCTGACGTGAGAGATGAACAAATATACATGGTGAACATTTACAAAACTGTCACAGTGCAGGGATGAATTCCTGACTGTAAATGGAGGAAATTGACAGTATGTGTGCAATGACAACAATTTTTCCTGGAACACAGAATAGAGCTGCATCATATCCATGCCACAACAGATGTTCAAGGTGGCCTCCATGGGACTGCAGGTGATAGGGATAGTAGCAGTTGTTGTTCAGGATACACACACCATCATCTGTGGTAAGACTGACCCTCTTTTTGATGTTTTTGTAGAATATCTCTTGCATATATCAATTTCTATCCATGATGATTTTTGTTATTGTACATTACTTCTATACAAACATTAATAGTGCAATGTGTGTATTATATTTTTCATAGGTTAGCAGAAAAAAAGTATTAAAAGGAGTTAATATTACCCATTTTTATGGGGTTACATAGACCCCTCAAATTTGGTTTATTAAAGCATATGCACAATATTCCTGGGATAAATGTTTGTGTAGTGCAGTATGAGTATGACCACTGCGAAGGGATCTCAGTGATCCCCATTGAATACTGGATATTTTGTAAAACGTTGATAAGCTTGTTAATGGAAAACAAACATTCTATAAATATAATTACCAGTCCTTAATTTAAAACTTCTAGTGACAAAAAACACTGAACTTTTTTTTACTGAAATCCTCTCTGAAAATTTATACAGAATTCTATACCATCAATCTGTAGCTCTTGTGGAGGCAGCTTGCCAATCACATAACAGAATTGGGTAATGAATATATCATGTTCTTCTGGAACAAATGTAGTTTTAATTGAATCAGTGGAGTGAAGCCCCCTTACTTCATCTATCTTTTCTTCCATTTACTGCAATTTCTTGAATAATGAAGCACAGTGAAAAGTCTGCCTCGCCCATTTTCTCCAAACTACTTTTACTGTAACAAAGCCATTTGGAAAAAGATGTTGACACCCTCTCATAGTTAGCAGCAAATCTTCAACAACATAATCATCTGAAGGATGAAAATCACTTTCATTAGTTTCCAGAGTCTCTGGCAATTTCATTAGATCAATCTCATTTTCTCATGAAGAATTATCACACTTTTGAAAGAGATTTTTCTTGGCCTTTGAGAGTTCTTTATTAGCTGGGAATGACTTATAGTTTGAGGATAGTTTGTGTCATTTGTAACTGCAGACAATTTGAACTTTTAATGTATTGCAGACACATCATCATCTGATGACCTACTGAATGGTTCTGAACCAATGTTCAATGCATGAACAGCTAAAACAGCTTTACCAGGGCTCAAATTAATTTTCTTTCTTTTTGTATTTGAAAGGGCAATTGGTTTTTTCTTTTCATATGGAGACTTTAAGTAAGAAACCAGAGATTCAGCTACAGCTTCCTTTTTTGCCTGTACATTCTGTTCATCTGGGAGTTTAGAGAGAAGAGCTTCCTTTTAATCAACAAGATCACTTTTTCCAATTTTTCCTTATCCACATCTAGGTATATCTTGTACCTGGAAACCTTCAGTACATTCTAGGCATTGAAATACAATTTTTAATTTAGTTATGGTTTTATTTTGTGTATTCAGGCTTGCACTTTATTCTTTAACTTCACTATATAATACAGTTACAACCTATTGTGCCCATGCTTCACAATTAAAACAAAACATGAATCTCAGTCTAAAAGTTCTGAAGTAAACAAAACACTTGTAACAACAGATACCGACCAAGACTAACTATGAATTTAAATTCACTGTTGCCTCAGTCTTAATTTGTAGACAATGATTATACATTACAGTTTTCTTTTACGCCATATTTGGGAAAATGCATATGGATTAACTGAATTTTAGTGATAATATTTAGGGGGTCAATGTTACCTCTGAGGGAAAAATTTAGGGGTCCAATGCTACCCTTTTTTGAAGAAATGTGAATTTTGAATTGCTAAAATTGTTTGTACAGTTAACAAGGCCAGACAACTTCATTAATCTGTGTGAATTTCAATACACAAGAACCTGATGATAATAGGATTAACAATTTCTTTGGGGTCAAAAAAGTTTTTCCAATTGAATTTCTAAACAGATATGTACGGCTTGCTCAAAGATTTTTTTTTAAATTATGTTTTTAAAACTTTATTTTAAAGTGTGTGAATTCAAATTAATAATTTCCATTGTACTATAAGGTACTTTTTATTTTCAAGAAGATGGATTATCAATGTCCTGCCTCCCTGTGTGCTGGAAAAGTGCTTGAAATGTTGTGTGATGTGGTTGGCCTCTTTGAGGGTATTTGTTTTGTTGCAGCTGTACTGCCCCAACTGTTTGCATCTGCTTGGCTGTACACAAACACTGTCTTGGTTTATTCCTGGCATTAATACTGGACCATTCTGCTGATTACAGTATGCTGTGTCAATTACACTGTCTGCAACACACAAGGAACCCACAGCATGTGATCAGAGGAACTGTCATTTGTCAGCATCATATCAGCATCATCTACAGTAGCAATGATGCATTTCTGGACACATGTTAATAGAAAATTGTTTCCTCCATTTCCACTCAGGAATCCGTCCCTGCAACTTGCCAATTTTGTTAGTGTTCACCCTGTATTTCAACTGCACTGCGTTTTGTTAAGAGTTTTACAAGTTCATTATTCTGGACTGGTGCTACATGCCAACGTCCAGTTCACACGAAGATATGGGATTCTCAAACATCACAATATCATTTTATTCGTTATTATGCAAGGCACTCAGGAACACAATACCATTTCCACATGTCCAATGATGGTCAATTCCCTTTGTCCACAAGAATAATCGTATGGTCATGAATACTCTGTTGACAATGAGGCATAGCTCATGCATGAGGTGGCTTGGCTGAAAGCTAAATAGTTGGAATATATGACCCTGAAAAGTGCATTATCACTGGCCATAGAACAAATGATGTGATGAGAGACATAATTCGCCACATTGGACTGTCAGTCACTACCACCACTTGAGGTGATAACATATAACAGAACAAATTACTCCACAATGAAATTCCCCCTCAAGCAAGATGATCAAACACAGACTAGGTCCAGTGCTTTAGTGCCCCACCACAGACTGTTAATGAAGGTATGAGCATACAGGTTAGATTCTCAGATATGTAAGTGGCTCAAAGACTTCCTAAGTAATAGAGCCTAGAACACTGTCCTCGGCTGTGGGTGTTGATCAGAGACAAGGATATCACTCAGACTGCAAGATCTGGACAGTCACAGAGGGTGGGATTATTGATAGTTGGGAGCTCCAACATTAGATGCATTATGGGGCTCCTTAGGGACAAGCCTGCCAAAAAGGGGAAGAAAGCCAATTTACACTTCATGTGCATACCGGGTGGAGTCATTCCAGATGTGGAACAGGTCCTCTCGGATGCCATCAAGGGCACAGGATGCAGCCAACTGCAAGTGGTGGCTCATGTCGGTACCAATGATGTGTGTCACTTTGGATCAGAAGAGATTCTCTCTGGTTTCAATCAGCTAACAGATGTGGTAACGGTTGCCAATCTTGCTTGTGAGATGAAAGCAGAGCTGACCAGCATAATTGACAGTACCAATTGCAGAGCTGTGGTACAGAGCCGAGAGGAGGGTCTGAATCAGAGGCTCAGATGGTTCTGTGATCATGTAGGCTGCAGATTCCTCGACTTGCACCAAAGGGTGGTAGGGTTTCAGGTTCTGCTGAATAGGGCAGGAGTCCACTACACGCAGGAGGCAGCTACATGGGTAGCAGGGGCTGTGTGGCATGGACTGAGCGGTTTTTTAGGTTAGAGCATCTCGGGAAAACACAAGAAGGGTTTGAGTCACAAAGGGTGCAGGCTGAACACAGGAAGAACGTAGATACAGGAATCATTGGTACAACAGTTGTAAATTGTCGTAGCTGTGTTGGGAAAGTATCAGAGCTCCAAGTGCTAATAGAAGCATAGATGCTCCAATTGTTATAGGCACTGAAAGCTGGCTAAAGCCAGAGATAAGCTCAGTGAAAATTTTTGCGAAGAATCTAACGGTGTTTCAAAAGGATAGGCTAAACACTGTTGGCAGTGGCGTGTTTGCTGCTGTTAGAAGTATTTTACCTTGTCACAAAATTGAAGTAGATAGTTCCTGTGAGTTAGTATGGACAGAGGTCATTGTTGGCAACTGGAACAAGATAATAATTGGATCTTTTTACCGCCCTTCCATTTCAGATGATACAATTGCTGAAAGGTTCAAAGAAAACTTGACTTTGATTTCAAACACGTACCCGACTCATACAATTATAGTTGGTGGTAATTTTAATTTACCCTCAATATGTTGGCAAAAATACCTGTTTAATTCTGGAGGTATGCACAAAACATCATCTGAAATTGTGCTAAATTCATTCTCTGAAAATTATTTCAAGCACTTAGTTCGTGAGTCCATGCGAATAGTAAACAGTTGTGAAAACATACTTGACCTCTTAGCTACAAATAATCCTGAGTTAATAACGAGCATCACAACAGATACAGGGACTAGTGAACACAGGGTTGTAGTTGTGAGACTGAATATTGTAACCCTAAATCCTTCAAAAAATGAACAAAAAATATACTTATCCACGAAAGCAGATAAAAATTCACTTGACGTCTTCCTGAGGAGACAATCTCCACTCCTTCCAAATTAACAATATAAGTATAGACTAGATGTAACTTCAATTCAAAGAAACAGTATCAGCAGCAATTGAGAGATTTATACCAAATAAATTAACAAACAACAGAGATGATCCTCCGTGGTACACAAAATGAGTCAGAGCACTGTTGCAGAAACAAATACACCAAATTTAAACAGACACAAAATCGCCAAGGCTGGCAATCTTTTACAGAAGCTAGAAATTGAGTGCAGACTTCAATGCAAGATGGTTATAATAGTTTCCACAATGAAACTTTGACTCAAAACCTGGCAGAAAATCCAAGGAGATTCTGGTCGTATGTGAAGTGTGCCTTGTCTGTGTGACAGCAATGGTGATACTATCAAAGACAGTTCTGCCAAAACAGAGTTACTAAACACAGAGTTACTAAACACAGCCTTCCAAAATGCCTTCACAAAAGAAGACGAAGTAAATATTCCACAATTCGAATCAAGGACAGCTGCCAACATGAGTAATGTAGAAGTAAATATCCTCAGAGTACTGAAGCAAGTTAAATCACTTAATAAAAGCTAGTCTTCTGGTCCAGACTGTATACCAATTAGGTTGTTTTCAGAGTATGCTGATGCAGTAGATCCATACTTAATCACATACAACCATTTGCTCGACAAAAGATCCATACCCAAAGACTGCATGTTGCACAGGTCACACCAATACTCAACAAAGGTAGTAGGAGTAATCCACTAAATTACAGGCCCATATCATTAACATCGATATGCAGCAGGATTTTGGAACATACATTGTGTTCAAACATTACGAATTACCTCGAATAAAACGGCCTACTGACACACAATCTAAACGAATTTAGAAAAAATCGTTCTTGTGAAACATAACTAGCTCTTTATTTGCATGAAATATTGAGTGCTATTGACAGGAGACTTCAGACTGATTCCATATTTCTGGATTTCCAGAACTCTTTCGACACTATACCATACAAGCGGCTTGTAGTATATTTGCAGGGTTATGGAATATCCTCTCAGTTATGTGACTGGATTTGTGATTTCCTATGAGAGAGGTCACAGTTCATAGTAATTGATGGAAAGTCATTGAGTAAAACAGAAGTGATTTCTGGTGTTCCCCAAAATAGTGTTATAGGCCCTTTGCTGTTCCTTATCTACATAAACTATTTGGGGGACAATCTGAGTAGCCATCTTAGGTTGTTTGCAGATGATGCTGTCATTTATAGACTGATAAAGTCATCAGATCAAAAAAGATTGCAAAATGATTTAGAAAAGATATCTGTATGGTGCAAAAATTGACAATTGACCATAATAATGAAAAGTGTGAGATCATACTCATGAGTGATAAAAGGAATCCATTAAATTTCAGTTATATGGTAAATCAGTCAAATCTAAAGTCTTTAAATTCAACTAAATACAAAGGAATTACGATTACAAACAACTTAAATTGGAAGGAACAACTGCTAAGGTCGCAGGTTCGAATCCTGCCTCGGGCATGGATGTGTGTGATGTCCTTAGGTTAGTTAGGTTTAAGTAGTTCTAAGTTCTAGGGGACTTATGACCACAGATGTTGAGTCCCATAGTGCTCAGAGCCATTTGAACCATTTTTTGGAAGGAACACATAGTAAATGTTGTGGGGAAGGCTAAGCAAAGACTGCATTTTATTGGCAGGACATTTAAAAAATCCAACAGATCTACTATGGAGACTGCCTACACACCACTTGTCCTCCTCTTTTAGAATACTGCTGCATGGTGTGGGATCCTTAGCTGGCAGGATCGATGGAGTGCATTGAAAAAGTTCAAAGAAGGGCAGTACATTTTGTATTATCGCAAAATAGGGGCGAGAATGTCACTGAAATGATACAGGATTTGGGGTGGACATAATTAAAACAAAGGCATTTTTCATTGAGGTGGAATCTTCTCAGGAAATTATAATCACCAACTTTCTCCTCCAAAAGCAAAAATATTTTGTTGACACCAGCCTACATAGGGAGAATCCATCACCATGATAAAATAAGGGAAATCAGATCTCATATGGAAAGATATATGTGTTCGTTCTTTCCACACGCTATATGAGATTGGAATAATGGAGAATTGTGAAGCTGGTTCAATGAACCCTCTGCCAGGCACTTAAATGTGATTTGCAGAGTATCCATGTAGATGCAGATGTAGATAAGTGCTGCAGGGAAGTGTGATAGGGCCACTCCTAGGATCTAGATACACAAATTATGTGATTGATAGGGCAAGCAGCAGTCTGTGGCTGTTCGCTGATGATGTTGCAGTGTACAGATAGGTGTCATGTTTGAGTGACTGTCTACTTAGAAAAAAATTCAAGTTGTTGTGATAAATGGCAGCTGAAAATGTGCAGATGAGTAATAAAAACAGTCACATAATGTTCAAATTTGGCATTAGTTGTGTGCTGCTTGACACACTCATACTGAGTAAATATCTTGGCATAATGAAACTCAATCAGCATGTAAGGATGGTAGTAGGGAAGGCAATGGTCGCCTTCAGTATATTGGGAAAATTTAGGGAAAGTGTAGTTTATCTATAAAGGTGACTGCATGTAGAACATTAGTGAAGCCAGTTCTTGAGTACTGCTTGAGTATTTTGGACCCCAACCAAGTTGGATTAAAGGAAGACGTTGAAGTAATGCAGAGGTGGGCTTACCAGTCAGTGTGATCTACATGAGAGTATTACGGAGAAGCTTAGTGAACTCAAATGGGAATCCCTCGAGGAAGGAAAATGTTCTTTTCACAAAACATTATTTCAAAAATTTAGAGAAATGGCATTTGAAGCTGACTGCAGAATAATTCTACTGCTGCTAACATACATTTCACATAAGGGCCACAAAGGAGAGATAAGAGAAATTAGGGCTCAATTGGAGGTATATAGAGAGTCGATTTTTCCCTTGGTCTGTCTGGTAGGAAATGGAATGACTAATGACAGTACAAAATTCCCGCTGCTATACACAACAGGGTGGCTCATGGAGTGTACATGTATGCAGAAATGCAGTGACCTTCCTGTAAATGTCTGTCCTCATGTCTGACAAGTCGTGTTATTAATGGTTTCAACTTATTAATAAATCATCATCAAAGAATTTGAATGTGTCACATAGTACCTTGTCAGCTGAAGAGGCCCTGAGAAGTGCTTACAATGCAAACATATCTCTGATGAAGCAGATATGTTTGTTTTGTAAGTGATTCTTCAGGCCTCTCAAGTTGACAAGCTACCACAAAATGTATTCCCATCATCTGATGACTTGATAATAATCTAGTAAAGCGGTCAAACTCAGATTAGCATATAACATGAACAAACTGGAAAAAAATTTTAGAACCCAAGAAGAACAATGCGGATTCACGGCTGGGAGATCATGTGTAGACCATATTTTCACATTGCGACAGATTTTGGAGAAACATAGGGAAAAATCAAAAAATACAGGATTAATTTTCATAGATCTAGAAAAAGTGTATGATACTGTTCCAAGAAAATTACTTTGGAGAGCACTACATATGGCAAACATAAACCCTTCCATGGTTAAAATAATACAACAGATGTATAAAGATAACATTTGCCAAGTGAAAGTTGGTAATAAACTTTCACAGAAATTTAGAACAAGCAAAGGCCTTTTACAGGGCTGTCCCATGTCACCATCATTATTTAAAATCTATAAAGATATTAGCCTTAGAACACAGTCTCATAAATGTAATAGTATTAGAAATAAGAGATGGAGTATACCTACATCATTTATTGTTTGCTGATGATCAAGTAGTCGTAGCACAAGATGGGGAAGATGCTAACTGTATGTGCAATCAACTAGCAGTAGCATACGAAACTTGGGGTTTGAAGATTAATTACCAAAAAACAAAATACTTGACTAATGATTCAGATGAGCTGTACATTGAAGGAAAGAAAATCAAAAAGATAAACACTTTCTGTTATTTGGGATCCATTTTAGAAATCGAGGGAAAATCAGAGTCAGGAATCAATAAAAGAATTAGTAGCAGATGGAGGGTCATTGGGATGCTTAACTCAGTCTTATGGAGCAGGAATGTAATGAGCAGAACTAAAAAATTAATATACAAATCCATATTAGAGAGTGTGGTTCTGTATGGAACAGAGACTTGGACAATTAACATGAAGCACATTAAAAAATTACAAGCTCTAGAGGTGGACTTTTGGAGAAGATCGGCAAGAATCTCCAGGAAAGAGAAGATGAGGAACACCGAAGTAATAAGGAGAACGGATATGAAAGAAAGAATATATGACGTAATGGATAGGAAGAAATCACAGCGGTACGGGCATGTACGACGAATGGAGGAAGCCAGAATACCAAAATTGATACTGGAGAGGGAACCGGGGGGCGGAGGAGGAGAAGAGGACGACCTATGGCCACCTGGCTCCAGAATGTACAGCACACAGCGAGGAGAATGGGCGCAGAGGAAGAGGACACACAAGATCGAAACACCTGGAGGAATATTCTGAAAATATAGTTTAAGAACGTTTATTGTTTGTATTGTAATTTCCAAGTAAATTATTATGTTGGAGATAAGCTTCTGTAATGAGGAAAAGCTTAAAATAATAATAATAATAAACATGAACCTGCAGCAAGCTGCACTCAGAAATCTATGTTGTATAAACATTACTCTCAGCTTTTCTTTACCATGGACTAGGAACAACTTAGACTATCAAAATTTAGCAAATCAAGTGAAGTTCATTTGCATTTGTCAGCTCACAACCTAGTGACACTATAAAAGAACGGCTTTTGTTTTGCTCCAATACAAGTTCAAAACAAATTAGTAATAAACAACTGTTTTTAAATCTCATGTACTGCTGAAGGTCAAAACGTTTTCTTTTAATCTGTAAGGTCTGGTTAAGAAGAATATTGGCCATGTAAGTAATGAAGTCAGACAATTGCTACCAAAATAATTCTTGTAGATGACTCATAATTAACATGATAAAGTTTAAAGGTATTTCAAGAGATATAGCAGATGAGTAAGAAAGTAAACTTGAACTACCTGCAGTGAATAGTAAAGTATGTTGTGTTTGACGACAGCCATTAATGACTGAAAATCTCTTACAAAAATGCTCTCTAGGTTCGAAATTTTTAACTACCAAAAATATGTTTATACTGCTGTGAGATCTGCAAGAACGTTGATAAAAGAAAAGTAAAAATTTTAAGAGGGTACGGGATCAAAATGGCTGACAGGGAGCAGGAGAGACACCACAGGATGTTCTACTTTTCAGTGTCACTTAGTGAGGTGGCACAGTGGTTAGCACACCGTACTTGCATTCGGGAGGACAATGGTCAAACTCATGTCTGGCCATCGTGATTTAGATTTTCTACTATTTCCCTAACTCACTTCAGGTAAATACTGGGACGGTTCCTTTGAATGAGCAAAGTCAGCTTTCTTCCCCAATCCGATGGGACTGATGACCTCACTGCTTGATCTCCTCCCCAAACTAACCAACCAATTTCCACTGTCAATAATTTTCCAAGTAAATTCGTAAGACTTTATTGGATTACACTCATAGTAGTGGAAGTTCCAAAACCTAACAAAATATATATTTTTTTGTATGTTAAATCTCTTTATTTTCTTACTAACTTTTTAATGCACCAGCAGTAGCCACCAGAAAGATCGCGGGAGGCGCGCAGCAGCACGGCGCGTCACTGACGGTAGTTGCCGCAAGTAGAGTCCCGTCCACCAGAGGGCACGCGAGAATTCTGCCGCGACCTCTGCGGGCGGAACAACAACAACTCAGGCAGCACGGGCTGTGCCCCAGTGAGTTGACTTCAGGCATGCCTAGGAGACAGTTCCCGGTCTACGCTATGTGAAGTGCGACGGAAAACGTGAACCGTGTTACTACACAATTAGCGATGAGTAGGGTCGTGCTTTCGCGTGTTGCGTCGTCGTTTCGGTTTCGCAGCTTATCCACGGCATAGAGGATTTAGTGCGGGTTTTGGTTGAGCAGCAGACGTAGCGCATGGCCACCATGAAACAAGTGCTTCCAGCGTTGCTCTCTGCGCTGTCTGCTCCAGTGCCGTTCCCTCATCCCTTTCCCCCGTATGACAAGACGGCGGAGGATTGGGATACATATGAACATCGCCTTCGGCACCATTTCCAGGCGTTTCATGTTGCCGATGCACGCATGTTGTGGTGGTTAGGGTCGAGTTCTATCAATGCAAGAAACAGCCCCATCAGTCTTTCCGGGCGTAGGCTGCTACCCTGCATGGTCTTAGTCGCAAGTGTCATTTTGTGACGGAGCAGTTGCGAGAGTCGTATGCCCACGTTATGGTGTGCAACGTCATTGTTCGTTCGGCCCCTGATAGGGAGGTCCGGCAACAGGCCCTGCAGTTAGAAGACCCATCCCTTGAGGAAGTCCTGTCCATTGCTCAGTCGTATGAAGTCTCTCACGCTGCAGGTCAACAGTTGGAAGCGTGGTGCGTCCACTGTGTCTGGGGTGGACGACGTGCGAGCGGTGCAATCTGGCCATTACGGTCGCTCCCAAACGGCGCGTAAACAGAGTTCCCGCCGCCGGCCCCTGTTACCGTCCTGTGTGTCGTGCTGTGTACATCATGATCGGTCAGAGTGCCCCCAGCGTTGGGCCATTTATCGCAAATGTAATAAAAAAGGACACATTGCTAAAGTTTGCCGCTCAGCCTCAAAAGAATCGAAGGAAGCAGGTACAGAGGACATGGACGTTGACATTCAGGAAGTTTCATCGGGCCAGGCTTTATCGAGGTGTCGGTTCAGTCGCGCCGATTACAACTGCAAGTAGATACGGGCGCGGCAGTTTCTTTGTTGAATGCACAAACTTACTCCGACCTTGGGTTGCCCCCGTTGGCGCCAGTTTACCAGCGTCTACGCGGTTATGGTAAACAGTTCATTCCCCTACTGGGTCAATTCACTACCGACGTGACTTACAAAACACTTTTATTATTGTCAGTGATGCGAGCTCCGCTAACCTTTTTGGCTTGGATGACTTTCAAGCTTTCGGTTTTTCTATCGCTGACACCATACAGTTGGTCTCCGAAGATGTTGCCTATCAATCATTGGAATCTTTGATCTTTGACTTTCCGGATATCTTTGAGGTGGACCTGGGGCATGTTTCAGACTCAGAAGCCCACTTAATGTTGAAGGCGTCAGTTTGCCCACATATTCTACGTGCGAGGCAGATCCCCTTGGTTCTCTGCCCTCAGGTAAAAGAAGAGCTAGACTGGCTGACAACCCTAGAGGTCGTTCTCCCCATTTTTTCTAGTGAGTGGGCTTCGCCCCTCGTTATTGTCAGGAAACCCTCACGAAAATTAAACCTTTGTGGCGATTTCAAGGCCGCCATTAATTCCCAATTGGTGGTGGACACTTATCCTTTGCCTTGTGCTGATGAATTGTTCTCCGCCATGGCGGGAGGCCAATTTTTCGAAAATCGATCTTTCGAAGGCTTATCATCAGATACCACTTGGTGAGGACTCCAAATGGATGGTGGTCGTCAACACCCCGTTTGGCCTTTACCAATACCAGCGGTTGGCCTTCGGAATATCCAGTGCCCCAGTGATATTCCAGCGTTATCTTGAGCACGTCACGTCGACAATCCCTCATTGTATTAATTACCTGGATGACATAATTGTGACAGGCCGCAGTATGAAGGAACACTTGCACAACCTTCGCACCCTCTTTCTCAAATTCAGGCCCATGGGCTTGCGTTGCAACCTGCGTAAGTCAAACTTCTTCCAACCGTCCATTGAGTATGTGGGCTACACCATCTCTCGGCACAGCGTCCAGCCGCTAGGAAGTGTGGTCCAAGGTATCGTCAACCTTCCGCGGCCCGCTTCGCTGAAGGTGTTACAAGCTTTTTTAGGCAAGATTGCCTATTACCACCAGTTCATCTCCAGGGCTTCCACAATAGCCCGCCCCCTGTACTGCCTTCTGTGCAAGAGTGTTCCTTTTGATTGGCCGCCTGCATGCAAGCGAACGTTCACCTCGTTGAAGGGCTTCCTCACGTCAGCGCCTTGTTTGGCTACTTTTGACCCCCATAAGCCGTTGGTCCTGGCTACAGATGCTTCACAGTATGGGGTGGGGGTGGTCCTGGCCCATCGCAACGCGGATGGTTCCGAGCAGCCACTGGCGTTTGCATCTAAAACTCTTAGTCCCGCGCATGCCCATTACTCCCAGGTGGAAAAAGAGGCTTTGGCCATTGTCTACGCTTTACCAAGTTTCACCCTTTCTTGCATGGCACGAAGTTTCAGTTAATCACTGACCATAAGCCGCTAATATCGTTTCTGGCCCCGCCTCTCAGATTCCGGATAGGGCGGCCCACAGACTACAGCGCTGAGCCTGGTTCCTAAGTACCATTATGACATTCATTTTCGCCCTACCGAACAGCATGCCAATGCAGACGCTCTTTCCCGTCTTCTGGTGGGCCCGGATCCTAAGTTCGATCGAGAGGAGATTATGTATTTTCATTTGGATGTGGCGTCCCGCCAAACAGTTGACGGCTTCCCGATCACTAGTTCTAGAGTCACCAGGGAAACGGCAGCTGACCTGATTCTCCGTCAAGTAGTTCGCCTCCTTCAGCAGAGGTGGTCATCCCGACCTCAGGGCCGGACAACCCTCTTCGTAATTATTTTGTTCTACGAGACCGCCTCTCCATCTTGGAAGGAGTTCTCCTTCTAGCTACTGACGATACAGCTCCTTGCGTGGTTGTTCCTGCAAGTTTGCGAAGGGAAGTCCTCACGTTATTACATGAGGGGCACTGGGGTGTTTCCCGTACTAAAACCTTGGCTCGCAGACATGTGTACTGTCCCAATATTGACAGAGAAATTGGGCACTTGGTGGCCGCCTGTTCCCAGTGTGCGAGCCAACAGGCATCTCCCAGGTCAGCGTTTTCTCGGTCTTCCACTGAGAAGGTTGACTTTTATAAGCATATCAAGTTAGAAAGTAATAGGTCTTTTACTTTGGGTGTTATATTTACCTACATACACAAATTTGTGGAAAATGTCCAATAAAGTTTCTGTTTGTATTTGACATTCTTTTAGAATTGTACAGCACCATAAACAGGTTCTTTTCCATTTTCTACATCAATTTCCTTCCTTTTCACATTCCTATGATGCACTCTTCTTGAATTTTGTCACCTCCAAAATGATTTATCCACTCTCATTTCATGCTTTCTGTCTGTCTGATACAAAGCTTTTATGCAGTTTACCCCTGTTGTAATTAGCTGTAAGTACAACATGACCAGTAGACTGAGCACAACAAAAGCATTAACAACTGGAACACATTATTTAAGTAACATTCAGCAGGAACAAATTACGTACACAAAGATCTGTAGCAACACACACATAGAGAACTGAGACCAAGAGTAGTTCAGCTAGCCTTACATAGACTGGTCTCTGACAGTGATTCCCCTATCCTCTCTCTCTCTCTCTCTCTCTCTCTCTCTCACTCACTCACTCTGTCTCTCTCTCTCTCTCTCTCTCTCTCTCTCTCTCTCTCTCTCTCTCTCTCTCTCTCTCTCTCACACACACACACACACACACACACACACACACACACACGCACACACACACACACACACACACATGCCTGAGGCACCCTCTGCAGATGACATAGCGCTGTTGCAAGTGCGGTCTTTTCAAAGTAGGCACATGGGTTGCTGCAAATCCAAGTTTAGTTTGTATTTTCTTTAAAACATATTTCCCGCTTAACACACCACTACTAAAATATGAAACTGCATCATAAACCCAAAAACTCCTAATCGGAATGTCTTATGAAATAGAAAATAAGTGAGTAAAATTTTTAGGTATTTACATTGACTCCAGACCCAGCTGGGAGGATGTGAAAAAATATCACAGGTGCCATACCTCTGTCAGTAAACTTGGATTACGTTAGGGTGACATATCTTGGAGTATTCCAGTCACATGTATCATATGTGTGATTGTATGCGGACTCACCCCTCACATCAAAAATATTTTAAAAATACAAATAAGTCCTATGTATAATGTGTAAAACAGGACGCGTGGAGCAGTGTTGCCCTCTTTTCCTCAGGCTTAGAATACTCACAATTATAAATTTATACCTATATGTGTCTGTGTTCTATGTTAAAAATAATATTTCAGAATTTGATATTAAGGGAGAAACTCATGAAAACAACATCAGAGCTAAGGCTAATTTAGATATACTGATGCATAAGTTAGCAAGAACTGGAAATTCCCACAAAATGAACCCACTCAAAATTTTTAACAATTACCAATTTATGTTTGGTCCATGGATCTAATATTAGCATGTAACAAATTTTCCTATAGTCTACTGTATCATAATGTGGTATGTTATGCTTAGTATAATCATGACTCTATGTTCTGTATAATTATGTCATGTATACTCTATCCAGTTATTATTGCGCAGTGTTTATGACGCACTACAGCATAGTATACCTTATGGACACTAGCTCTTAGAAATCTTCCTGTAGCGTATATTATTATTGTGGTGCTTAATACATATACTACAGTTAACTGATATTAGTTTAGTTTACTTCTATATACCCACATGTATTACTACACACTGTCTTAGACAACAATGACAAAACCTATTTCACTGTAAAATGATTAAGGGTGAATAAGAAATTCTTGATTCATTTCTTGCCACAAAAGTGGTATTTGGCAATCTTTCCCATGTTGTTGTTGTTGTGGTCTTCAGTCTTGAGACTGGTTTGATGCAGCTCTCCATGCTACTCTATCCTGTGCAAGCTTTTTCATCTCCCAGTACCTACTGCAACCTACATCCTTCTGAATCTGCTTAGTGTATTCATCTCTTGGTCTCCCTCTACGATTTTTACCCTCCACGCTGCCCTCCAATACTAAATTGGTGATCCCTTGATGCCTCAGAACATGTCCTACCAACCGATCCCTTCTTCTGGTCAAGTTGTGCCACAAACTTCTCTTCTCCCCAATCCTATTCAATACTTCCTCATTAGTTATGTGATCTACCCATCTAATCTTCAGCATTCTTCTGTAGCACCACATTTCGAAAGCTTCTATTCTCTTCTTGTCCAAACTATTTATCGTCCATGTTTCACTTCCATACATGGCTACACTCCATACCAATACTTTCAGAAATGACTTCCTGACACTTAAATCAATACTGGATGTT
Source organism: Schistocerca serialis cubense (assembly GCF_023864345.2). Taxonomy (NCBI): domain Eukaryota; kingdom Metazoa; phylum Arthropoda; class Insecta; order Orthoptera; family Acrididae; genus Schistocerca; species Schistocerca serialis. Next base: position 917,254,242 of record NC_064641.1, read on the forward strand.
AACAAATTTCTCTTCTTCAGAAACGCTTTCCTTGCCATTGCCAGCCTACATTTTATATCCTCTCTACTTCGACCATCATCAGTTATTTTGCTCCCCAAATAGCAAAACTCCTTTACTACTTTAAGTGCCTCATTTCCTAATCTAATTCCCTCAGCATCACCCGACTTAATTAGACTACATTCCATTACCCTTGTTTTGCTTTTGTTGATGTTCATCTTATATCCTCCTTTCAAGACACTGTCCATTCCATTCAACTGCTCTTCCAAGTCCTTTGCTGTCTCTGACAGAATTACAATGTCATCGGCGAACCTCAAAGTTTTTATTTCTTCTCCATGAATTTTAATACCTACTCCGAATTTTTCTTTTGTTTCCTTTACTGCTTGCTCAATATACACATTGAACAACATCGGGGAGAGGCTACAACCCTGTCTTACTCCCTTCCCCACCACTGCTTCCCTTTCATGTCCCTCGAACCTTATAACTGCCATCTGGTTTCTGTACAAATTGTAAATAGCCTTTCGCTCCCTGTATTTTACCCCTGCCACCTTTAGAATTTGAAAGAGAGTATTCCAGTCAACATCGTCAAAAGCTTTCTCTAAGTCTACAAATGCTAGAAACGTAGGTTTGCCTTTCCTTAATCTTTCTTCTAAGATAAGTCGTAAGGTCAGTATTGCTTCACGTGTTCCAGTGTTTCTACGGAATCCAAACTGATCTTCCCCGAGGTTGGCTTCTACTAGTTTTTCCATTCGTCTGTAAAGAATTCGTGTTAGTATTTTGCAGCTGTGACTTATTAAGCTGATAGTTCGGTAATTTTCACATCTGTCAACACCTGCTTTCTTTGGGATTGGAATTATTATATTCTTCTTGAAGTCTGAGGGTATTTCGCCTGTTTCATACATCTTGCTCACCAGATGGTAGAGTTTTGTCAGGACTGGCTCTCCCACGGCCGTCAGTAGTTCCAATGGAATATTGTCTACTCCGGGGGCCTTGTTTCGACTCAGGTCTTTCAGTGCTCTGTCAAACTCTTCACACAGTATCATATCTCCCATTTCATCTTCATCTACATCCTCTTCCATTTCCATAATATTGTCCTCAAGTGCATTGCCCTTGTATAGACCCTCTATATACTCCTTCCACCTTTCTGCTTTCCCTTCTTTGCTTAGAACTGGGTTTCCATCTGAACTCTTGATATTCATACAAGTCGTTCTCTTATCTCCAAAGGTCTCTTTAATTTTCCTGTAGGCGGTATCTATCTTACCCCTAGTGAGATAGGCCTCTACATCCTTACATTTGTCCTCTAGCCATCCCTGCTTAGCCATTTTGCACTTCCTGTCGATCTCATTTTTGAGACGTTTGTATTCCTTTTTGCCTGTTTCACTTACTGCATTTTTATATTTTCTCCTTTCATCAATTAAATTCAATATTTCTTCTGTTACCCAAGGATTTCTACTAGCCCTCGTCTTTTTACCTACTTGATCCTCTGCTACCTTCACTACTTCATCCCTCAAAGCTACCCATTCTTCTTCTACTGTATTTCTTTCCCCCATTCCTGTCAATTGCTCCCTTATGCTCTCCCTGAATCTCTGTACAACCTCTGGTTCTTTTAGTTTATCCAGGTCCCATCTCCTTAAATTCCCACCTTTTTGCAGTTTCTTCAGTTTTAATCTACAGGTCATAACCAATAGATTGTGGTCAGAGTCCACATCTGCCCCTGGAAATGTCTTACAATTTAAAACCTGGTTCCTAAATCTCTGTCTTACCATTATATAATCTATCTGATACCTTTTAGTATCTCCAGGGTTCTTCCATGTATACAACCTTCTTTCATGATTCTTAAACCAAGTGTTAGTTATGATTATGTTGTGCTCTGTGCAAAATTCTACCAGGCGGCTTCCTCTTCCATTTCTGTCCCCCAATCCATATTCACCTACTATGTTTCCTTCTCTCCCTTTTCCTACACTCGAATTCCAGTCACCCATGACTATTAAATTTTCGTCTCCCTTCACAATCTGAATAATTTCTTTTATTTCATCATACATTTCTTCAATTTCTTCGTCATCTGCAGAGCTAGTTGGCATATAAACTTGTACTACTGTAGTAGGTGTGGGCTTCGTATCTATCTTGGCCACAATAATGCGTTCACTATGCTGTTTGTAGTAGCTTACCCGCATTCCTATTTTCCTATTCATTATTAAACCTACTCCTGCATTACCCCTATTTGATTTTGTGTTTATAACCCTGTAGTCACCTGACCAGAAGTCTTGTTCCTCCTGCCACCGAACTTCACTAATTCCCACTATATCTAACTTCAACCTATCCATTTCCCTTTTTAAATTTTCTAACCTACCTGCCCGATTAAGGGATCTGACATTCCACGCTCCGATCCGTAGAACGCCAGTTTTCTTTCTCCTGATAACGACATCCTCTTGAGTAGTCCCCGCCCGGAGATCCGAATGGGGGACTATTTTACCTCCGGAATATTTTACCCAAGAGGACGCCATCATCATGTAATCATACAGTAAAGCTGCATGCCCTCGGGAAAAATTACGGCTGTAGTTTCCCCTTGCTTTCAGCCGTTCGCAGTACCAGCACAGCAAGGCCGTTTTGGTTATTGTTACAAGGCCAGATCAGTCAATCATCCAGACTGTTGCCCTTGCAACTACTGAAAAGGCTGCTGCCCCTCTTCAGGAACCACACGTTTGTCTGGCCTCTCAACAGATACCCCTCCGTTGTGGTTGCACCTACGGTACGGCTATCTGTATCGCTGAGGCACGCAAGCCTCCCCACCAACGGCAAGGTCCATGGTTCATGGGGGGGGGGGGGGATCTTTCCCATATACTTTGATTAAAACTCAAATTTGGGTTTTGGATTCTGCCATGAAGACATTCCTTCAGTAAGTTCCCATTTGTAAAGTCCACGAATGTAAATTTGATGGCTTCAGTTGCAGCGATTGGTAGAGAATTCCAATGATGATATTCTTCACCACCAACAATTGGCCTTTGGTAGCCACATCATGAGGCACACCATGATTTACTTTCTTTTAGGCACATGTCGTGGATAGAGTTTTGTCTGTGGACATTTTGTGGAAGTATAACACCCAAGCTCCTTGCTTTAGATTTCTCAAGTCCCTTATACTCCTTATTGCCAAGCCATAATATGTCTGTAGCTTATCAATTTCTGCATCGGTCAGTAACCCTCTCCCTTTTATCCTCTTTCCATCAGATCTTTTTTTTTTCTGGCAAAGCTTGTCTCAGTTTTTTACACCTAGTCATTTCTGTACATGCCCCACACATTCTAATGCTTTACTGTCACCATTACCAAGGTACTTCACATATTGCAGGCCACAGCTGGCAACTGATCTGATAGCTGACAACTCCTTGCACTTCTACATCTGCATCTACATCTACACCTACACTGCTACTCTGCGAGCCACCAAATGGCATGTGGTGGTGAGTACTCTGTATTACTGCTAGTCATTTCCTTTCTTGTTTCACTCTCTAATAGAGCGAGGGAAAAATGACTATCTATATACCTTTGTATGAGCTCTAATTTCTTGTATCTTATATTTGTGGTCCTTACACACAATATATGTTGATGGCAGTAAAATCGTTTGGCAGTCAGCTTCCATATCCCCACTTGAGCCCTTATAGTTCATATTACATTCATGATCTGGAATGCCTTTCACACAACTATGACAAAATATGCTCAAAATTTCAACATCTAGTACTTTGTCAGTGTTAATGGATGTTGCTATAAAAACCCTCCGGTCAACAAAGTGTGCCCTCTTTCTTGCCATGTATCATCAAAAGTGACCACTCTATCCCTGTCACCATCATGTTTGGCAACAGATTCTTCAGCAGCACTTTTCATTGATGATTCTGTAACTTTGTTTACTCCACCATGCAGTAAGCTGTAATATCCCTCAAATTTTGTTGGAGGACATGGAACATTCATCACAGCATAAAATGTTCTTGCTGCCTTCTGTCCCCTTCCAATACAGTATATGCCATACACTACCCGCACATTCACATCATATCCTTTGTTTGTGATTGTAGATGTCATGTAAGATGTACTAAGGTTGCATTTGCTGCAAAGCAGTGATATGTTTGTAGCAAGGCCTTTCCTTGCATTCTCATCTTCTACCAAAGAAACACGCGACAAACCAATGTAATACTTGCACATAAGACTGTCCACTATTAACTGTGATAGTATATTAATATCAATTATAATATTGCATGAACCCTCACATTCACAGCCTCCCCTTTCATTAGCACTGAAAACAAGTTTCCTTCTTGAAGCACTTCATTTACCTGCACTGAAAGGTTGTAGTCTTTTGCCACTGGCGTAACATCTGTTGAAGCATGCTTTACCATGTTTCTATTGCCCTGGTGACATTGTTTACAGCTGAAGCAACAAGTTCTACACACCTTGCATGATAATACGCCACAAACAAGCACAAAACAATGCAGCCAAATGAAAATTTATTCAAAATTCACAAAACCACACAGCAAGACATTCGAAACAGAGACTAAATTAAACACAGTGAACAAAACAATGCACGTTGATAGCAGTGGAAAATGTGTCGATATCAACTTCAGGTACGACAATTCCAGGCTAAAGTACACATGTTTGAATTCCACAGAGCAAAATATAGTAGCTTGTGACAGAACAATGTTGTCTTAAGAGGTGTGCTGCTGCACTTTGATACACGTAAGACAAATGAGATGTCTTATAATCCTCAAACATACATGTTTTGTGTATATCAAACTCTTCAGGAAGATGTGTGCTACAAAATGAGCATAAAACCTTTTTTTAAATGACCTACCCCCTTGATTTGATGATGGCTGTTGGACCAATCTTAAAAGTATTTCTGTCTAAGGGGCTTATTGCTAGCATGCTGAACTTGTTCACTGAAGGTCTGGTGTTTATACCTTAATCAGTTCTAGGATTTCTTTTCTATTTTTAACTTCTTTTGTTTTAATAAATGATGGTTAATGTTTAAACCACAGAGTTGCAACATGTTTCTGAGCCCATTCTGAACTGTAGGTCCGCATGTATCTGGACAGATAAGTCTGTTCAAAGGTCTAAAGCTAACCAGAGGGACCATGCCCAAGTAGTCACTGTATGGTCAAACCAAAATTTGAGTTGATGACAGCTCTGCCTAAGCAGACAATCTAAATGTTATACCTCTGCCATTCCTTGCACTGACAGTTCCATTATCTTTTAATAACAGTTACTTCAAAACTTACTTTCATCCAGAAAACTGCCTAAAGCAATGACAAAGAATCTGTAATACTTGTATGTAGGTTTTCACATGCTCAGCAAACTTCTAAAAACCTGATGCAACCCCAGTGTCATTTACAGTTTGTATTTGGATCAAATTGGTTGCACAATCTAAGCATGAACATCAGATGACCATGGATTATTGTCCCTCAAACAGTGTATTCACCACAATATTGCTTGTATAGGTAATTATGAGAAGACTGCACTATGAAATCACATCAACTGAATACATTACAAGTTGCTTTCCTGGAATTCTGAGCACAATAATGGGCACTGTTCTATGTACAAGAGCCTTAAGCACTGAGAATTATATTGTTCCTTATGGATATCTGATTACTTCAAGGTTTTTCACCTGGGGATAAGTTTCTTGAAGAATTTTGAAAGGATGCTTCCACTTATTTTCCTTCGCCTTTAGAACATGAAAACTTGAATATTAAATACTGTGTCTACACAGCATGTGACTAGTGTCTGAGTTGAAAGAGAATGATCCTGTTGATAGCTGATTTCACAATGAACCTTGTTCAATTGATCTGATTACAAGACATAATGAACTCATGAACAGGGTTCACTTTCTGAACTAAGATCAAAATTGATCTCCAGTCACCAGAGTTTATACAGTTGGCCCTAAATATGTCCATACAGAATTTAGGTCATTAGTTCCCAGTTTCTGAAGAAACTGAGGTCAACAGTCATCACTACTTTCAGTTGGAGATTTGGTGCAACAATTAGAGTGATTTCTGATTGATCAGAACATTGTGGCTTCAAATCCCCACATTGCTTTTATTTTTCATGTGGATACTTGGATGTATTAATGAAACTGTTGATTAACCTTATTCTGTGCAATGATTAGAGTATAATATAATAACACAGGTAAGGATAATACAAAAAGCAGTTATAGACAATCATAATTTATATTATTTCATAGTATCATTCATTTAGGCAGTCTTTTATCATTACCTAATTCTTCACAGACATACTTTCCTGAACATAATCCAAGTTTTTATAACAGAGACTATTAAACAAGAGAAATGTGTAAGTGGCAAAGAGACTTTTATTTGATATGTATGGTGCCAAAGATTGGTGTGTTGCATATTCTTGTGTGACCTTTATCATTTAATAATTGCCAAGACAAAGTTCAAGAAGAGAGTACCTGAAAAATAATACAAAAAGATATGCACTACAATAATCTGTTTTTTGAAAATTAAGGCCTTTGACGAAACCTGCTTTTGAATGGTCTCCAATGTGCGTGTTAAAGCACATTTAAATCAGTTGGTCATGGCCTGTAACCTCCCCTTGCTATGGCCAGGAATGTAATCATAAGAAAACTCCAGTATTCTGTCTGCTGCTGCTATTTTGTTACTGGATAATCAGCTTCTTCTGACCTTTGCCTTATATTATTACACTGTGAAGATTAATTTATTATTATTATTTTTGTGGAAGTCAGAAGCATCCCATGTGGGTAGGCTAAGAGTGAATGTTGTTGCCAATATGATCTTTTCTGTCCCCACAAGTGATCATCGAAGATTTACAGCCCTAAAACTGTCTTAATGGCTTTGGAAATTAACTGTATATCTTCAGAACATATAGAATTTGTCCCTCATACCAAAGAACAAACAAGGAGGAAACCTGTTATGACTTAGCACAGAACCAAATCTCTGCCCTTAATATGAATTTGTAGGCTTCCATGGCTGGTGTCATTTTGGATAAAATAATTTTGGGTATTGGGCATGTCATTGTAAACTTCTAAAATAACTAAAGTGCCAATGTTTCAACCAACTTTCTGCAGTCCTCTTCAGGGAAATTCACTGGGGAAATGTTGGCAATTAGCTGTTGTAGTAGTTTACCATGATGTGGCCCAATACCCAAAACTAATTCATCCAAATCTCTGCCCCTTTACACAGAAAATGTAAGGGTTGACCATTCAGCAAAAGTGATGGCGTTTTTTAGTTGCAAGAAAGCTTTTGTGTCTTTTTACTCTACAATACAGAAAGGACCACTTTTAGGTTCTGCACCTTAGTTGGTAAAAATAGAAACCTTATAGTGTAACTTTCTTGTCCATCTGTCTACCTTCCCAATTCTTAAGACCCCTTACTCTCAGAAATGGGTTAGGGTACCAATCTGAAATTTATGTCACATCCAAAGTCTATGGTCCCTTGGCAGTGTGAAAACTTAAGCTTTCAAGTCAATACAATAAAAAAAAAAAAAAAAAAAAAAAAAAAAAAAAAAAAAAATATGGCCATTTATATCACATATTTTGGTAGTCGCAAACTATTTTATCAAAACATATAATTTACTTCCCATTGATCTAGAATCATAAAATTTGGCAATAAGCAATGTTTCACTGTACAAGCAAAGGAATAATCCAAAAATCATTAACTACTAATTATATCAAATAAAAAATTTCTTTGTTGTGTGCAGTTGCACTCGCTAGAGTGAGTGGTGGTGATAATAAGCCAGGAGGCCCAGTGGACACACTGCTAACTGGAAGAAAGGCATTTATTCAGCTGCAATTGCACATTAGTCATTAGCTCAGCAAGGTAAACATGCCCCACCAGCTGTGACCCTAGATACTGTTTCTGCCCAGTGAGAAGATGCTTGTGTAGGTGCCCCACAATGTTGGAAATGCACTGAAGGGTGGCTGGCATCCTCCAGGCCATGGTCATGATGTCAATGGCACTGCTTGTTGTGCTGTGAAAGCGTTCCCCAGGGGAACAGCCTATCTTTGGGACTCAGCCCATCATGCGTTCACCATGACGGTGTGTGGAGACCGCTGGCAGGAATTTGACAGTGGTTAGCTCAGATGGCAGATCCTGCAAGGAACTCAGAATGGACAGTGAATTGCTCAAACCAGACTCAAACTCTCAGTGGCTACTGATGATGCCCAGTTGGCTCATCGTCTCTCATGGTCCTGTGGTCATGATGGTGCTGCTGGACTCTGAAGTGCCTCTGCCTCAAAATTCTGACATATGCGTATGGCTCTGACAAGTATTTCTTATACCAAAACCTGACACCCAGTCATGTAACCAATAAAAGGCATCTTGCCCTGGTGTAGTGAAACTGAACTGCCTGTTACAGCTATTAATGCCATGTGGTGCAATTTTCCATAGAGTACAGCTATCCTTTCTGACGATGCTATTACATACATATTATTCTGACACACATGTCGCTCTACTGCAACTACCAGCCCATGGCTGCTATTGCAACACTTCACAGTGGCTTCCTTACAACTTCTTATTAATTTCACTAAAAACCGGGTAGTGACACTACATTGGCACTCTCTGATGAGAAGACCTGGCCCTTCAGGTCTTGTTAAGACCTGGTTCTCCACCATCACTATTTCTACCCTTAATCCCTGGAATAAGTACCTGTTACTTGACTAGATATTCTCATATGCTGTACAATTACTACAAAAATTTTTAGAAACTACATAAATTTATTTCTCATCTCTTGCTCACATTACTTGATCTCTAAACATATCTTAAGGGGCCCTTGCCCTGCTCAATAGCTCAAATTTTACAAAACATATTTCACTGCTAGGCTCTTGCCATGCTTATGCACAAAGAAATTCTAACCCTCCATTGCACATTTACAAACTAAAATGGACACCCTTTCTTTCTCAACAAATTATCCTTAGCATGTAAACATCAACAAAACACTGACTGGCTCCATTGAACTCTTCTACCTGACATCCTGTCTGTTTGCCTGGTGGTTTTTAACCCTTTATTTTGGAACAACTTTCAGAACATTGCCCTTGTAACAATAATTCCTCTTATGCTTCTCATGAAAAAGTACTCCTAAAACTATCCTCACGAGGAAACCAACTGTTGTGTCCATTACAAACTGAATTCTTGTCAACACGCTTCATTTTCTGGTACTCCTGCTCGCCCAAAACAACTTCCTAGCCCCTGGTGGAAATATATAATGCAAATTACTCCTTAATGCCTCTGTCCATTGTTTAACTGGTTTGTTTTGTACTACATGCATCTCAAAACATCTGTACACTGGTAACAGCATTCTGCCACTGAAGGTTAACTTTAGTACGATTTTCAGTCAGGATGTTTACTTTCAGGCTCAGTTTACATACTTCACCCAGTTCACACTTATCACACGCCTCAGACTTTGACTGTGCTATAAACAGTTTGCTGTGCATGTCAGCTGCTTGTTCTGCAAAGCTGTGGGCCAATATTTGGACCCACACTTCATATTAAACCCTTGGCATTCGCTCTTCAATAGTCACCCTGTCAATTTGATCACCCACCTACAAACTCATTTCTTCTTCCTTTCCCTCCATTCACTCTGCTTCTGAGGAAATATATGAGCCTGCACCATTTCTGTCACAACATCTGAAGTACAACTCTTAACCACTCCATGTGCAAATACATTGTTTGCAGTTACACGCTGCTTGACACAAAAATCATCAGCACACGCACTTCCCTGTGCGTTTGGTTCAGGCCTCCATCCTCAGCATAATACCCATTACGACCCAATGGGGCACATACTACTGCACTTAAATCACCAACATTTCTGTCCTCATATTTAATCACTTTGGTACAGCTAACACTCATTCCTATTACCTCAAACACTGCAATTCTGCTGGATATCAGAGCTGGTACTTCTCACTGCCCTATGCTTAAATACTATGGCTTCTTGCTCTTCACAAAAGAAAATCAATTTACAAGAAGAATTAACCATAACACCATACTTACTGTCATTTAATTACTATCACCTGACTGGTTGCTCATTAATTACTACTACACTGAAACAATGACTAAACTTAGCTGCTTCTCCTCCTGAATCACTACTCATGGTTAACAGTTTGTGCTACTAGACAATTAGTCACACCTGCTGCTCCTGACACCCATATTACCTACATCAACCAGTTGAAAACTAACACTTACTGACTTGCCATGCCCCTGCAGAAAAAAAAAAAAACTGCACTCACCTCACCATATGTTGACAAAACTTTACCACTGGATGGTGGTTATAGGTGTCATCTGCTGTCACCAAATGGTGTGGTGATGTGCTCAGATATCTCCTGTGGACTCTGTAGAGTCCAGTTGCACTCAGTACAGTGAGTGGTGATGACAAATGGGTCAGGAGACCCAGTGGATACACTGCTGTCCAAAAGAAAGGCGTTCATTTAACATTAATTATAATTTGCATCAGTAGCTCAGAGAGGCAAACATGCCTCACTCTGTTGACACTGGCCGATGCTATCTCATGGATGGCTGCTTCCGTCTGGCAAGGACATGCTCAAATAGGTGCCCTGTGATGCTGACAACAGGTCAGAGGATGGCTAGCTACCTCAGTAGCCCATGGCTGTGAACTCAGTATTGTTGTGATGGAATTCCTCTACAGAACGGCCTCTCATCATGTCTCAGCCACATATGTGTTCATCACGGCAGTGCATGGAGACAGCTGTGTATGGAACATGATCTGCTGCCCTTTGGCAGAATGACAGGTTAGGGGCACTGTGGCACCAAGTCCTGCAAGGAACTCAGTACTGGCAGTGGCTGGCCCAACACAGACTTGAACCCTTGGCTGCTACTGGCAATGTCCAGCTGTCTCATCATCCAGCATGTTCCTGGCATTGTGGTGGTGGTGATGAACTCTGAAGCGTCTCTGCTTCAAAATTCAGATCTATTTATATGACTCTGGTATGCATTTGTTACTCCAAAACCTAGTACACAGCTACTTAACACCCAAAGAATCTTTCCCTGGTGAGGTGATATTAACCGGCCCACTATGGGTGTTACCATTGCACAGTACTGTTGTTGTTGTTGTGGTCTTCAGTCCTGAGACTGGTTTGATGCAGCTCTCCATGCTACTCTATCCTGTGCAAGCTTTTTCATCTCCCAGTACCTACTGCAACCTACATCCTTCTGAATCTGCTTAGTGTATTCATCTCTTGGTCTCCCTCTACGATTTTTACCCTCCACGCTGCCCTCCAATACTAAATTGGTGATCCCTTGATGCCTCAGAACATGTCCTACCAACCGATCCCTTCTTCTGGTCAAGTTGTGCCACAAACTTCTCTTCTCCCCAATCCTATTCAATACTTCCTCATTAGTTATGTGATCTACTCATCTAATCTTCAGCATTCTTCTGTAGCACCACATTTCGAAAGCTTCTATTCTCTTCTTGTCCAAACTATTTATCGTCCATGTTTCACTTCCATACATGGCTACACTCCATACAAAAACTTTCAGAAATGACTTCCTGACACTTAAATCAATACTGGATGTTAACAAATTTCTCTTCTTCAGAAACGCTTTCCTTGCCATTGCCAGCCTACATTTTATATCCTCTCTACTTCGACCATCATCAGTTATTTTGCTCCCCAAATAGCAAAACTCCTTTACTACTTTAAGTGCCTCATTTCCTAATCTAATTCCCTCAGCATCACCCGACTTAATTAGACTACATTCCATTATCCTTGTTTTGCTTTTGTTGGTGTTCATCTTATATCCTCCTATATCTTATATCCTCCTATATCCAGTACTATTTTCCAATTAATATGTCTAGCCCATCTCAAGATCCTTGTATATATATGTAATTCTGGCCTACATATGACCACACTGCAACTACCAGCCCACAACTGCTATTGCAATGTTTCACAGTAATTTTCTTACCACGTCTTATTAATTTCACTAAAAACTGGGTATTGACATTACGTCTTATAGGATCACTTTGTTGCCAGTCTGTCTCTCTGCCCGATTGTTAAGAGCCCTTTTTCTCCGGAATAAGTTGAGGTATCAAGTTGAAATTTATGTCACATACTAAGATAAGTCAATGCAGTCAAAAGATATGACCATTTATGTCACATTTTTCAATAGTCACAAACTCACTCTTCAAAACCTATATGCTATTTCTCATTGACCTAAAATCATAAAATTTGGCAAGAAGCATTGTGAAGCGCTGGCACGTCGATAGAAACACAAACAAACACAAACATACACACAAAATTCAAGCTTTCGCAACAAACTGTTGCCTCATCAGGAAAGAGGTAAGGAGAGGGAAAGACGAACAGAAGTGGGTTTTAAGGGAGATGGTAAGGAGTCATTCCAATCCCGGGAGCGGAAAGACTTACCTTAGGGGGAAAAAAGGACGGGTATACACTCGCACACACACACATATCCATCCACACATATACAGACACAAGCAGACATATTTAAAGACCTGTCTGCTTGTGTCTGTATATGTGTGGATGGATATGTGTGTGTGTGCGAGTGTATACCCGTCCTTTTTTCCCCCTAAGGTAAGTCTTTCCGCTCCCGGGATTGGAATGACTCCTTACCCTCTCCCTTAAAACCCACTTCCTTTCGTCTTTCCCTCTCCTTCCCCCTTTCCTGATGAGGCAACAGTTTGTTGCGAAAGCTTGAATTTTGTGTGTATGTATGTGTCTGTTTGTGTTTCTATCGACCTGCCAGCGCTTTCGTATGGTAAGTCACATCATCTTTGTTTTTAAATATATTTTTCCCGCGTGGAATGGTTCCCTCTATTATATTGATATTGGAGAGTTGGTGCAGTTGGTCATAACAAGCATCCCTTAGCGTATGGCAGTAGGCATCATTGAACAGTGTCGGGCACCACCAAGAGGGTAGGCACACAACATGCCATCTGAGCCATCATGGTAGCAGGCCTGCAGGGAATGTTTACAATGTATTTGTAGCATCAACGTAAATCAGAAGTTGAGGTGAAGTTTTATGGCATTTATTTGAAAACAGTTACAACAAGTGCTTGAAATTATTCCCTCTTACTTGAATGCACGCTGTGCAACAACACTGGAGTGACTGTCACACTCTTTCAAACACTCTTGGCAAAGTGGAAATTTCATTGGAGTCTGACATAATGTGTGCTATCAGCTCTTAAACAGTCTCAATGGATGTTTCATAGACAACAGATTTCAGGTGGCTCCAGAAGAAAAAAATCAATGGACGTCAAGTTGAGGGAACGTGCAGGCCATGCCACCAGCCCATTACACCATATCTAGTTCTCACCAAAGATTTCATTCAAATGTATTTGCACTGCTTATGCAAAGTGTGCAGGTGCACAATCATGTCGGTACCACATTTGGTGTCACACATTGAGTGGAACATGTTCCAACAACTCTGGCAGAGTTTCTCATAAAAATATGAAGTATCTGTTTGCTTTCAGTTAATGGGGCAAAATGTAAAGGACCAAACAGATTACCACCTACCAAGCCAGACCAAGCATTGACAGCAAAGCAATCTTAGTGACAATGAACAAAGATGGTGTGTGGATTTTCCTGTGCACTCACATTTTGATTGTGGCTGTTCAACAATCCTCTCATATAAGAGATGGCTCATCCATAAAAGTTACAAAGTTTGGGAAGTCTGGTTGAATAGCACACCATTGCAAAAACCACAGGCAGAGTTCAATTTGACATGAAAAATCATCTGAGTTAGGGTGTGCACCTTCTGAAGATGGTGGGGTGCAAATTATTTTCATGCCACATACGCCAAATTATGGAATGACTTAACCTGTTTCCCATTCAACACATCATGAGGTTGCTGAGGATGTGTTTTCCAGCAATGCTAACACCTCCTCTTCAAGCCCTGGAGCACACACTGTGCATTGACGACCGTGCCCATAAGGCCTTCCCACCTGTAATACAAAATGAATACACCATGGTTTCGAGTAGGCCTTAAAAGCACATGTGCCTTTATGAAAAAGTGAACATCTCTCCTTTAGGGACTTGTGGATGGCAGTAAAAGTACATGGATCTGGAACTCAGCAATTCTGAAACCACTAAATGTGCAAACATTGGGCAGTGTGAGCATTTCCATCTGCCATCCCATAAGTACAGTGCATGTTTGTCCTTTCCTCCCAAAAATAGCACCACATTTCCTGTCCATTCCACACAGTAACAAACATAAGAATGTTCCTCTTTCATCACCAACTGATGCAGGGTGAACCAGACTCTACAGTGAGCACAGGTGCTGCTCTCTATGCAACACCTATCAAACAGGCATTTGCACAGGCAAAAGCAATGCGTTCACATCCCAGTAAGAGGCAGAAAATCCACAGTATTGTTCCACTTTAAATATACACAACTATGTAGACTACAGCATTTGCAAATAAAGGTCATAAAACTTCAAGCCAATGTCTCTTTTACCTTGATGCCACAGATACAGTGAAGTTGTTGCCCTCCAGACCCACTACCATGACAGCTCATATGGTATGTGTGTGCCCACCCTCTTGCCAGCGCACGATGTAGTTCAATGACGCATAGTGCCACATGCTAAAGGATGCAGACACGGGTTCCTATGTGTGAAATATGGTTGTTCAGATACACCCTGTGTGTGTGTGTGTGTGTGTGTGTGTGTGTGTGTGTGTGTCTACATATATCCATTTGTTATCCGTTATCCATCTATCTGTCTGTGTGTCTATTGAGAGTCCCTCTCAGAGATGGGTAGAGAATTGAGTTGAAATTTATTCCAAATGTTAAGGTTTATGATACCTTGCCGGCATAAAAAATTTGAGCTTCTAAGTCAATCCAATCAAAAGTTACAGCCTTCTGTAAAGACCACTTTTTCTCAGGAACAGGTACAGGTATCATGCTGAAATTTATGTCAAATACTAAGGTCTATGGATCCTTGGCCCTGTAAATAATTTAAGCTTCAAAGTCAATGCAGTCAAAAGATACACCTATTTTGATACTTGCAAACTCTGATATCAAAACCTATAGATGGACTAAGTACATACATGTTGGGCCTGTTGGTAAAATGCATGCCTAAAAACCAAGGTGTTGCAGTATTGAATCTCAGTCAGATGACAGATTTGTCAGTTTTTGTTTTAATCTAGTTTTCACCTCTTAGTGACATGAAGGCTTGCCAGAAACAACAGCGTTTTGGATTCCAGATTAAACAGTAGGTCCCCTTTCCCAGTTTGATAACTGGGGTAGGTTAGGGACACACAAGTCACCGAAGTGGTGTCCAACACAAAGACTTGCAGCAGGCCACTGAGTCACAGAAAATTATTATTATTATTATTATTATTATTATTATTATTATTATTATTATTATCATCATCATCTATGTAGATAATTAAGTTTGTACTGAATCCTCAGAACGTGAGTCCTACTTACACTCATCCAGTATTTTTAGGTAATAATTCCTCTACTGCATGTTCTCATTGCAATCTGAAAAAATTGCATTTTGTATTTTATTTCAATCTGCACTGTACAGGATTTTGGGTGCAATTTTCTGCTGTCTATTTTCTGCAGGGGCAACAGTCTGGATGATTGACTGATCTGGCCTTGTAACACTAACCAAAACGACCTTGCTGTGCTGGTACTGCGAACGGCTGAAAGCAAGGGGAAACTACAGCCATAATTTTTCCCGAGGGCATGCAGCTTTACTGTATGGTTAAATGATGATTGCGGCCTCTTGGGTAAAATATTCCGGAGGTAAAATATTCCCGCATGTGGATCTCGGGCGGGGACTACTCAAGAGGACGTCGTTATTAGGAGAAAGAAAACTGGCGTTCTACGGATCGGAGTGTGGAATGTCAGATCCCTCAATCGGGCAGGTAGGTTAGAAAATTTAAAAAAGGGAGATGGATAGGTTAAAGTTAGATATAGTGGGAATTAGTGAAGTTCAGTGGCAGGAGGAACAAGACTTTTGATCAGGTGAATACAGGGTTATAAATATAAAATCAAATAGGGGTAATGCAGGAGTATGTTTAATAATGAATAAAAAATAGGAGTGTGAGTAAGCTACTACAAACAGCATAGTGAATGCATTATTGTGGCCAAGATAGACACGAAGCCCATGCCTGCTACAGTAGTACAAGTTTATATGCCAACTAGCTCTGCCAATAATGAAGACATTGATGAAATGTATGATGAGATAAAAGAAATTATTCAGGTAGTGAAGGGAGATGAAAATTTAATAGTCATGGGTGACTGGAATTCGAGAGTAGGAAAAGAGAGAGAAGGAAACATAGTAGGTGAATATGGATTGGGGGTAATAAATGAAAGAGGAAGTTGTCTGGTAGAATTTTGCACAGAGCATAATTTAATCATAGCTAACACTTGGTTCAAAAATCATAAAAGAAGGTTGTATACATGGAAGAATCCTGGAGAGACTAGAAGGTATCAGACAGACATTTAGGAACCAGGTTCTAAATTGTAAGACATTTCCAGGGGCAGATGTGCACTCTGACCGCAATCTATTGGTTATGAACTGTAGATTAAAACTGAAGAAACTGCAGAAAGGTGGGAACTTAAGGAGATGGGACCTGGATAAACTGACCAAACCAGAGGTTGTACAGAGTTTCAGAGAGAGCATAAGGGAATAATTGACAGGATTGGGGGAAAGAAATACAGTAGAAGAAGAACGGGTAGCTCTGAGGGATGAAGTAGTGAAGGCGGCAGAGGATCAAGTAGGTAAAAAGACGAGGGCTAGTAGAAATCCTTGGGTACCAGAAGAAATATTGAATTTAATTGATGAAAGGAGAAAATATAAAAATGCAGTAAATGAAGCAGGCACACAGGAATACAAACGTCTCAAAAATGAGATCGACAAGAAGTGCAAAATGGCTAAGCAGGGATGGCTAGAGGACAAATGTATGGATGTAGAGGCTTATCTCATTAGGGGTAAGATAGATACTGACTACAGGAAAATTAAAGAGACCTTTGGAGAAAAGAGAGCCACTTGTATGAATATAAAGAGCTCAGATGGAAACCCAGTTCCAAGCAAAGAAGGGAAAGCAGAAAGGTGGGAGGATTATATAGAGGGTCTATATAAGGGCGATGTACTTGCGGACAATATTATGGAAATGGAAGAGGATGTAAATGAAGATGAAATGAGAGATAGGATACTGCATGAAGAGTTTGACAGATCACTGAAGACCTGACTCGAAAAAAGGCCCCGGGAGTAGACAACATTCCATTAGAACTACTGACGGCCTTGGGAGAGCCAGTCCTCACAAAACTCTACCATCTAGTGGGCAAGATGTATGAGACAGGCGAAATACCCTCAGACTTCAAGAAGGATATAATAATTCCAATCCCAAAGAAAGCAGGTGTTGACAGATGTGAAAATTACTGACGTATCAGTTTAATAAGTCACAGCTGCCAAATACTAACGCAAATTCTTTACAGACGAATGCAAAAACGGCTAGAAGCCAACCTCGGGTAAGATCAGTTTGGACACCGTAGAAATGTTGGAACATGTGGGGCAGTACTGACCTTACAACTTACCTTAGAAGAAAGATTAAGGAAAGGCAAAGCTACATTTTGAGCATTTGTAGACTTAGAGAAAGCTTTTGATAATGTTGACTGGAATACTCTCTTTCAAAATCTGAAGGTGGCAGGGGTAAAATACAGGGAGTGAAAGGCTATTTATAATTTGTACAAAAACCAGATGGCAGTTATGAGTCAAGGGGTATGAAAGGGAAGCAGTGGTTGGGAAGGGAGTGAGACAGTTGTGTATCTTCTCCCCGATGTTCTGAATATAGGGCCAGCAGTAAAGGAAACAAAAGAAAAATTCGGAGTAGGTATTAAAATCCATGGAGAAGAAATAAAAACTTTGAGGTTCGCCAATGACATTTTAATTCTGTCAGAGACAGCAAAGGACTTGGAAGAGCAGTTGAATGGAATGGAAAGTGTCTTGAAAGGAGGATATAAGATGAACATCAACAAAAGCAAAATGAGGATAAGGGAATGTAGTCAAATTAAGTCGGGTGATGCTGAGGAAATTAGATTAGGAAATGAGACACTTAAAGTAGTAAAGCAGTTTTGCTATTTGGGGAGCAAAATAACTGATGATGGTCGAAGTAGAGAGGATATAAAATGTAGACTGGTAATGGCAAGGAAAGCGTTTCTGAATAAGAGAAATTTGTTAACATCAAGTATAGATTTAAGTTTCAGGAAGTCGTTTCTGAATGTATTTGTATGGAGTGTAGCCATGTATGAAAGTGAAATGTGGATGATAAATAGTTTGGACAAGAAGAAAATAGAAGCTTTCGAAATGTGGTGCTACAGAAGAATGCTGAATAATAGATGGGTAGGTCACATAACTAATGAGGAGGTATTGAATCGAATTGGGGAGAAGAGGAGTTTGTGGCACAACTTGACTAGAAGAAGGGCTCAGTTGGTAGGATATGTTCTGAGGCATCAAGGGATCACCAATTTAGTATAGGAGGGCAGTGTGGAGGGTAAAACTCGTAGAGGGAGACAAAGAGATGAATACACTAAGCAGATTCAGAAGGATGTAGGTTGCAGTAGGTACTGGGAGATGAAGAAGCTTGCACAGGATAGAGTAGCATGGAGAGCTGCATCAAACCAGTCTCAGGACTGAAGACCACAACAACAACATTTTTGTGCTATCAAGCATACATAGACATGAAAATGTAAAAACCACCTAATGCACACTAATAAGAAAAGAAAGTTACCTTGAAAAAATATAACCATGTAAATACATAGCAGTTTGTTACATTCATGAGGTAGGTCCCACATATCATGCTAGCTTCAGCAGAAGACTGCCATAACAATTTTTCATTTTTCATTTCAATGAATGTTGTTCCAGTTCATCCCCCTAGTAACACTGCAGTTGCTAGTTTTTGTACGTGGTGTCATTGTGTGTAGTAAGTGCCAGTGTAAGTTGTGTTCACTTTTATTTTTTATTATTCCTTTCAACTACTTGATACGATAACTTGGATTACAATTGTATAATTTTGTTTGTTATATCCTCTGTTAGATTCCTCATGATGGGCTGGTCCCCAACACCATTTGAATAATATACAATTTGTAGGCAGCTTAAAGGTATTGCCAATGTTGTTCATGAAGTATATGGAAGCTGTGGAGCAGCATGCATTCTAAATGTTCATTAAGTACAATGTTACATGTAGAATACTTTAAACGAGAAGAGTGAAGAAATAGAAATAATTGTTTCTTTACTTCATAGGAATTCAGACAATTTTTACCTACCATTTGTTAGCTTAGTAAAGACACTGGTTTTTTGTTTTCTAAATTAATATACATTATTATGAAAGAGATGGCTGCTACTCACCATTTTTATAGCAGAGATGCAGAGTCACAGGTAAGCACAACAAAAGGATTGTCAAAAAAAACCCTAGGCCAAACAGGCCTTCATCTGGTCTAGACAACGTACACACACACCCTCACGCAAACACAGGTCATATACACATGACCACAGTCTGTGCCTGCCAAGGCCTTTGTGTGACATGTCTGTTGTGTGTGTGTTTGTGTGTGTGTGTGTGTGTGTGTGTGTGTGTGTGTGTGTGTGTGTGTGTTTTGTCTAATTCTGATGAAGGTCTTTGTTGAAAGCTTTGTTTAACAGTCCTTTTGTTGCACCTATATGCAACCCAGCATCTCCGCTATATGATGAATAGCAATTATCCTTTTCATAATATTGTCATTATTTCATCCTGGATTTTCCACTGTTTAATACACATTAATAACAGTGATTAGAATGTAAGTGTTTTATAATGTACTCACTGTTCTGACGAAACATGTACCTGCACATAATTCTTTTGTGCAGTGGTTATCGGCTACATTAAGGTGGCTTAATAAACTAAACAAATACACAGGGTCATTCATATTGTAAATTATAGGTAATTAAAATGGAGGATAACACATGAAATGGTGAAAATGATTGATTACTACATGGCTAATTAAAGATAATAATATGCAAATAAAATGCTCAAAATAGCATGTATTTATGTTCCATGACTTTCACTCCAACTGTAATTAAAGAAGTCATGACTCTAAAATACTTTGAACAAAAAAAATGTAGTTTGGACAGTATGACTACTACTCTTATTTAAATGAATCTAATTAAGAATACTATTAATACAGCCAAACTAACAGCATTTGCAGCTATTAATATATTTAATTTTTCTTTTTGAATAACTGTATATTGGAATAAAGCTGAAATACAATCAAAGGAATCTTCTTGAAATGATAATAAGCCTATGCTTTACTGTAGTGAAGACAGGAAGCTATTTTTAAGCGAAACATTAAAATCAATTTTCACATACTTACGGTAATGCTAAAATCGCTTGCTGTATTGCACTTGGAATGCACAGAATAGAAGAAAAGAGATGTAAAGTAGTAGACTTAATATAGCATATGATTAAGCAGAACACAAATAATCTGCACAATTTTTACATAATTTTACTGAACACAATAGAAAATGAAAATTCTATTAAGTTCATATTTGATATCATCTGGAAAGTGCAAAATAGTCTAGCTATGGATTCATGGCTTAATTTGTTCATTCATTCGAATACAATGTTACATAAATCCCATTGTGAATCTCATGGATGTGAAATAAGCAAAATATTACATAATAGGCACAAGTGCTAAGAAATTCTTGTTAAATTATGAAAATTACTTCTACATTTCTTTATAGACAGGTTGTTTCATATACCACATACAAGCCATGACTGGCTTTTGAAGGAACCGCTGCTGGAGACGCAAGCTCTGATAACCATCTATGCTCAGGCTGATCCCTTGGAATGTGGCAAATAGTGTATCGGTATAACAAAGTGTTGTTGATGACAGGGGCTATCCTACTCATAATACTGTCATAGATGCATCGACATTCTGTGCTCTTGCATGAAATAAGTTTGGTTCTTGGAAAAAAGCTTGCAGTATATTACAGTATTCACATTCCCAACAGAAGTTACAGTTTAAATATGGTAAACTGTCCATAAGCTAGAAAGTCATATTAAAGAGATGAACCACTGCTTTCCCCAACTCACAACCATTCCACACCATTAACCATCTGGATCCCTACTTATCACTGTTGATGACACCTCACTATACACGAACATCCCCCAAGACCATGCCTTTGCTGCTACAAAACAGTCTCTCTCCTGATGCTCTTCTGGCTCCAACCTCACAATTCTGTTCCTTATAAATTTGCTTGATTATCCCCTCACACATAATTACTTCTCCTCTGAGGGTAAAATGTAAAAACAATTCTGCAGCAGAGCCATGGGAATGTGCATGTTACCCTCCTATACCCACCTATTTACGGACCATCTAAAGGAAACCTTCCTAGCCATCCAGAACCCTAAACCCTTGTCTGGTTCAGGTTCACTGATGACATCTTCATGAGGTGGATCCATGACTAAGACACCCAACCCTCCCACTCCTCCACAGTCTCAACACCTTTTCCCCCATTCATTTCACCTGTTCCTCCTCATTTCAATGTTCCACTTTCCTGGACATTGGCATCCACCTCTCTGATAGCCTTGCCCATCTCTCTATCCATATCAAGCCCAATATCAGCAGTAACTGAAATTTGAGAGCTGTCATTTCTTCCACAATAAAACATGAGTCCCACATAATTTGGACACCCATGAGTAGCACATCTACTGTGGCAAGAATTTCCTTGCTGAGTATACTAAAAGTCTTACTAAGATCTTCACAGGCATGCACTACCCCCTCCCCCCCCCCCCCCCTGCCCCCAAACCAAGCTCACAGACAGATTTCCTATGCAATATCCTCACACACCACTAATCCACCAACATCTCCAAAAACCAGTCTTAAAGGAACACCTCTCATTGCCCGACTTCATGTTGAACTGTAACAGCTGAACCATATTCTCTGCCAAGGCTTCAACAACTTATCATCATGCCTAGAACGGCCCACCCAGAATTCTTCCCACCCAATCTATGGAACATCATGGCCCATTCTTATGTCACATCCACTCTCAACCCCTTGCCACATGAGAAGGCACAGGTGCAAATCCCTGTGGAAGACCCTGGTGCAAGTTATATCTGATAAATCCAGCATATCCTACTCTACTCGTATCATGCTTATTCTTTCCCACAAAAGTCAGGGCCACCTGTGAAAACAGTCATGTTATATACCAGCTCTGCTACAATTCCTGCAAATCATAGTATGTGGTCATGACCACAATCAGCTGTCTACCTGACTTAATCACCATAAAAAAAACTGTAGCCAACAGCAGAGTTGACTACTCAGTGGCAGAGCACACTGTAAAGCAAAATGTGCTCTTCCAATGGCTGCTTCACAATCCATGCCACATGAAATTTTCCCCCAGCACCAGCTTTTCTGACTTACAAAGATGGGAGTTGTCCTTGCAACATATCCTTCATTCCAGAAATCATCCTAGCATCTATTCTCTGCTACCCCCTTCACCTGCATCTGTCTCCCCTTGTCTCTAGACCCTAACTTCAGTCATCATAGATCCACCCTCCATTCCACACATTCTCCCCTCCCTCCATTCTGTTACCGCCTCAAATACACTCCTTCATGTCATCATCATCATCACTGTGCACTACACAAACTCACCATGTGATGATGCCCATATAACACCCTCACATTCTTATCCTGTGTGCCTGCTGCCACTCCGTCCGCATTCCTATTCCCAGCTGCCAGTCACCCTCGCTCAACCCTTCCTCCCATTCTCTGCACCTTCCTCCATTCACAGACACAACCCAACACAGCACCACAACCCAGTCAGTGCTTTAACAGAGAAAGAAAGAACAATTTCAGGGTTAAACTGTCACCCAAAACAGCACACCAATAGTTAATTTCAATTAAGTATTATGAGCAGCAGTACCCTCAGTATCCATACTTCATGATCCACTTTTGAATAGGAAAGAGAGCCAGATTTGCATTACATTACTGACTGAAGCTCCCAGAGATGTTGTTCAGATACCTCGTCAAGAATCATTTGCTTTCTTCGAAAAGCTGCCCCCTTTCACACTGTTTATGAGTTTTGTCTTAGATGTACGTGTTCACTCTAGGTGACTGTAGGGGCTATGTGTGTAATACAGGGTCATGTTTGTACAATAGAGATAGAGAGAGAGGGAGGGGGGGGGGGGGGGGGATGGAATAATGGTGCCAGCACATAGCCTATGCCTCTTGAATAGGACCAAAGAGGCTGCCAAGCTTAACACCCCCACCCAACTAATGTATCACCATCAACAGTGCCAGAAGTTCTTATTTCATGAGACATTGTGTAGAGGTTTAGAATTTGTTCAAGAACAATGTGCAAAGTCTGATGATCAGGACCTATATGCAATCACCTCTATCCCCTTATTGGGAATTTACAAGTGGTGAAAATTTGAATCGGCTACTTATAAAATGAGTGCTTCCACACTGGCACACATAAAAACCTCTGCTACATAGGAACAATTGGAATGGGAGACTCATCATGTAGGACATGCAGTATGTTGTGTTTTCTCTTTGAACCAAACAAAACCGAATCATATGAGTATGTTTCATTTGTTTCTCTGAAATTATAGCACAAGGAATTGCTGAAAAGTAATATCTCCAGATTTTTTTATGTGAACACCTTTCTAGCTATTTAAATATAACAAATGCTGTTAATATTCTACATTTTTATTTTTCGTGCTGTATATAGTTATTTTCTCAACATAGAAACACTGCAACAAAATATATTTCTCCCAACAAGAGTCCAGTTGGTTGATATGGTCACTGTGGAAGGTTGGCCTTTGTTGAAAGAGCCACATCATCACCCCTGCTTGCACTGCTCCATCACTTTAAAAGTGAAGGTCGTCGTAAGGTGTTCTTTAAGTTTTTGAGAACAGGTTGATAATAAGATGGGCCCAAGTCGGGACTGTGTGGAAGACGATCAGTGATAGTGAACCCAAGGCATCAGATTGTTGCAGGTGTCACAGAGCATGTATGTGTCTGGCACTGTGGTACTGGAGGAAAGGGCATTCCATGTGTTGATGGACTCTGAATTCAAAACTCAATTATAGAACACTATTTCTCGTGCACCGACATTGTTATGGTAACACACCACCTTGTTACATGCTACAATTGGAGCTTTCTAGTGGTAGATGGCTGCAAATATGTAGACCTGAAGAATAAAGTTGTAGAATGTCAATAACAATCGTTTTATTTCAGAAGTTTTAAGAATTTTCACATTAAAATTTTGGAGGCATTACTTTTCAGCACACTCTTGTACTTTTGTGTAATATCATTCAATTTTCAGTTTATTTTCAAAAATATGATGTATTAAGTAACACACATGCTATTTGGGGGAAACTTTTAGAATACAATACAGAATATACTTCACTAGGAAATCATATTACACTCACAGAATAAAAATGAATAATAATAATACTACTGCTGAATGTTTACTATACATCTTGTGAATTACCATAAACCAGAAGATTAGATTAGATTCAGTTTTTGTTCCATAGACCCAAAAATGAGATGATTCTCATGGGTGTGGAACAAGTCAGAAAGTTTAACATAAAAAATATAAAATATCTGAATATAATACTCACTACCCTGATCATTTGCCAGGAGTTTGTCGAAATGGGTGAATAAATTACAGTACACTGGATTACCTAATATTTACAGAGTTACTACTCTGTCAGAATGAAACACAGTTATGCACTTTTAATAAATTGATCATACAAAAAGTACCTAATTGTGACTAACTGCTGTCAAAACTAAAATCTAACAGACATTTTTACTTAAGGGGGGTAGGACGTCAAATGGGCCAACTTGGAACAGGAGAAGCACCACAGGACAGTTTTAATTTTCACTGTCTGTACTTTCACAAGTAAATTCATAAAACTTTGTCAGCATGACCAGGAAGGATTCAGGATTCACACTCGTAGCAGTGGAGGTTCAAAAACATAACAAAATAATTTTTTTACATGTGAAATTTCATTAATTTTTTCACTTACTATTGGCTGCATTTGTTGCTATAGGTACACTTTTCTTCATAAATAAGAAAGATTCTTCGATGAATTTGCACAGCATATAAACCATACTTACAGGTGTATGAAACTCTAGAATTTTTCAAATATATTAAAAACTGAGTTAAAAATTGAGATAATCAACTACAAAACTTGAGTTTTATTTTCTAAATATGAAGTTTAAAATGTAACAGCTCATTCATTTTTTCATAAACTAAATAAATTCTAGAGTTTCATACACCTGGGAGTATGGTTTGTCTGCTGTGCAAAATTCATCGAAGCAGCTCTCTTACTTATCAAGAAAAGTGTACCTATAACAACAAATTCAGCCAATAGTAAGTGAAAAAATAATGAAATTTCACATGTAAAAAAAATATTTTGTTATGTTTTTGAACCTCCACTGATATGAGTGTGAATCTGGAATCCTTCCTCGCCATGCTGCCAGAGTTCTATGAAAATTATTTGTAAAAGTATAGACAGTGGAAATTAAAATGTCCTGTGGTGCCTCTCCTGCTCCAAGCCGGTCCGTTTGACGTCCTACCCCCCTTAAGCCCATCTAACACTCCCTGTTAAGGTATTCACCAATAGAGTAGAAGGAGTTGCCTATCAAAAAGTCTTTCATACTCTGTTTAAACTGTGTTTTATCTGAAACTAAGTTTTTTGTTGTTGCTGGCGATTTATTGAAAATGTGTGTTCCTGAATATTGGACCCCTTTCCGGATCAAGGTAAGTGATTTTAGGTCTTCATTTATATTGTTCTTATTATTAGTGTTGACACTATGAATTGAGCTATTCGTTGGCAAAACAGATATATTACTTGCAACAAATTTCATTAAGGAAAAAATATACTGCAAAGCAGTTGTTAGAATACAAAGGTCCTTGAAAAGGTTTCTACAGGATGTTCTTGAATTTACACTACAAATGAGTTTTATTACACACTTTTTGCATGCTACAAACTTTTGCTTGGTATGATGAGGTACCCCAAAATACGATCCCATATGACATAATTGAGTGAAAGTAAGCAAAGTATGCAAGTTCTTTATATTTATATCTTCTACATCTGACATCACTCACACTGCAAATACAAACTTGTTTAGGCACTTCCACAATTCTGTGGTATGCCCTTCTCAACCAAATTTATTATTGAGTTGTAATCCCAGAAATTTAACAATGTCAACCTCTTCGATCTGTGTGTCTTTATATGTTACGCACATGCTGGAAGGGAATCTACACTTATGCTCATAAATGAAGGATAATTGCAGAATGTGGTGCCACACTATGTGACACTACACAAAACTGGCACTAATATCATAGGCACATAGGGAACACACATGACACAGATCTGTAAGTGGACAGTAAATCTGGATCAGGTGCTCGAGCAGCTGCTGGGGTATAGCCTCCCGTTCTTGCACCAGTGCCTGTCGGAGCTCTTGAAGTGTCCTAGGGGTTTGAAGATGTGCAGCGATATGTTGACTGAGAGCATCCAGACGTGCTCAATGGGGTTTAGGTCTGGAGAACAGGCAGGATACTCCATTTGCCTGATATCCTCTGTTTCAAGGTACTCCTCCACAATGGCAGCTCGGTGAGGCCGTGCATTATCATCAGGAGGAAGGTGGGATCCACTGCACCCCTGAAAAAGTGGACATACTGGTGCAAAATGACGACCCGATACACCTGACCTGTTACAGTTCCTCTGTCAAAGACACACTGAGGTGTATGTGCACCAATCATAATCCCACCACACACTATCAGACCATGACCTCCATACAGGTCCCTTTCAAGGACATTAAGGGGTTGGTATATGGTTCCTGGTTCACACTAGATGAAAACCTGGTGAGAATCACTGTTCAGACTACACTTGGACTCCAGAATGAGATTTTCACTCTGCAGCAGAGTGTGCACTGATATGATACTTCTTGACAGATTAAAACTGTGTGCCGGACTGAGACTCGAACTCCTTCCGCGGGCAAGTGCTCTACCATCTGAGCTACCCAAGCATGACTCACACCCCATCCTCACAGCTTTACTTCCACCAGTACCTCATCTCCTACTTTACAAACTTCACAGAAGCTCTCCTGGGCTCGTCTGTGAACATAACCTGGGACCACTGTTCCAATGACCATGTACTGTGTTCTTGACACCAGGCTTTATGGGCTCTCCTGTGGCCAGAGGTCAGTGGAATGCACCTTGCAGGTCTCGAGGTGAATAAACCATGTCTGTTCAGTCGTCTGTAGACTGTGTGTCTGGAGACAACTGTTCCAGTGGCTCCGGTAAGGTCCTGAGCAAAGCTACCTGCAGAACTCCGTGGACATCTGCGGGCACTGATGGTGAGATATCGGTTTTCTTGTGGTGTTGTACACTGTGGACATCCCGTACTGTAGCGCCTGGACACGTTTCCTGTTTGCTGGAATCGTTGCCATAATCTTGAGTTCACACTTTGTGGCACACAGAGGGCCAGTGCTACGACTTGCTGTGTTTGACCAGCCTCCAGTCACCCTAGTATTCTACCCCTTTGAGCCATTTTCAACACACAGGCACCATTTGCGCATCTGAAAACATCTGCACACTTATTTGCTGCACCGTACTCTGACATGCACCAACACATCTCTGTGTATGTGGACTGCTGCCAGTGCCATCGTGCGATGACTGTAGGTCAAATGCACCGCATGGTAATAGCCTGAGGTGATTTAAACCCGCAAGCTGCCCACCATAGTTTTGTTTCACCATGTATCAGCATTATCCTTAATATTTGAGCATGAGTCTTTTCAAAGTTTAATGACAATTGATTAGCATTAAAACATTTATTAAAGTCAGTAAAAATTTGATTAGCAGTCATTTCTAAGTATGTACTTGGCTTGCTACTTATTGCAAGGTTTGTATCATCTGAACACAAAACAAACTTAGCTTCTGGCACTGTAACAGATAAGAGGTCATTAATGTACACATTTCGTCCCAACTTCTTTCATAGGCTGATTGTTATGTTGTATTTTAAGTTCCATACATTTGGAATGTTTGGTTTTGAAGTGTAGTGTACCATATGGGTTTTTGCAATGTTCAGTTTCAACCCATTTAACTGGAGCCAGGTATTTAAGGTATCCAGTATGCTTACAATGGAGTTTGGAATTTTTTTCTAAATGTCATCTTCAATTAAAACTGAAGTATTGTCTGCAAACAGAACTGATGGGGAATTTATATTATGTGTAAGTCATTTTGGTAGAAAAGGGACAGGATTGGCCCCAGAATGCAGCCTTGAGGCACAGCCTGTGATACTGTACTCCATTTAGAATAATAATTTGTTGCATCTGAGGTGATAGTTACCCTTTGTTTTCTGTTCTGTAAACATGATGTTAGACAACAAGCCCGTACTTGTATAATTTGTAGATAAGCAGGTCATGGTTCATTGAGTCAAATGCTTTTGTGAGATTATAGAAGATACCTGCAACTTCACTCCTCTGATATAATTATTTGCCTATCTTTTCAACAAAGTTATTTATTGCATCCAGAGTGTTTTTTCTGGTTGAAATCCAAATTAGTTACTTATAATAATATCATTTTTTACAATAAAGATTTTTATCTGGTTTGCAGCTTATTTCTCCAACACTTTTGATAAGACTGGAAGAATAGAAATAGGCCAATAGTTATCTGTGTCTTCCCCCAACCCTTTATTGAACAGAGGTTTCACTTCAGCATATTTCAAAACATCGGGAAAGCATTCCTGTTCAAAAGACTAGTTGAATATTTTAATTAGGGATGTTACTAATATGCCACACACTGCTTTGATCACTTTAGTGGGTATGCCATCCCACCCAGCAGTATTTCTATTTTTTAATGACAGTATAACATTTTCCACGTCCTCCAATGTGGCTTTTTTAAAATCCATAAGATGCTCAGCTTCTTGGTGGATTCCAAAGGGATTTACTTTACTCTAATACTTGGCTCCATCACTCTGATATTTCAGCTGGGTTTGCAATAAAGCTATTATCTACTTTAATCCTACATATTTCATTACTACTAACTCTAATACCTAACTCTGATTTGACAACAGACCACACTGCTTGTGTTTTACTTTTATGTTGTACACACAATGAACTTCTTGTTTGCTGTTTCTTTGACTGCCTTCACAACTTTTTTAAATATAGCTTTATAATGACGAAAATACTCAGTAAAACATCTGTTTTTATCATATTTCAGTTCATTCTGGAGTTTCCTCTTCCTGGCATTAGAAATTTTTATACCTTGGGTTATCCATTTAAGTTTATCGGTAATTTTGTTGCATGCAGTTCTAAGTGGCAAATTTTTATCACATATTTCAAGAAAGCTACTTAAAAATTGTTAAAGTTACTATTACTCAAAATATAGCTGTTGTAAGGCCATCAACCTCTCTTATCTTATGTTAAATGTAACTGAAAATTTTCATTGAAATTTCATTTCATATGGCTTTTGTTACATTAAATTTCATTCTTAATTTTTGGTAGTTCAATGAATAATGCAGAGTGGTCAGAGATTCCTAAATCTATGAAAAATTTATAAACATCTTCAAATACATAATTTGATAGAACATGTAGGTTGTGTAATGGATAGTTAATTTTTAGACTTCTGATGGATTTCAGTTACCTTTGGGAGAAAACAATTTTCAAAAGAGGAAATAACTTTATTAATGAATGCTTTGCAATTTACATTTGAGTCAGGAGTACTGTAAATATGTATCCAGTTCATGCCTTTGAGCAGTTTCCTAATCTTCTCAATTTTTGACTGATTTATTGTTAACACAAAATGTTTCATGTAATTATTGGATAGCCCATTGACTACTGGATTTTTAATATGACTTTTTGTTCCTAGATCTGTCTACAATGACACTGTCAATAGCAGTCTCATTTACATAGCATTTACATACCCTAGTTGCAAAGTTCACAGTAGTAATTAAACTGATTGACAATGTTCCTGATCACAATAGTTGTTCACTGACACACCTTTTCAATAAATCTACATTCAAATCACCAGCAATCACTATTTCTTCATGTTTTATTGTGAGATGGGACAACAGAGCTTCCAGGTTTTTTATTAAGATGTTAAAGTTTCCTGAAGGTGCTCTGTATATACTTACTACACTCCTGGAAATGGAAAAAAGAACACATTGACACCGGTGTGTCAGACCCACCATACTTGCTCCGGACACTGCGAGAGGGCTGTACAAGCAATGATCACACGCACGGCACAGCGGACACACCAGGAACCGCGGTGTTGGCCGTCGAATGGCGCTAGCTGCGCAGCATTTGTGCACCGCCGCCGTCAGTGTCAGCCAGTTTGCCGTGGCATACGGAGCTCCATCGCAGTCTTTAACACTGGTAGCATGCCGCGACAGCGTGGACGTGAACCGTATGTGCAGTTGACGGACTTTGAGCGAGGGCGTATAGTGGGCATGCGGGAGGCCGGGTGGACGTACCGCCGAATTGCTCAACACGTGGGGCGTGAGGTCTCCACAGTACATCGATGTTGTCGCCAGTGGTTGGGCTACGGTCCCGCACACCGGTAAGCCGTCTTCCGCTCACGCCCCAACATCATGCAGCCCGCCTCCAGTGGTGTCGCGACAGGCGTGAATGGAGGGACGAATGGAGACATGTCGTCTTCAGCGATGAGAGTCGCTTCTGCCTTGGTGCCAATGATGGTCGTATGCGTGTTTGGCGCCGTGCAGGTG
Source organism: Schistocerca serialis cubense (assembly GCF_023864345.2). Lineage (NCBI taxonomy): Eukaryota > Metazoa > Arthropoda > Insecta > Orthoptera > Acrididae > Schistocerca > Schistocerca serialis. The sequence goes on from NC_064641.1 coordinate 917,284,929, forward strand.
AGCGCCACAATCAGGACTGCATACGACCGAGGCACACAGGGCCAACACCCGGCATCATGGTGTGGGGAGCGATCTCCTACACTGGCCGTACATCACTGGTGATCGTCGAGGGGACACTGAATAGTGCACGGTTCATCCAAACCGTCATCGAACCCATCGTTCTACCATTCCTAGACCGGCAAGGGAACTTGCTGTTCCAACAGGACAATGCACGTCCGCATGTATCCCGTGCCACCCAACGTGCTCTAGAAGGTGTAAGTCAACTACCCTGGCCAGCAAGATCTCCGGATCTGTCCCCCATTGAGCATGTTTGGGGCTGGATGAAGCGTTGTCTCACGCGGTCTGCACGTCCAGCACGAACGCTGGTCCAACTGAGGCGCCAGGTGGAAATGGCATGGCAAGCCGTTCCACAGGACTACATCCAGCATCTCTACGATCGTCTCCATGGGAGAATAGCAGCCTGCATTGCTGCGAAAGGTGGATATACACTGTACTAGTGCTGACATTGTGCATGCTCTGTTGCCTGTGTCTATGTGCCTGTGGTTCTGTCAGTGTGATCATGTGATGTATCTGACCCCAGGAATGTGTCAATAAAGTTTCCCCTTCCTGGGACAATGAATTCACGGTGTTCTTATTTCAATTTCCAGGAGTGTATTATAAAGGACTTGCTCTGAGCAAAAGTTATTAACATCAATACTCTAGGACTCAAAACAGTTTCCGAGAAATGTGAGAACTCCTCCTTTCTCCATATTTTCTCTACAGAAGTAGAGTAACATTTAACATATCTATACCAGTGGTCACATGATGTTTAGAGAGGCAGATTATATCAACTGGTTTGCTCCACTCTAATTCTTCAACATAAATAAGCAACTCATTAAGCTTACCCCTTAGTCCTCAGACAATAAGGATAACTGATTTTGTGCACTGGCTGAATTACAAATGGAGGAACCTAATTTTTCTGTCTGTTTTTGAGTACTCCCAGTTTCAGTCAGAGATTGTTTGCATGAATTGTGTACATTAAAATTAGCTTTCTGGCTACCTGTTTTATCAGTCTGTCTCTGAACATTTTGTTTCTGCCATCCCTACCCTAAAAACAGTTGCTCTGTCACTTGTAACCACTGGTACTTTACCACTTGTGATAATGCCCCCTCCCCCCCTTCCCCTAAAGTTATTTGCTATTAGCACAGACAGTTTTCCCTTTCCTGTTGACGTGAAGGCCGTGCTTAGTATAGTCCCACCTACTGACAGTCTTAACAAGAACCACACCAATATGAGACTCCATACCTGATCCAAGAAGTCATTTCACCTCTAAAACAACTCTCCTAACAGAAGAGTTTCAATGAGGCCAGTAATGGTGCCTCAGAACGTATATATGCCCAACATCAGTATGTCTCATTGCTGAAGCTATCTTTATCACTTCATCCTCAACTGAATAATTTGGATCCCTGCCTATACTGCTGCCTGCCCCACCCATTATTACCATAGTGTCTTCCTTTGTGAAGTCTTTGCAAAGTGAATCTACATCCTCTATCACCAGACCCACACTCGCAATAGGTTTAAAAAACTTATGCCCTGGTAATCAGATCCTAAAACATACTGCAGCAGTTGCCTAATATTTCTACCATGTGAACTATCTAACAACAAAACTTTCTTCTTCTTTTGACTTTTTCTGACTTCTTACCTCTTGAATACTTTTTGAAAGTTTGTTTCTACTCCCAATCTACTTATGGCTCATCAGTTTCCAACTGTTACAACACACAAAACCTATTTTCCACATTGACAACAACACCGTCTGAGAAAGTTCTATTCCTATTTCATCTATAACCTGTTTTCATTTCCCACCTCTCTTTTCTCTTCTTCCCCCTTAACCTCCCCAGATCTTGGTTGACCTTATCTAGTTCCACCAGATGGGCAACAAATTTTCTCCTCCTGTTCTACTATTTTCCTATCTCTACAGCAAATCCTACACAACCAATGAGCCTTGTTTACTTCCCCAATTCCCACACCGCTACAGTCACCCATACGAAATATACTACAACAACTCTCATACCATGTCCTGGAACTAACACTCCTATGGCAAGTCATGCACTTCTCATCATGGAAAACAAATTTTAGCTTTATATACACAATATCAGGGCTAAAATCAAGATGTCTAGATAGGAACCAATGCCAGCTAGAACAGTGTTTCTCTATTGTTCATAGGTTGGCAACATGTCAATTTTGTATAACTGATGGGATGACAGTTTCACGTAACAACTAAGACATGAGAAAATAGTAAATGCATTTCTGGTAGCAAAATTAAAACTGCTCACTTCTTCTCAGTTGATTCATGGTTTTTATCTTTGTTGGCATTTTGTGATTTTCATTTGAGTTGTGGCTGCCTATTTCATTAAGCTGGCTGATATGCAGCTCCAATGAATTTTTCACATAAAAGGAAACTTTCTCTCGGGATGAAGGCTGTAACGACAGATTACTCTGTAATGTATGCTAAGATGCAGATTAGTTTGAAAGATGATAAATTCCTTGTAAGATGGCAAGTCAATGAATGTATCATGAAAAAAACATTCTCTTGATATGAAAGCAGAAATTCAGAAGACAGTCAGTAATCACAAATTATGCACATGAAACATTTCTGTTGATTCTTATTTTGACTATATCTTACATACCATACATCTACTGTGTTTACTATGATGAATATTTTTTTAACTCTTGTGAATACAACCACCTTTTTTTTCCAAGAACACATAGTGATTTGCACAGCCATATTGATGTGAGAATGTGACAATATTCCTTCATCTCTTGTCATGAAAGTCATAATCTGCCAGCAGCTCTGATATTGTCTGTGTAGAGCCAGCATCTGCACACATCCTTTTATTTTCATCATAGTGAGCACAGACAACATTTCTGCACAAAACACATTATCTATGACACTGTTCAAATATAGACTTTTATCCAGTACGAGTTTTATTGAAATACAGCCTTGCATTGTTATTGTGCCATATTTGATAGAAGAAATTGTTACCTGATGTTTGACACATAGTCATAGAAGAAATCTTGGTCCACAGAAATATCTTTCCACAGCTCCCAATGCACATGAGATATGCAGTTTAGTGTCTGGTTGAACACGGAGAGTAGCAGTGATCTGCAAAATGCCAAAGCATAAATTATAACGTAAAGTGCCTGAATTCAAGATCTTGTTTTCAAAAGTTACTACTGGCCACAGAGGAGAGGTATTCAATTTATGTCAGAGTTCATCACCCCATAAAAAACATCTGAAGTAAATGTACATGTCATATGACACTGATGGCTGGAATATCCCGTGGGGTATCACCAGCCACCTGCCGGAAAGACTGTTTTTCCTCCATGCACATTGGCTCTTCTGGATATGTGAGAGCTTTGTCATATAATAGATACTTATACTGTGTTGGTGAGTGTGCTGGATGCATACATAGTATATAGTTATGACTGTACTATGATGATGGTGGTGATGATGAGAGAAGGGTGAGGGTAAAACCCAGTGACAGCCTACTCCCCTCAAATAGTGCCAATGGGATTGCTGAGCTTAAATCCTCATCTGTTGGACAGATCATAATCAACAGTGTCACATGCCCAATTTCATGAGATACAGTGGAGAGGTTTGGAACTTAATCCTGGTCATTGACATGGAGTGGTGACCAGGAACTTATTGATTGTGCAGTAGTGCGTGATTTAGTTTGGGAAAGTTTGCCTGAAGAACGTGTATTTCCTGTTGTGTATGCATGTAAATCTGTCTATTGTTATCATGGTGATCCTCCAGACGGTTGCTGTGGAAAAATAATTGTGTCTTTGGGTCGGACAGTGATGTTGACATACTGCCTAGTCAGAAATATAGTAAGGTTGGTAGCCCTGTTGAGGTTAGTGGTCCTTGGTCAGAGAGTGGTGCGCGCTGAGTTGCAGATGTAGGCAAGGGCTTGATTACAGTAAGCATGTTCAGATGGCTGTAAGTTGCAGTATTTATGTACAGAAGATGAGGCCTGCACAGGTTACATTACTGTGGAGAGCTGCATCAAACCAGTCTTTGGACTGTGGACAACAACAACAATAATATGTACTGCACTTGTGAATATATATTGGTTCAAGCAGAAGTTTAGCTTTCTGTTGAACAACATCAGAACAGCCGACACAATATAAGCAACAGAATTCAACTAATCTGCTCCAAACAAGTTTTGCACAACACTCTTAACCTGTATAGTTTGTGTTGTTTTTACTTTTATTTATTTTTTATTGTTAGAGACCTCTTTCTCAATACTCTTTAGACCTTAGGAAATCGCTATATACAGTTTTGAGAGGAATGGAGGTGCACTTTTGTTCCGTTTAATGTGTCAACATGCCTCAAGGGGGTCATTTGAAGCTTATACTGGGTGTACAGTGTCACTTTACTGCAAGAAGGGCTGAGAGCATGGGAAGTTTGTCTGGCTTGGCATATATCCACCATAATGTCATTTAAACATTCAACCAAGATAATGAAACATGAATCAGTTAAGATCTGCTTTTTAGTAGTTGCCCATAGTCAACAACATCAGGTGACAACAACTGTCTACAAATTATGGTTTGTTACACACTCTAAGAGAATGCAAAAGAACTGTGTGCTGCTTTTCAGGAGTAACTGGTAGGCTGTGTCAATCCAGAGGGTGTGCAACCATCTTCATGTGATTAATTTGGTCTCTCTGCATTCTTCTCAAATGACAGTACTAATATTTCACTATAGTGGTGTGTTAAGGAGATGCACAAGCAAACACCTGGAATGGTGTTGGGTTCTCCTCACTGATGAATGTAGGATTTGCATGTCACCTGATGATTGTCACAGAAACATACACAGGTGACCAGGTATCAATGGCATCTCATTCATGTTAACTCTACAGTTTCACAGTTGTAAGTCAGTCATGATTTTGTTGAGTATTATGTATGGATATTCAATGCTTATCAGGAGTAATTTGAGGTTTAAGCAGTACTGGGGCAGGAATGTCTAACCTATTGTTTGGCACTACAGTCAAAATTTCGATGGGGGGTTATTATTTCAAAATAATATTACACAAGTACACTGACATTGTCTTGTGAACAGAAAGCTGGAGTCAACTTAATGGAATGGCCTGCAGTGCTTTCTAACGTTTTCTTATGGTTTCATCACTGTATTTCTTTCATTTCTTGATCCCCTTCCATTTATGACCTGCCATGTTTACAGATATGGATGTCATACATAACTTTCTTGAACAGTTCCTTTAAGCTTTCCTTCAAGCTGAATCAGATAGGTGATTCAGGATTCAGAGAGATATATTTTTAAATAAAGTTCAATACCTACATTATACCAGTGTTAATATGCCTGAAACTTAAGATCCATCTCACAGTAGGCAAGGGATACATTGTTTTTCACAATAAAAGCTAATGTAAAAAATGGGACAACCACAAAATCAATTCCTAGCAAGGACTGCCAAGATTATTCCACTTCTTTAACTGTTGCATTATGTGAGACTGTAATTTATTTCCGTAAAATAATATTGCATGCATTGTGGAAAAGAAGCTATTTCTAGTCATGGAAAAGTCATGGGAGATACTGATCTAACTGTAACACTTTTGTTATGCATATGCCGAACTTAATGAACAGCCTTCAGCTTCAGCAAGCACACCAGCCACTCTCATATTTGTCCATTAATGGGAAGGATGTGTAACAAGTCAGGTGTACATTACTTAATCTGTACAGATCTACTGTACCAAAAATAAGCATTCAATGCTATTCGTATTTATGCCAGATAAATTTAATCAAGTAAATCAGAAAGAAATCTGATATTATGAAACCAGCTGGTTTCTCCCTCAGTTAGTTAGATACACTCCTGGAAATTGAAATAAGAACACCGTGAATTCATTGTCCCAGGAAGGGGAAACTTTATTGACACATTCCTGGGGTCAGATACATCACATGATCACACTGACAGAACCACAGGCACATAGACACAGGCAACAGAGCATGCACAATGTCAGCACTAGTACAGTGTATATCCACCTATCGCAGCGATGCAGGCTGTTATTCTCCCATGGAGACGATCGTAGAGATGCTGGATGTAGTCCTGTGGAACGGCTTGCCATGCCATTTCCACCTGGCGCCTCAGTTGGACCAGCGTTCGTGCTGGACACGCAGACCGCGTGAGACGATGCTTCATCCAGTCCCAAACATGCTCAATGGGGGACAGATCCGGAGATCTTGCTGGCCAGGGTAGTTGACTTACACCTTCTAGAGCACGTTGGGTGGCACGGGATACATGCGGACGTGCATTGTCCTGTTGGAACAGCAAGTTCCCTTGCCGGTCTAGGAATGGTAGAACGATGGGTTCGATGACGGTTTGGATGTACCGTGCACTGTTCAGTGTCCCCTCGACGATCACCAGTGGTGTACGGCCAGTGTAGGAGATCGCTCCCCACACCATGATGCCGGGTGTTGGCCCTGTGTGCCTCGGTCGTATGCAGTCCTGATTGTGGCGCTCACCTGCACGGCGCCAAACACGCATACGACCATCATTGGCACCAAGGCAGAAGCGACTCTCATCGCTGAAGACAACACGTCTCCATTCGTCCCTCCATTCACGCCTGTCGCGACACCACTGGAGGCGGGCTGCATGATGTTGGGGCATGAGCGGAAGACGGCCTAACGGTGTGCGGGACCGTAGCCCAGCTTCATGGAGACAGTTGCGAATGGTCCTCGCCGATACCCCAGGAGCAACAGTGTCCCTAATTTGCTGGGAAGTGGCGGTGCGGTCCCCTACGGCACTGCGTAGGATCCTACAGTCTTGGCGTGCAACCGTGCGTCGCTGCGGTCCGGTCGCAGGTCGACGGGCACGTGCACCTTCCGCCGACCACTGGTGACAACATCAATGTACTGTGGAGACCTCACGCCCCACGTGTTGAGCAATTCGGCGGTACGTCCACCCGGCCTCCTGCATTCCCACTATACGCCCTCGCTCAAAGTCCGTCAACTGCCCATACGGTTCACATCCACGCTGTCGCGGCATGCTACCAGTGTTAAAGACTGCGATGGAGCTCCGTATGCCACGGCAAACTGGCTGACACTGACGGCGGCGGTGCACAAATGCTGCTCTGCTAGCACCATTCGACGGCCAACACCGCGGTTCCTGGTGTGTCCGCTGTGCCGTGCGTGTGATCATTGCTTGTACAGCCCTCTCGCAGTGTCCGGAGCTAGTATGGTGGGTCTGACACACCGGTGTCAATGTGTTCTTTTTTCCATTTCCAGGAGTGTATTAAACAGCTGCAGTTTTATAAGAATCTCTGCTGCCGTCCATGTAGGTAACAGAACTTCCCAAACTTTGAATGTAGATATTCAGATAATTTCAGATAGAGAGGCTGATTACACATATGTCTGGTGTTCTTCCCAACTGGTTTGAATTCCACTTTCTTGCTTTGTGTTTGCTCCTAGCTTGTTCAATACTTGTGGGCAAGAGTATATAACCCTTCTTGACAAGGAGGCAAAGTCTACAAGAAAACAATTTTTGTGCCTTTTATTGTTATTGTATGCATCACAGTTCAGCTGAAATGAAGTTTTTTTGTCAGCAACAAAACCCAGTAAGGAGTAAATGTTTTGGGAAGTGAGTATAACAACTTCAACACATCCTTAAAACTGGTTCTGGAAGATGTATGGCTATCTATTTTACACAACTTTCTCATTGCTTCCTTCTGCTTGGTAAACACTGTTTATACAATTACATACCTATTAGAAGTGTATTTTACTTACATGCCATTATGTATGATCATCGATTTTTACTTCTTTGTTAAAGGTCATTATTGTTTGTTTGAAATCATATAATATGAGTTTTTGCGAGATTAAGTCATAGGTCTACACTGTTTGCTGTGAACCAATGTTATTTTATCTGGTTGAGTTTAGGCCCGTGATTAGTATTCTTCTGTTAGTGACAATCATTAGTTTTTTATATACCATTTAAAATAATTGCAGCACTTTACACTTTATCACTAGAGTCTTCCAAAATTTTTGATGTTGTTAACCTATTTGAAGTCCTTCCTGAGGCATGGGCAGTCTTTTATTTTGAAAAAAGTGTCACATAAATCATTACATTAAATAACTTCAACATCACACACAGTGCTTTTTCTACCACTTGCGTGTTGGAGATGTGTGAACGTGGCTTGACTTGTGGACATTACCATCTGAGAGTCATTATGTCCTAGTAGCATAGAATGGTGTGCTGTGTGACATGTCCTCATGTGTGTTGATGTTGGTTGAGAGTGTTGGTGCAGGGCAGGTGCTAACGGTCGAGAGAGTGTTGTCTCCTGCACATCATCATCACAGAGTTCAACAATTTTCATTCAGGCAGAAGGTCAGGCTACCATATTCCTCATAACCAGTGAAGCTTGTTGATATGGTAAGGATGCTGACATTGTTGGAGGTTGCACAGTTGATGTAAAACTGGTGCACCAACTACTTGTAGCGATCTCGCTGTGGTTGCACATCTGCTAGCTGGTGCAGCACATGTGTGATATTACCTAGGTACGTGAATTGCAGCCTGGAGTGCTCTATTTTGAATAGTCTGTAGGCACCTGATGTGGATTTTGGTGGCACTGCCCCAAACAGCTGCCGCATATTTCAGAAATGGGAGTACGAGGCATTTGGAGAGGGTGATTCCAATACATGGTGGCAGTGTGTAAGAACAGTGCAGCACCAGGGAGAGATCCTAGAGTTATCATAGCGCTCTGCATCACACATCGCTAGTGTGGTGCCACTACATAAGATGCTGGTCGAAAGTGACACCAAGACTCAAACAGTTGTGGACCATGGGAGGGGAGTTTCTTGTACAGTAAATCGTTGGAGAGCAGGTGGAACGTTTCTCATGGTGATAATGATCGCCTGCAGTTTAGCCACATTAAATGGAAGCTACACCCAAGCTACAAGATTGTCAGCTGCATGTTGCAGATGTGTCATTGCTAAGGCATTGTTTCTGCACTTCATGAAGAGCACCATGTCATCTGTGTGTACAGCAATCCAAACTGGAAGACCTGGTGGCATATTTGATTTGTAGGGAATGCAGATTAACTGTCCCAGTAAGGAGCCTTGAGGGACTCCAGCATGGATAATATGGCAGGTAGACATTCCAGATCCAGCTTGAACATGAAACTTCCAGTCCTGGAGGTAGCTGTTGATCAACATGAAATTAGAAGCAGATACAAGTAGACCTATACTTGCACAGGGAAGAGTACAAGACTACTTACAGTTTTGAATTTGACTGGATGTCGCACATTTTAACAAAAGTTCAGTAATGAAAAATTAAAAGAAAATAATGCACTATTTCTCTGAAGCTTTGGGTGCACTAACAGTTCCACTGTCACGTGTGTGTGCCTGTGTGTGTGTGTGTGTTTTTTCTCAGATGTGTCACTAGTATCTGAAGTGTTGATGTTGACAATGAGAAAACAGGTGTACCAGTGGCTGCAACAATTACGCTGCTGTGCCTTCAGCAATCCTGCCCAGGGATTTCAAAGTTCTCTTTCAGTTTTCCTCAGCTACAGCCTAAAAAGCACCTGCCAGTAAATTAATGGTGTCACTATGCACTGCATTACTTTTATTTTTCAATGAAGGCACAAATGAAAATTAAGTCACATTAATTTATGCATGTAACTACCAAGTACACAGTAGTAGAAGTAGTAGTAGGCGGCCTCCAGCAGCTGGCCCACACTAATACAGTGGGTGGCTGACTCAAACACACATGCACAGTGGCACCACACCCAGTGAACTCGCACACTAATCATTGGGTACAACACATTCGGCTTACCCCTAGTGTACAAAACTGTTTTATGGATAAGTTGTTTAATAATGAAAAAGGCTAATGTTACAGTATTCATTCATTTCTCACTCCTAGTCACTGCACACACTACAAACATTATATACACATTGTTTTGTAACACTACACACATTACACTCACTATCAGCTGATGTCAGGACAATTTTGTGCACTGCAACTTCTCAGATGCTAGCATGAAAAAAACTGAGTCACCATCTTTCTATAATGTGTGAGATGTTGACCTCAGGAAGAGGACAAGATGTTGTTGTTATACATTACATAGCTTTGCAAGTAGGATTTTCCAGAAAATCTGAAAAAAATAAGGATGAAATATAGTGTAAAAGTGTAGATGGAACGTTAGACATTTTATCATTATTATTATTATTATCATCATCATTTGTGTTACAATTTTTACCAAATCCTTATTCTGTGTTATCTAAGCAATCCTTCAGTGGGTACAATTTTAGGCTTACAGGCACTTTTTGACAGCCTTTTTAAACAAATTTATTTTAACAATTTCTTTACTTTCCTATTATTCCTTAGACAAGAATGCTGTTTTGAGTTTTACAATTATTCTTTCTTGGCAAATGTTAAGTTCAGTCTAGACTTTGTTTCATGGCCATGGACAATGCAGTGCAGTAATTACCAATGTATTTTTGATGTATATGACTGTTTGGTAAATGTATTTTTAAGGTACAGATAAAATCCCAAGAGCTTTGAAAATATTTTCACAATGAGCTCAAATAACCTTTTTTTGTTTTTACTTTCATTTTTGTGGCCCTTTTCTGCAGTTGAAAAACTGTGTTCATATTTTGTGCATTTGATCTCAAGAAGGGAATGCTGTAGCTAAGAACTGAGTATACTTATGCTTCGAATGTAACTAAAAGACACTTGCTGCCTGCTGATAATACTCTGAGGTCATAACATGCTGATGACATTCTGTTTACAAATATCTTTGTGTGTTCACACCACTTCAAATGAGAATCAATACTCATTCCCTAGAAATTTTGCATTTTTCACACTGTCTATAAAGGTGCCATCTAGATTTAATTTAATAGAGTCGTTTCCCTCTTCAAACTGAAATTCGCAGCATTTGTTTTCTTTATGTTTAATGCCACTTTATTGCTTATTGACAAGTTGTAACATTCCTTGAAGAGTTCATTTGCTTTCTCTGCAATGAGTTCTCTTATTTTCTCAGTGACTATAAAACTGCTGTGACCAGCAAAGATCATTTCTTTCCTATGGTTAACACTCATGGGAAAGTCAAAAAAATGTTCAAGTGTGTGTGAATTTCTAAGGGACCACATTGCTGAGGTCATCGGTCCCTAGACTTACACACTGCTTAAACTGACTTATGCTAAGAACAACATACACATCCATGTTTGTGATGGCCCCTGCAATCCGTGACATGGTGCCTCGAACTGCATGGGCCACTCCACACAGCTGGGAATCATAGGTGTATGTCAGGAACAATACTGGTCCTAACGTGTTACGCTGAGAAACTCTTATATGAATGTATTTTGGCTCTGATAAGTGTTTCACTTACATTTTACACTTATTTTAAGTATGTGTTATTTGTACTCTTTGTACCGTATCTGATGTATATGATCAGAATCAATCATAAGCTGACCTTCTAATTTCTAATGCATCTAGCTTATTTAGCAGAATTTTATGGCCAACAGTATCAAAAACTGTAGAATGATCTAAAAATATACCAGTGACACACTCATTGCTAATAGCATTGAGCATCACTTTTGTGAATTCTACTATGGCTGATTCTGTATTTCTACTACGTCAGCAATCAAACTGTGATTCACTTAAAAGGTTGTATTTATTCAAGTAACTGATTAATCTGTCTTTCGTAACTGATTCTGTTATTTTTGAGAATGGTGATGGCAGGGAAATGGACTGGAATTTTTCTGCCTCTCCTGAATTACCTATCTCAGGCAGCTGTACAACTCTTGTCTGTTTTAAATATCTGCTATTTCTCTGATGGGAAGGCTTCATTTATTATATTTGTTAAGAGAGCTTGTAAACTCTCTATGCTTTGTTTCAGTGCACACACTGTTACTTTGTCTAAGCCTGCTTACTTTTAGTTTTTAGTTTTAGTACAGTTTTACTGATTTCATGCTATGTCGTTGGTAGCAACATCATTGTACTTAGTGCATAACTGTTTATAGGTTTTACACTCGTTTTTGGGAATTTTTGCTGTAACTTGTCTCTAATACCCATTAAATGCTCATTCACACAGCTTGCTAAGTGGTATGGATAATTTATTACTTTATCTCCTTCCTTTATCAGAATGTTATTATGCCTTTGTTTACCTCTCCCTGTTTTCTTGTTTACGACATCCCAGATTGCTTTACTTTTATTCTCTGCATTGTTTATTCTTTCACTATTAAATGACTTTTTTATAGCAATCGGCACCTTCATGTAAATTTCTTTACCCTATGGTAGAAATTCAAGAACTCTGGCTCATTATGACTCTTTGTCATAGAACTGGAGTACTGAAGGATTTGGAGCACTTCTTAATACCTGCTGTTATCTATACATTTTTGTGTAACATAGATACTGATGTGGGTATTTTTGGAGCTGTCTTTCCAAAGTTTATTTTAAATAATGTTGATAATTTAGAAAATAGAACATTTACATTGGTTTCACTATACACTCCATTTCAGCTTTGGTTTGCTAATTCTTTTGAAACATCCAGTATTTTATTTTCTGATAAAGCTAGAAGTTCAGGAAATTTTTCTACACATGATTTTACTCTTATTATTTGCCAGATATAGTCTGATAATCCAACTTCTTTTACAGCTACATCACACTTTTCTCTTCAAAATTTGTGGCCACATGACCAATTACCGATGCAGTCATTTTTTTGTCTCTGCACAACATTATGTTGACATCTGTACTTGAGACTTTATCGAGATTTCTGTCAATTTGTTGAAAAAAGTATACACACTACCACTGGGAGATTGATACACACACAAAAATGATAAATTTCTTGTTGTTATCATGCCCTGTTAATTCAGTAGCTGATATTCCAATGTGTTTATCCTCACTTATTGTATGAAAGTCATGTCTTGATTTGAACTGTGTTTCTTTTCCAATGTAAACGCATGGTCATGTGCCCTTGACTATGTTGGATTTCAGTATCTCTATACCAGTGTTTAGTTACACAAATTACAGTGCAGTTCAAAGATCTGAGATCAGTTTCAAACTGTTTTTTTCCCCCCTCCATCGACTGCATGTTTTGATGAAGGATTGTGAAGTCTGTGAAATGTCCCATGTTGCTTTTTCCATTGATTTATTTTTCTTTATGACATGTAGCATGTATGCTAATTGATGTGTTACAATCTACCTTGTAAGTGATTGTTTCAGAATTTTTTAAACTGCTACTGGTACTCTTAAGTCTGGGGAACCTGTTGTCTGGATTTATCCTAAAAGGCCTACTTCTCCTACCCATGAAAATAGTTCTGTGACTGCTGTGTTGAATTTTGTTCAAGACAACTCTATTATTGATGTTACTTTTGGATACATGTCACCTGTGTGTAGTGATGCTATGCAGTCCCCTACTGGTGTGCATTCCAGCTCTGAGGGAAGATTGTGAATCAGATGTATGAACATTTCTTTGAATTTTCTCAGCACCACATCATTTCACCATGTTCTACAATATCTTCTGGCATTTTATCCAGCTAACTAGGTGCCTTTTCTGAACTGGAATAGTCCCTTAATGTGCCAGCAACTAACTCATCAATCATTTACAAGAAAATCACCATCAAATTAGTGCAATGAGGCACAGCACAGCAAGAAAGCAGACAATGCAGTGAACACCAGCTAACAACATGCAGCACAAATGGGTTTGAAAATCTGCAAATCAGTTTTACTGATTTGTGGGTGGCAAGTTATAGCTACCACATGCACTTCCTGCTGAAAACAGTGGATGTCCATGTAACAATAATAAAAAAAAAAAAAAAAACATGAAAGCTCCATTCATAACAAGTGAAGAATAGATGATGAAATTGTGATTCAAAATGTTGGTCTAGCAGAGCCATACCAAGGCCGTCCTATATGACCCTGTACCCCTGGCAGAATTGTCAAAGCTGCATCTCACTCACCCCCCTCCCCACCCCCTCCCCCAAGGTAAACTATCTCACTGCAGGTTTTTATGCATATTTAGCAAATTTTATAATTTTGTAAGTATTTTTCATCTCATCAATTTAGAAGCTTTTTTTCAACATAATAATAGCTCACAATTTTTAATATACTAACACACAAGTATTCACTACTTTCTCTTCAAAATTTTCCTCCACTTATTTTGATCTTGTACACCCTCTTCCTCTGCTCCAAGTCTCCTCATCACCAACTGCATATTTTGGAACCAGGTAGTCAATTTTCTACCCCAGAATAGGGTGTGTGTGTGTGTGTGTGTGGGGGGGGGGGGGGGGATGCCACTTACCCCCTGTACCCCACGTGGAATCTGGAGTCAAGAGTTTTTACTCATGACACAACATAGCTACAAAAATAGCCAGTAACTTGTTCTTCTGACATAAGGGTTGAAGGAGAAGGAAGAGGGGTGAACGGAAAGGAACTGGAGAGGTTTAGGAAGAGGGGTAGTTTGGAAAAGTCACCCAGAACCCTTGGTCAGGAAATACACACTGGACAGCATGAAAAGGGAAGACTTTCCTCCTCAGGACTGTATGTCTTATCATTTACATACCTGCCAATGGTATGACATGTACAAAGTTGCATTGGCATTCACCCATGTCTTCTGGGTGCATCACTTTCATTGTCAGACAATGCATGTTTTATTTACAAACAGGATTTTACTAGCCAAAACTTGGTAGTGGGAAAAGTATTGGCTGAATGAGAAGTAAGTTTTATGTACCCTTCATCTGTTCTGCTGGCGTGCTCAAATGTCACATCTTGCTCCAATCCTCTTTTGGCAGAAATAGGTAAAAATGGAAGCCTTCAATGAAATAGCATGTTTGCTTCAGCACCTGTTTGCCATGCACTGAAATCCTTCAGTACAGTGAACTTAGCGTTAAATCTACATAAATAATAATGTAGATGTTTGTTTGTTCAAAAATGTAGATCTGTGAAATTTCTTCACCAATTGTTCTGAAATTTTGACACGACACTGCATTTGAATTTATGATCACAATACTACTACAGAAGCAAATATGCAATATCATTAAACAAGGCTCCTCGAGATCAGAGAGAGAGGGGAAGAGGGGATGGACAGAGGGTGGGAGGAAATGGAGATAGAAAGTAGAAACAATGAGATGGCTAGAGAGATGGGGTAGGAGAAGATGGGGAGGGAGGGCAGGAGGGAGGGAGGGAGGGAGGGAGGGAGGGAGGGAGGGAGGAAGGAAGGGAGGGAGGGAGGGAGGGAGGGCGGGAGGGAGGGAGGGAGAGGGGGGGCAGAAGATGAGGGAGGTAGGAAGGGAGATAAGGTGATGGACAGGGGGGGCTGGAGAATAGAAAGGAGGCAGGAGAAGATGGCGAGTGGAGAGAGGAGGGAGGAGAAGATGGGCAGAGAAAGGGAGCAGGAGGTGATGGGCAGAGAGAGGGGGCAGGATAAGATGATGGGCAAAGGGAGGAGGGGGGGGGGGCAGAGACAGGGGAGGGATGGAGATTAGAGCAAATATCCAGTTCCCACACATAATAGGAATGTGTGCTTTCTCCTGACTTTCTTTTCCATTTAAGCAAAATGAACCACAGCAACAAGTGATCAAGAACATCTAGTGACATCTCTGTGTCATACAGTCACAGAAAAGTGTTCCAAAAGAAGTTTGTTAAAACTCAAATTCAATTTTCTTTCTCCTTTTGTTTTACGAGCATTAGCTCACTTGCACATATCAGCTGCCACTGCTGCTAAAGAATGTAGTTTGTACGCCGAATTAGGACTTACGGGCACAGGTAGCATTCGAAATATTTGTTGAAATGTTTTGGCAAACTGCGATATCGTCACTGGTAGCCAGGGATCTGGGTAACATAATAACAACAGCACGCCGAAGCTCATGCATCATGTGCATACAACTACTAAAGTTGTACACCGTACTGGGCGGTGTAGGCCCACGAACACTTGGGGCATATTCCCCACAGAACAACTGCTGTATTGCAATATTAGTCACAAACAAAAGTGTCTGAATGGTTCTATTCTGCTACATGTAGTAATGAAAATCGAATGTATTCCGAATAGTCCTTTCACCATCTTCACCAGATTACAAATCATATCTAGCAAATCTCACAAATCGCACGACGCACTTGATGTGTTGTAAAGTAAATGTAACGAATATAATTTTAAAAATTTAAATTAGTCCCTAAGAACGTGTGATTAATGAAACGAAAAATAATCAATGTTTCTAGAGTTTCCTTCACGTACCTGTTACCATGCGTAAATATTATGTAGGCAACTTGTCCTCGTTCATATTGGAAGGCAGTTAATAGATGGAAAAGTTCCACTGTTAAATCAATCTGTAACAAAATAACACCTGTTGTTATTCCTTTGGGCTGCAACAATTATTATAAATGTGCAATTTTTAACAATAACGTAAGAATTTTACCGTGCTAAGGAGGCATAATAGTATAGGAAAGCAAGTGGCTCCGACTGAGGGAATATTCACAGCACATTACTCCATACCATGTAGAGAAATAACAGGATCCATGGAGTGAGTAATAACGCCTACCGAGTGTTTCTCAGTTCTAGCGGTAGGTAACGTCATAATGCTGTAAAAAGTTGAGACAGTGGCAATGCTGGTCTGTTACGAGCAATCTTTGGCGGTGTGCCTGATTGTATTGTATTTAGTAGTGTCTCTGAGTCTGCAAAATGTCCTGTATTAATGTTGATGATCCAGTAAACGAAAAAGGTAGGTTATGTATGATTTGATAATCGGTAGGCTGTACGAAATATTTTTCCAAATTATTCACTGATGCGAATTTCATGACATAAGCTGTAATGGACATAAATGTATTGCCCAACTGTGATGTATGAAAGTTTGTGCTGGATCGGGTCTCGAACCCGGATTTCCCACTTATCACGACCTGCAAAAATTTTCGTATGTCACCGTTGGGTAATACATCTATGCTCATGTCACGAAATTCGCATTCAGCGAATAATTTGGAATAATATTTCATACAGCTGCCGATTTGTAAATCATATGTAAGTATCATAAGCTGAGATGGAACATATGACGATAAAAATAAGATGACCATATTTTTGGAAGCCGAAGATGGGAGCAACATTGGTGACTATACAGGAGGCCAAGAGAGGCCGTCCCACCCCAACTCCCCCCCACCACCATCACGATTTCAGGGAAAGGAATTAACTACTCACTACTCGGAATACAACAGTTTTCTACAATTGTTATAATTGACTGAAATAAGTAACAGACATCAAAAGACAATATAGCAAATATAATATAAAACATAAGATACATTCACAGTTACTGTATAATAATGATGCACCAAAATATTTAAAGTTAATAAAACATCTTGTTTTCATTTGAGTTTTCTCAGATGTCCATATCTTATTCATCCAAGAAAACACACGCTCCAATGCTGCGTTTGTACCTGGAAGACACAAGGCAAATTCCACAATCCTTGAAATATTGTCATAAGGAATAATGTTTCGATGTGAAGTGCTGAAAAGTCTGTACCCAACGCATATCAATGTCATTTTTTTCTACGTTCCATCTGTCTATTTTCTGGGGGAGGCAAAATACTGCATATTAAAAACACTCTTGAAATAATTCATTGTCACCGATGTTACAGTTCTGCAATACGTTTACGAGAGATTTGTGGCATTTTTGGACTTCAGCCCATGTCCGTACATATTTAAAAGAACCTATTTCAAGTTCGAAAAGGCATTACAACGATTTGTCCACTGCTCAATGTATTGTGCACTGCTATCATAAAATTCACATATGGGTTCAGTGAACTTAATAGCGTTTATGTCCCCCTCAGATTAAAATTTGCTTAAATCACTTCTTATAACGAGTGGCTCGAATCTGGTTTTTCGTTTTTCGGTCATATTCCCTTTTAAGTCATAAAGTGCTTCTCCAACTTCTGCATACGTAACATGCTGGTCTTCTGTCTTCAATACTGCTGCATGAAAAGTTACGCTTAATTATATAAAAGCATAAGGACGACTTCAGAGCATGGGCTATCAAAAAATTTCCTTAGTATTTTTGGCCATTTTTCTTCACTTAAAAAACATGATTTTAGTGGTCCACAGAGCCGTAAAGCTCTCTCAATGGCTGGCATCAAGACCACCCTTCTGGTACTGCTGTTTCCAAGTAATTGTTTGGACTCTACGTCTAAAAATGTACAAAATTGTTATAGGCTTTCACCAAGCATAGAATGCATGTTGAAGTAAATCTTGTGAGTGACACACTCTAGATCGACTGGTAAACAATCTGCAGCTGTTTCATAGCATTACGAGGGGCGTTTGAAAAGTCAGTGCAAAGTCGGAGAGATGGCACCACCAGCGCATATCGAGTCATGTTTAGTTAGTAGCATCTTTGGAAGAGAAGCTTGATAAGCATTACAGTGACTCTGCACCTTCGATTAGAACAGTTTATAAGTGGTTTCAAAATTTTCGGAGTGGCCATATTGGCACAAGTGATGTTGAATGTTCTAGGCGGCCTGTGGAGGTTACGACTCCAGAAATCATTGATAAAATCCATGATATGGTGACTGATGACAGAAGAGTTAAGGTGCGCGAGATTGCTAGTGCTGTGGGCATCTGGATTGAACGGGTACATAATATTTCGCATAAACATTTGGACATGAGAAAGCTATCCGCAAGATGGGTTTCGCGATTGCTCACACTTGACCAAAAACGCAATTGTGTTAAGTGTTGCAAGGATGGTTTGCAATTGTTCAGGAAGTATCCGCAGCACTTAATGCATCGTTTTGTCACTGTGGATGAAACATGGATACATTACTATACTCGTGAGACCAAACAACAATCTAAACAATGGTTTACCAAGGGAGAATCTGTACCAAAAAAGGCGAAGACCAGTCCTTCGGCCGGAAAGGTTATGGCGACTGTTTTTTGGGATTCGCAAGGGATAATCCTCATCAACTATCTGGAAAAGGGTAAAACTATTACAGGTGCATATTATTCATCGCTATTGGACCGTTTGAAAACCGAACTGCAAGAAAAATGCCAGCGATTGGACAGCAAAAAAGTCCTTTTCCATCACGACAATGCACCAGCACACATCAGCAGCTGTTGTCGCAAAATTAATAGAAATAGGATTCCAAATCGTTTCATCACATCCTCCCTATTCTCCAGACTTGGCTCCCTTGGACTACTATTTGCTCCACAATTCGAAGAAATGTATGGCTGGACAAAGATTTTATTCAAACGAGGAGGTGATTGAAGCAAGTAATAGCTATTTTGCAGACTTGGACAATTCCTATTATTCGGAGGGGATGAAAAAATTAAAACAGTGTTGGACGAAGTGTATAAGTCTAAAAGGAGACAATGTCGAAAAATAAAAGAGGTTTACCCCAAACACGCAAGTAGTTTCTATGTTTGCACAGACTTTTCAAACGCCACTCGTAAGCACTATGTGCGCTGCACATCCTACACCAATGATGTCTCGACCAAGTCGACCCTTAATTTGTGGAATGCTGCACGGGATTAGCCGAGCGGTCTCAGGCGCTGCAGTCTTGGACTGTGCGGTTGGTCCGGCGGAGGTCCGAGTTCTCCCTCGGACATGGGGGTGTGTGTTTGTCCTTAGGATAATTTAAGTTAAGTAGTGTGTGGGCTTAGGGACTGATGACATTAGTATTAAGTCCCATAAGATTTAACACACATTTGAACATTTTGAATTTGTGGAAAATATTGTTTGTCGCTCTTCCAGACCGTCCACCAAAGTTTATGTTGGCATTGTCCCTGCAGAATGCTACAATCTTATCACTGAAATTATATTCTCTGATGATATCACATAGATAGTTTCCAACAATATCTGCAGTTTCACCAGGCAGCTCTTTAAACTGGAGAATTTTCACACATATGCCTTCAAGATGCAAGAAATATCGAACAGGTACAGGGAAAAGCTTTATGTTTTCATGATTAGACGCACCAGAAAGAATAGTAATGCAGTTCACTTTAAACATTTCTCGCAGCATTTCATCTCGACAATGTGTAGCAAGCACGTTAACACTTTGCACTTGCACTTTGTACGGCCACAGGTGTACTTAGTCTCGAAGCACTTCTGGATGAGTTCGGACGTACAGTCACTTGAACGGTAGCTATGGTCCTCGTGTACTAAATGGAAGGCACATGTGGCTTCCGCTGCAGCTAGTTTAAGTTTGTGGTCACTTGGAACAACTTGCCGAAAAAAGTCTGCTAAACTTCTCGAAGGCGTGGCTGTGGTATATGACGACTTGTGTTCGGCCTTTTTCAAGTAATACGCTATGTCGTACTTCACTCCATGGGAAACAGAAAATACTCCTCCTCATTTCGTGCAACGGATATCGTGGTCTGTTCTCCCTCTTTTTATAATGAATGGATACCTGTGTTCAAAGTAAATAAATGACAGTGAATGAAGGTTTGTTCTCTTAAATTTGATTTAACCCCTCTACTATCTATGGATGTCTACAGGAATACAAATACGTTGGGGTCTATCAGACCGCCTTTTTATTTATTTATTTTTATGTAAATCAATTCTTCTAGTTAATATACTTGTTTATGATTTCCTTTTTTTTTCCTGTTTTGTAAGTGCTGAAGCGAGCAACTTCAAAAGACAGAAATTATCATTGTTTGGTCAATCGTATAAGATAAACATACATTCACGAAAACTCTAATTTAGATCTTTTTGACACGTTGACAGCCAATGTCAAAATGAGTGTACTGCTCCCCGAATCCATGTTAAACGGTTCATTCAGTTTGATTCGTCATCTCAGTTGAAGTCCACCTATCTCAGAATTTTTTCAAAAACAGTTATTGACGTGAAAATAGAGCCTGCGAATTATCTCGTAGTTGGCGTAAAGAGTGTAAAGTTCAGCTCAGATGGTAATTATATCTCCTTACACCTCAAAGAATTGGAGCAGGAGAAAGTACATTTTCCAGATGTGTTGTGCATGTCCTTGTACTTATTAAATGACGCTACCGTTAATCGCGTTTTAGCAGTTATCTCGTGGTGTTTTGTCTAATTTGAGAAGTAACACCAAGTTTTTGCGTGGAAGAATGCTTTTAGACAGTGTTCCCCAACTGAAGGGTCGTGACCCGGCACCGGGACACGAAAATAAAATACCGGGTTGCACAAATATCTACTTGACGTAATTGACAGTTTACAATTACGTACGTTACTAAATAATCACATTTTAATAATATTAAGTTAATTAAAAAACTTAGTTTCTAAAGTAAATCATGTGACAGTTGTATGTTACGTAGAAGTTGCGCTCATTCTAGTAAATAATGGAATTGCGCGTCGTTAAGATACTACTTTACTGACGATCGTCCTGCATTTGGCCTAACACTGGGACTCACAAAGCTAATTTCAAAGAGAGTACAACATAGGTTCATTCCGGCACGATGCTGCAACTCTTATCAAGGAGCATTTGCTGGGACTCAACAACGGACACTAATCTGAAATAATACTTCCTTTCAATCAACATCAACCGAACATGGATAAGGAACCTGTCTTCAGTCAATTTATAATCCTGTGATTTGTCAGATTCAAATGCTGACTCGTTAACTGTGCTGTCGAGTGACAGGTTTTTGTATATCTTGTCATCAAGAGTCCGCCCCGATAGGTGAGTGGTCAGCGTGGCGGTCTGTCACGCCAGGGGGCCCGGGTTCGAGATTTTCTCCGCCCAGGGACTGGGTGTTGTGTTGTCCTCATTATCATTTCATCATCATCAGTGAAACGCAACGGGAAACCACCACTGGAATCGCTTCCCTAGACCCTCATGCGGTGGACCTCTCTGACGAGGCTTCCCCCATGGCAAGACCTGCTGTAAGGCAGAACACAAAGTTTTTTTTGTCATCAAGAGATCCCGTCTTACCAGAACTAACGGTGAAATTTTTAATGCCTTTAGATTCGATACTTACGCGTGAATCAGGTTTTTCAACACTGGTGTTCCTGACAAAAAAATAGGCCTATAAAAACCGATTGGAAATTGAACCAGTCCTAAGGATAAAGATAACGTTTTTTGAACCGAATTTGGAGCTCATAGTTGAAAATAAACAGCTACATACTTCTCACTTACAGGGCAGCTAAGGTAATATAACTGTGAAACGGTAATTACCATTTTATTGTTAATAAGTTGACGCATGAAATACATTGTATATTGTGTTAACTTTAGAAAGTGTTTTAATTTGCTTCATTATCAATCACACGAGAATTTGAGCTTTTTGCCACCTAGAACTGCTGTTGGGGTCTTGGTGGCATCATTAGAATTGTTAAGCGTGTCAGCTGTGCTCATATTATCATTGTAGCCAACGTGATTAGATCTAACAATTTTTGCACTATAGCTGCGTCGCAGAGTGTCAATAACAAGTTGAATTTAATTTCATATTCTTTGCTGCTTACCAGTTCTGTATATGAAAATAACACTCTCTGTAATCCCAAATCACCTTCTTTAAAAGTTCACCTGCGCGGGCTGTGGGGGAGAAGGGGCAACGCAGTAGGGCTGACAACATTTACTAGCACAGGGCTCACGGCTCTGTGCCAAAGACTGTACTCTCGCATGTGTTGGCATCAGTGTGGAAAGACAGGAGAACAACTAGCGGTGGGGGCGGTAGCTCTTTCAAATGTCCTACTGTATAGTAAAAAAAATTTCAATGCTTCAAGAAGGGAAGACAAAAAAATAACTAGGTTAGGACAAAAATTTGGTAACTTCTGCTTTAAGACATATCAACAATTAAAAGAAACCTTTGTTTCCATTGTCATTGGTGACATACAGTATACATTTTTCGTCTGAAAGAAAAATATTTGTATGAAATTTTGTGTGCACATTTCTCTTATTTCATTCCAAGTGGGAAAATAAAAATCCTGTTACACCACGTTCAGATGACATGCTATAGCTGTTCCTGACGCCCAAAACCTTTAAATCACACGTATTTGCTACTAATGTTTCCGTTACCTGGCTTTATGCAGAAACTCGTTTCGTACGAGTTAACTCGCAGTTGGCGCCAGTGGCCAGTTCGTACGAGATAACTTGTAGTTGGCACGCAACGTGTTAAGCTCTACAATCTGGCACTACATAACTTGATGTAGCTCTTATGAATCGTAGTATATAGCGTATTATTAGGGGAGATAGCGTAAAACATTTTTAATTAAAATTTTGCTGGTGAAATTTGAACTGCTGTATAAACTTTTATGGAACGTAGCTAAGAACCATTCTGATTAAACCAGCTGTCAAATAAATACACGGCATTAAAATCCGGCCTTTCGTTTCGAAGTTATGATGGCACTGACATGCACACACACAAACACACTTTAAACTTACAACATTCCTCTGTTTTCGTTGCCGGTTAATAAGGGAAAAATTGCAGTAACAGTCTAAGAGCTCTGGCATCCATGCATCACATCCACCGGGAAGAGCCCACTTCAATTTGCGTGGGTGTGTTATATATCGCTACTGAAAAATTTGTTACCCTTTCAGAGACGATCTATGGTACTTGAGGGTTAATTAAAAGCAGTGTTACCACACTGTTTATGATACTGAGTACGTTACTTACTTCTCTTGAAGTTCGGAACTGAAAATGAAGTAACGTTTGGGCATTGCGAAGCTTGCTACAATCCGTGCGCGCCATAATGCTCACGCCAGCAAAACAATCACGAAACCGCTAGAGAAACCCAGCTCAGTAATACCAACTTCTGCGCAAGTATTATTGAAGGTCTCGAGATTGAACGCGTCAGCAGACAGATCGTGTAGACGCATTCTATAATGTGTTACGTTAGGTTTGGGATATGATGTGAAAATTAAGCGCAAAACACTTTTACAATGCTAAAAATGTGAGAAGTTACATGTTGAAACGTCCCATGACCGATACTTGGATCTGATTTGTAAAACCTGGTACATTTAGGCGCCCCGGCTGAACCTGGTCGCGACAGGGGGAGAGGACTCCAAAAACCGGAACTGTCCCGGCCAAATCGTGACGTCTGGTCACTTTTATAAAAAATGGTCTCGATACCTTCTGTCATGATATTTTCCCTGAGCGGGATGTTGCGAGCTTAAAGGGAGACTTATATAAGACTACTTTATCAGGAATGGGCCAGTGACATATGGAGCTGTGGATCGCGCCGGGGAGCGTGCAGGGGAGGCCGAAATGATTAAGAGAACCGATCGCAATAAACGGTAAATCCGGGTTCGAGTCCTGGTTCGGCACAAATTTTCACAAGTCACAACTGGGCAACACATTTATGCCTATAGCAGCTATGTCATGAAATTCGGATTCAGCGAATGATTTGGAAAAAAAAATAGGATTGAAGAAACCTGATTATATTAGTATACAGGGTGTTACAAAAAGGTACTGCCAAACTCTCAGGAAACATACCTCACACACAAAGAAAGAAAATATGTTATGTGGACATGTGTACGGAAACGTTTACTTTCCATGTTAGAGCTCATTTTATTACTTCTCTTCAAATCACATTAATCATTGAATGGAAAAACACAGCAACAGAACGTACCAGCGTGACTTCAAACACTTTGTTACAGGAAATGTTCAAAATGTCCTCCGTTAGCGAGGATACATGCATCCACCCTCTATCGCATGGAATCCCTGATGCGCTGATGCAGCCCTGGAGAATGGCGTATTGTATCACAGCCGTCCACAATACGAGCACGAAGAGTCTCTATATTTGGTTCCGGGGTTGCGTAGACAAGAGCTTTCAAATGCCCCCATAAATGAAAGTCAAGAGGGTTGAGGTCAGGAGAGCGTGGAGGCCATGGAACTGGTCCGCCTCTACCAATCCATTGGTCACCGAATCTGTTGTTGAGAAGTGTATGAACACTTCGACTGAAATGTGCAGGAGCTCCATCGTGCATGAACCACATGTTGTGTCGTACTTGTAAAGGCACATGTATTAGCAGCACAGGTAGAGTATCCCGTATGAAATCATGATAACGTGCTCCATTGAGCGTAGGTGGAAGAACATGGGGCCCAATCAAGACATCACCAACAATGCCTGCCCAAACGTTCACAGAAAATCTGTGTTGATGACGTGATTGCACAATTGTGTGCGGATTCTCGTCAGCCCACACATGCTGGAATGAAGCCTCATCCGTAAAGAGAACATTTGCACTGAAATGAGGATTGACGCATTGTTGGATGAACCATCCGCAGAAGTGTACCCGTGGAGGCCAATCAGCTGCTGATAGTGCCTGCACACGCTGTACAGGGCACGGAAACAACTGGTTCTCCCGTAGCATTCTCCATACAGTGACGTGGTCAACGTTACCTTGTACATCAGCAACTTCTCTGACGCTGACATTAGGGTTATCGTCAACTGCACGAAGAATTGCCTCGTCCATTGCAGGTGTCCTCGTCGTTCTGGGTCTTCCCCAGTCGCGAGTCATAAGCTGGAATGTTCCGTGCTCACTAAGACGCCGATCAATTGCTTCGAACGTCTTCCTGTCGGGACACCGTCGTTCTGGAAATCTGTCTCGATACAAACGTACTGCGCCACGGCTATTGTCCCGTGCTAATCCATACATCAAATGGGCATCTGCCAACTCCGCATTTGTAAGCACTGCACTGACTGCAAAACCACGTTCGTGATGAGCACTAACCTGTTGATGCTACGTACTGATGTGCTTGATGCTAGTACTGTAGAGCAATGAGTCGCATGCCAACACCAGCACCGAAGTCAACATTACCTTCCTTCAATTGGGCCAACTGGTGGTGAATCGAAGAAGTACAGTACATACTGACGAAACTATAATGAGCTCTAACATGGCGATTAAGCGTTTCCGGACACATGTCCACATAACATCTTTTCTTTATTTGTGTGTGAGGAATGTTTCCTGATAGTCTGGCCGTACCTTTTTGTAACACCCTGTATAGCATTGAAAATTTTAAGCAATTTTTGATGACCGCCTTGCTACATACCCCGTTTCTCATGTATGGCTGATATATGGTTCGAATAGTACGGGCATTATCAATATAGCGGTTTTAATTTTTCAGGGGATGACACCCAGATTCAGAAAATAAGAATGGGTGGGTGGTTGCAACAGAGCATCAAGCCAACCATTGGAGTTCGGCATTTTAGAGCAATAAAACTGGGTTCGGCTTTAACCGAATGGTGAAAATTACAAGAACTACAGCACACAGAACTGATATTGTAAGTGGACTGTAGTTGACTGCCGATTCCCGTAACTTTCTTGCTCCTTCCAAACTCCCCATTTCAAAATCCTCTACGTGGAGGGGACGATTCTACGCTGTTTTCAAAGTGACAGGCCAGAATTGTTGCTAAATTGATGAAAAAGCAGGGGAGAAGTACACGTAACTCCCTGCATTTGCGTACATCTTTACACACGAAGTTGGTACTGGGCCAAAACTCTGTCTTCACCAGTGGTCAGCGTTACACACGAAGAACACAGTCGAGAGAGACACTGTTCTATTCAATGAACCAAATTTTTTGAGCTATGGTACTGATTCTTCCGCACTGCTCAGATGATGCCGTGGTGTGCTGCTCTTTGATGTTCATGCTCAGTTATTCCCTGGGGACTGTAGGGTAGCCATGGCGTACACTGACGTACGGATTCCAGTTCGCAGCCTAGCTTTCAAAAGCTGTGGAATGGCTCACTTCCACGAAAACTGCCCATATTCCCAAAGGAGGCGCTCTTCATCTAACGAGATTCACACAATGCCTTCTGCTGACACAAGACGCCGTACAGACGTTTCTTGGAACACACCACACTAGCACGGAGGGAGCAAGGCAGCCTTTACAAGCGCAAGCTCCAGTATTCTCGCAAAAATAACCACGCAATAATAGCAGAAAATGAGTTAATATCGCTTAGCGATATGTTACAGTGATTTAACAAAGTTAACTGGCTGACAACAAAATAATGTTTCATTCACACAATACTCTCTCAGTTAAGTATGTTTTATGTAGTAGGTACTTCTGGTAAAGTGGTAGTATCAATAAGTTTTGAGTTCGATAAACATGATTTTTGAATAGTCTTGAGTGTCGTTTTGTAAGAAATTATTGTGCTGCCCTTCCCCCGCTTCCCACATCCTTGTTATGCTTTTGCCCTGAGGTAAGATATAAGCTACTAGGATCTGTAATATACCAGTTTAAGGTATTCTCTAGAGCTTATGTTAACAGAATCCATAGGAAAAAATCTTCTCCTTCTTCTGCAAGAGAATTATCTTCAGGTGAAAATTTAGTCTGCATTGTATATGGTGACAGTTTTGAGGAGAACTGAATTCAATGTCATGTGCTTGTTAGGACTGAGCTTGGGAACTTAGTGAAGACGTGGAGGATTTACAATTATTGTGATCATTATAAAGTGAAATTCTACTAATGTGTGTAGAAGCCACCATAATATCCGAACAGCAGTGTAATCATAAATAGCTACAAACTTAAAGCGTGTCATATCTGAAAAAGAATCTGTTTGATATAGACAGTGCTTTTTTTCTAAAAAAAAGTTTCAGGGTACTCCGACATTGAATATAATGCAGCGAAAATTAGTTATAACTGAAGCATGGGATACCACCCGTCTGCTTTTAGCCATGACGTCATCAACATCATCATGATAGCGGGACTGTAGAGACATCTATCGGTCGCTCGGCGTTTGAGAGTACGCATATCCGTTTAGCACTACCATCGCCTACTATTAGCGGGCGAGGGCACTACATGCTTGTCGAACTTGCAGCCAGCGATTCAGTTGTCGAGAACGGTTGCCGTAGCTTCGAAATGCTAGAAACAGTCAATGACATCGTTTTTCCCACCAAAAACTGCACTGGTATCGTTCGTATTGCAATTCCAACACTAAAAAATGAAATAAAAAATTTACCTTCCATGAAATAAATCTTTGGCACTCTTCCAAGTCTTCAACATCATTAAAAAATTATTTTCTCGACGAAAAAGTTTAGGGGTACGCATCCCCCAACGTCCCCCAGAAAAACAGCGCTGGATATAGGTGCTACAGTATTCGTGCTTATGTTGTGAGCCATATTACTCGTCTGTAAACAATCCAGTGCGAAACACAGGTATTTCCGAAGTGCAACACGTCGTTCATTTCTTATTCATTACCTTTTCCGAATATGGGTTAGAGCAATCGCCTTAAAAGCTGCACTACCAGTTTTTATTTCATTCATACCGTTATTTAAACTTCCATGTAGTACTTTACGTAAGGTGGCGACTCTGTACGCCCCACCCACAAATGAGGTTCTTTATATGGTTTTCTTGCATATGCATCCCTACAGACTGTATCTTAGAAATGAAAAAGAGTTTCTGTAATTGCTCGTCAGCAGCTCCATGCTTGGTTCAACGATAATTGACGAAGCATTAGTTTCTTGTAGGAGCCACAGATTCACATGACCCCTTAGAACCACAATGTATAATTCTGGCTTCGAGCGTCATAGTGCAGCGAGAACATTACGCAGTGCTAAAAGAGTTCAGTGTCATACTAATGTTAGCTACTTTCGGTTTCGGTCTTAAATAGACAAATGGATGGAGTTGGCTGCAACGACTTTTCTTTACTGTCGCGATTACATGTGTAAATATTTACTTCAAATTTAATACTGAATTTAATACTGCTATGTATTACCGCTGGCGCCTGTTCTACAAACTTATTTCTGTTAATTATGTACAACGGCGCTTACAGATGTAGTAAGTCAGTTCTGGAAACAGCCTTTATCTTCTATTTTTGCAACTCCATACTTGCAACTTTTCTGATTTGCTTACTACATCTATATGCTGAGATTCCGTACTCTTCCTGGTCGAGCGTTATAGACTGGGCGTATCATAATTAATGGCATAATCGTATACAGTTGAAAGAACACGATACTAGAGGCAAAAAAGTCTCAGTAAACATAGGGTCGAAAATGCATACCTTAAGAGCTACAAGCAATTTTTCGTCTTCGATACTGTGAAGCAAATCTGTTCTATTGCAAGTTCTTTGCTTTCCATATTTTGGGAGCTGGTATTATGGACCAAAGCAAGAAAAGAAAGTCCAGTAAACATGTGCTCTAAAATGCATTCCTTAAGAGCTATGAGCACTTGTTCATCTTTGATACTTTGGAACACAACTCTTCTAATGACCAAGTGCTCGTAACTTTTAAAGTCAGTGTTTTAGAGCACATGTTTGTTGGACATGTCACTCTTATTTTGGTTCATACTACCACTTCCCAAAATATAGAAAGCAAAGAGCTTGCAGTAGAAGAGATTTACTTCACACTATCGAAGATGAAAAATTGCTCGTAGCTCTTAAGGTATACATTTTCGACCCTACGTTTACTGAGACTTTTTTGCTTCACTAGAAGCGTTATATACTGGCCCCTGTTTAACAAACTTATTTCTGTTAAATATGTACAAAGCTATATAACGTCTACTTTCAACTCTATGCGTTTACTCCATTAATTATGATACACCCTGCATAATGGCAAATAGCAGTTTTACCATGAAAAGTTGAAACCTAAGTTTAGGAAAAATTGTAATTTACATCACGAGTGCTTCCGAGACACAAGGTTCTATGTGACATACAAAACGGAATCCGTAATGAACGAACTAAATAAAATCATCACACATTACAGATAATATTACTGGAATATTGCAGTTATCCTGGAAACCTAATAATTAATTAGTCATCGAGATGGCACCGATAAAAAGTGTCATGCTTTTAAAAAATCAATAATGATTTCCAGGTAAGACGTAACTGTCATCAGAGGCGACCTTATATTGTCCGTCATCGGGACTAGAGCTCTAGCTAATGTAGTCGTAGTGTTCAGTAATTAATTGGGAATTTAATTTTGTTTAGGATTTACAAAAAAATATATTTTGTAGCCTCTTCATTTATAATCATACAGATTGTTTGCATACGGAGCTACTCATTATGAACGGAACTGCAAGGTGATGTAAATTGCTGATTGGTTGCCGAGTGCATGGCGACGTAGTTCCGCACACGGCACTGATCTGAAGGGGCGGAAGGTGCAGCTGGTGCGCACAGGGTGGGGCCCGTGTCTCGTCACGTTCTGCTCTGTTCAGGGATACGTGCCTCAGTCGGCAAAAGCGGATCCCCTGCAGCACTACTTTGTTGTCTGTCTGTCTGTCTGTCCGACTGTAAAAACCCTTTTTCTCAGGAACAGAAAGACGTATCAACATGAAATTCATGCCATTTGCTAAAGTCTATGATCCTTTGGACTTTTAATAAAAGTTAGTTTCTAAGTTAATGCAATTAAAAGATACGGTCCTTTTTGTCACATATTTCGATATTCGCAAACACAAAAAACAAAGCCTATAGGGTATTTCCCGTTGACCTAGAATCGTGAAATTGGGCAACATGTAAGGTTTCCCGTTACAAGTAAAGGGAAGTATCTGACAAGCCAATTTGTTATTATCTCACATTGTAATTCTGTCAGAGACAGCAAAGGACTTGGAAGAGCAGTTGAACGGAATGGACAGTGTCTTGAAAGGAGGATATAAAATGAATATCAACAAAAGCAAAACGAGGATAATGGAATGTAGTCAAATTAAATCGGGTGATGCTGAGGGAATTAGATTAGGAAATGAGACACTTAAAGTAGTAAAGGAGTTTTGCTATTTAGGGAGTAAAATAACTAATGATGGTCGAAGTAGAGAGGATATAAAATGTAGACTGTCAATGGCAAGGAAATCGTTTCTGAAGAAGAGAAAATTGTTAACATCGAGTATAGATTTAAGTGTCAGGAAGTCATTTCTGAAAGTGTTTGTATGCAGTGTAGCCATGTATGGAAGTGAAACATGGACGAAAACTAGTTTGGACAAGAAGAGAATAGAAGCTTTCGAAATGTGGTGCTACAGAAGAATGCTGAAGATAAGGTGGGTAGATCACGTAACTAATGAGGAGGTATTGAATAGGATTGGGGAGAAGAGAAGATTGTGGCACAACTTGACTAGAAGAAGGGATCGGTTGGTAGGGCATGTTTTGAGGCATCAAGGGATCACAAATTTAGCATTGGAGGGCAGCGTGGAGGGTAAAAATCGTAGAGGGAGACCAACAGATGAATACACTAAGCAGATTCAGAAGGATGTAGGTTGCAGTAGGTACTGGGAGATGAAGAAGCTTGCACAGGATAGAGTGGCATGGAGAGCTGCATGAAACCAGTCTCAGGACTGAAGACCACAACAACAACAACAACAACATGCAGAGATGAAGGAGGTTTTCGGTTCATTCAGACATCAAGAGAAATATATACTACAGTTTGTTTGTATCAGCAACAGAGTTGCAAGAAACATTCACAATTCGTAGTTTTTTAACAGAATCAACTGTACTACCGTGATGTAGCTCACATGATTTCTCCCGCCATAACATAGCGTAATACGAATATAAGACAAAGCGTTACTTCAGACGGAGGTACATTAATAACTCTGAGGCACGAAACTATTCATTTAATTTATACACCCAGTTAAAAAAGACAGTTCCTAAATCCTGCAATTTATCTTTAGATTCACACAAAAAATACGACCTCGCTCCCAAGAACTGAAACAGAACAAAATTCGATAATTATAAGGGGTAGTCAAATGAAAATGATACAGATGGAAAAAAGAAATTAGCTGTTTATTATTTCAAAAGCAGTCACCATAACTGTAAATACATTTTCCCACTGTGAGACAAGACGGTCAGTGCCATTCGGAAAAATGTTTGCGGGTTTGCGGTTGTATATGGAACCATGACTGTATCCAGGGGTGCAGCTCAGCATCCGAAGCAATTCGTAGGCTACGAATGATTTTCTTCAGGTATCAGATAGATTATGTAATGGTAAGACAGAGATTTAGGAACCAGGTTCTAAATTGTAAGATATTTCCAAGGCAGATGTGGACTCTGACCACAATCTATTGGTTATGAACTGTAGATTAAAACTGAAGAAACTGCAAAAAGGTGGTAACTTAAGGAGATGGGATCTGGATAAACTGACTAAATCTCATGGTGAGAGCTCGGGACTCTACGGCGCATATGTAAGAGTTTCCTAGCGAAACTTCTGTAGCTCACACTGCCCTGACTCTGTAGCCGTGACTGAAAATTTGTACGTCACTCTGGTGATTCGACGTCTTCTTCTGCCATTCAAGAACAGCATTCTAGAAGGTTTTCTCCAAGAGGTTAACGCTCGTCCACATGCCGCTTTTGCAACCCACATGCTTGACAGAATGCCGTCATGTTGCCTTGGCGTGCTCGATCGCTAGATCTGTCTCCAATCGAGCACATGTGGGATATCATCGGACAACAACTCCAGCGTCATCCACAAATTGCTTTAATCGTCCCTGCATTGTCCGACCAAGTGCAACAGGCACGGAACTGCATCCCATAAACTGACATCTGGCACCTGAACAACATAATGCATGCTTGCATTCAGCATTCTGGTGATTACACCTGTTATTAATGTCCCAGAATTTCACATTTGCAACGGCTTATACTGGTAAGCCAAAACATGATGCCCACTGCTAGACGCGAGGTTGGATGTCGCCTGGTGGCGTTGCGGGAACATGGCACGGTAAGGAAAGTACAGAAGTGGATCAAAGACTGGTCGGGAATCATTCTAGGGACGACACATGCCACAAATGGCGAAATCTACTGACATAAGAGACTCTGACAATTATTATTACCCAGAGTCTGTGAACGAGTATCTAGAAAACGGCGTAGCCGGTTGAATTTTCAAGAGCTACTGAGGTGAGCATCTGTGGAAACGGTAGAACGACAGTGAAACAAAGCAGGATAGGGGACGGCCTCTGGCATTTATGCCGTAAGAGCACAATGCTGGTACACACGTAAGTGCTTTGGAGCACTTCGTTCATCGTACATGTTGATCACGGAGCTACGCAGCAGACGACCCCGAAGTGTTCACATGTTGGCCCAACGACATCGTCAATTACGATGGCAGTTGCCACGGGATTGTCGAGACTGGACCTTGGATCAATGGTTGGTTGCTTGATTGGTTTGAGGGGGGGGGGGGGAGGGACCAGAGGAGGGGGGGGGGGGCGAGGGACCAGACCAAACTGCTCGGTCATCAGTTACTTCTTCCTATAAAGCAAGTCCGCGAAGGAAATGGAACCGTGCCGCCTCATCGGATGAATCTCACGTTTTTGTTACAACAGGTAGACGATCGTCTCCACAAACGCCATCATCCACGCGAAAGACAGTTCGAAATGTGCACCACGCCTAGGATGCAGGCTGGTGGGAGACATTGCGCTGCGCCTGCTTGGGACACGTGGCAGTACTCGAAGACGCGCCGGCAGTTGCGTACCACCTGCACCACAACACGCTTGATGTCTTCCCCGCCGGCGATGTCATCTTGGTATGAGCAGCATGATAGTGTACTCACGTTGAAGTCGTGGCCACGAAATTCGCTTCATGTGAATCCAGTGAAGCCCATTTGCATAACTGCCAACCTTGTAATCACATGGCAAAAATGGATGGGGGAGAGTGTGTCCATCCGGCCCCGCCCCACCCCCCTCCACAGCCTACCCCACCTCGGAACATTTTAAAAATTAGAAGCACGATTTCGGATCTTAAACGCAATATTACAGACATTCTGCGACCATAAATAATATAACATAATATAATGTGCAACAGTGTAATGTCAATCAACAACTCCGCCAGTACACCAGTGATGCAAGTGAAGCAGCAAGATGATGAAATTGTAAGTGATCAACTGTCATATAAAAGCCTTACACACTATTTTCGTAGTACATAAATGATGCATATCAATCTGCATCCTATACAGGCTGTGATATATGTAGTCAACCACAAAGAAGAAAACCAGCAGAAGACATCATTGATTTAGATTTCTAGCCATACACTGACCCCTCCTTCCACCCAAATGCCATACCAGCAGCTACAGTAAAAAACAATGGACAAAGTGTTCTAGATTAATCTAGTTTAAGACTGTTTATTTTTAAGTAACATTTCTCTAAGTATGTATGTACGTATAAACGCCTGAAGATGAACATATTCGAAACGCGTTGCATTATGTAAGATTATACATAAAATAAAAAAAAGTGACTGGTAGCAGAAACTTGAAATAAATAATTATCCCAAACAGTCACGGTTCACAAACATTGCCATTATGGCTGAAAATAAGCGAGTAGTTCGCCTTCCGTAATGTTCGCACATGCATTGACAATGCACTGACGAATGTTGTCAGGCGTTGTCAGTGGATCACGATAGCAAATATCCCCACAGAAAGAAACCCGGGGACGTCAGATCCGGTGAACGTGCGGGCCATGGTATGGTGTTTCGACGACGAATCCACCTGTCATGAAATATGCTATTCAATGCCGCTTCAACCGCACGCGAGCTATGTGCCGGACATCCATCTTGTTGGAAGTACATCGCCATTCTGTCATGCAGTGAAACATCTTGTAGTAACATCGATAGAACATTACGTGCGATATCAACATACATTGCACCATTTAGATTTCCATCGATAAAATGGGGAACAATTATCCTTCCTGCCATAATGCCGCACCATGCATTAACCCGCCAAGGTCCAAGGTCGCTGATGTTCCATTTGTCGCAGCCACCGTGGATTTTCCGTTTCCCAATAGTGCATATTATGCCGGTTTACGTTACCGCTGTTGTTGAATGACGCTTCTTTGCTAAATAGAACGCGTATAAGAAATCTGTCATCGTCCCGTAATTTCTCTTGTGACTCGTGGCAGAACTGTACACGACGTTCAAAGTCGTCGCCATGCCATTCCTGGTGCATAGAAATATGGTACGGGTGCAATCGATGTTGATGTAGCATTCTCAACAGCGACGTTTTTGAGATTCCCGATTCTCGCGCAATTTATCTGCTACTGATGTGCGGATTAGCTGTCACAGACAGGCTGTTATAGAACGCATATTTTCAGTAATAATAGAATGTGAACTCGTGAGGACTGTACTCCGTCCTGGATCGCTTAGGCTTCGCAGAACTAA
This sequence comes from Schistocerca serialis cubense, assembly GCF_023864345.2. Lineage (NCBI taxonomy): Eukaryota > Metazoa > Arthropoda > Insecta > Orthoptera > Acrididae > Schistocerca > Schistocerca serialis. Next base: position 917,319,851 of record NC_064641.1, read on the forward strand.
CTGTTAGTGTGCCGCCCATAAGGTTACTTTTATGGCGAGCAATTATTTTGATTAGCAGAAGTCAGGGCGAAAGACAATTTCATAGTAACTTACAGTGTAGAAGTCGCCTCTGAACTGCTCATAGTGCTGTTTAGGATAGAGAAATTTACTGTCAGTATGAACATAATGAATATTAGATTGTTTTATGTGTGAAACTCTAACAAATATGTGTATTAATTAGAACTCAAAATCATCATTTATAATCATAGTCCTGATCCCGCTGAGCAAACAGAGAACAGGAATATTTCTTTCAGTGGGCTGGGCAAGAACGTGGACTTGCAGACTGGGAACTATGGTCAGTATGTTCTTTCTGGCTGACCACAGAAATAGTTACCAGGCTCTCGTAAAAGACGGCGAACAATATTTACAGATATAATTGCGTAGGCTTCCGCGGCCAGATTCAGTCGACATAAAAGTTTTCTGGTTTTGGTACCGCGTCATAATGTAAAAACTAATGCTGCTATAGAAAGGCCAACGTTTCGGCCACGATTGCAGCGGCCTTCTTCTGGGTCTGGGTCTACGCGTGTACCAGCATTGTGCTCTTACGGCATAAATGCCAGAGACCGTCCCCTATCCTGCTTTGTTTCACTGTCGTTCTACCGTTTCCACAGATGCTCACCGCAGTAGCTGTTGAAAATTCAACCGGCTACGCCGTTTTCTAGATACTCGTTCACGGGCTCTGGGTAATAATAATTGTCAGAGTCTCTTATGTCAGTAGATTTCGCCATTTGTGGCCTGTGTCGTCCCTAGAATGATTCCCGACCCGTCTTCTGTACTTTCCTTACCGTGCCATGTTCCCGCAACGCCACCAGGCGACATCCAACCTCGCGTCTAGCAGTGGGCATAATGTTTTGGCTTACCAGTATAAGCCGTTGCAAATGTGAAATTCTGGGACACTAATAACAGGTGTAATCACCAGAATGCTGAATGCAAGCATGCATTATGTTGTTCAGGTGCCAGATGTCAGTTTATGGGATGCAGTTCCGTGCCTGTTGCACTTGGTCGGACAATGCAGGGACGACTAAAGCAATGTGTGGATGACGCTGGAGTTGTTGTCCGATGATATCCCACATGTGCTCGATTGGAGACAGATCTAGTGATCGAGCACGCCAAGGTAACATGGCGACATTCTGTCAGGCATGTGGGTTGCAAAAGCGGCATGTGGACGAGCGTTAACCTCTTGGAGAAAACCTTCTAGAATGCTGTTCTTGAATGGCAGACCCAGAAGAAGGCCGCCGCAATCGCAGCCGAAACGTTGGCTTTTCTATAGCAGCAACAGTATTTTACATTATGACGCGGTACCAAACCAAGAAAACTTTTATGACGAATATTTACAGATTTTCATAAATATTCTAATATTTCAAATATTTCCTCGTATGACTGGTTAACACTTGGTTCAAGAATCATGAAAGAAGGTTCTATACATGGAAGAACCCTGGAGATACTAAAAGGTATCAGATAGATTATATAATGGTAAGACAGAGATTTAGGAACCAGGTTTTAAATTGTAAGACATTTCCAGGGGCAGATGTGGACTCTGACCACAATCTATTGGTTATGAACTGTAGATTAAAACTGAAGAAAGTGCAAAAAGGTGGGAATTTAAGGAGATGGGACCTGAATAATCTGACTAAACCAGAGGTTGTACAGAGTTTGAGGGAGAGCATAAGGGAACAATTGACAGGAATAGGGGAAAGAAATACAGTAGAAGAAGTGTGGATAGCCTTGAGGGATGAAGTAGTGAAGACAGTAGAGGATCAAGTAGGTAAAAAGACAAGGCCTAGTAGAAATCCTTGGGTAACAGAAGAAATATTGAATTTAATTAATGAAAGGAGAAAATATAAAAATGCAGTAAATGAAGCAGGCAAAAAGGGATACAAACGTCTCAAACATGAGATCGACAGGATGTGCAAAATGGCTAAGCAGGGATGGCTAGAAGACAAATGTAAGGATGTAGAGGCTTATCTCATTAGGGGTAGGATAGATGGTGCCTACAGGTAAAGGAGAAAAGAGAACCACTTGTATGAATGTCAAGAGCTCAGATGGAAACCCAGTTCTAAGCAAAGAAGGGAAAGCAGGAAGGTGGAAGGAGTATACAGACGGTCTATACAAGGGTGATGTACTTTAGGACAATACTATGGAAATCGAAAAGGATGTAGATGAAGATGAAATGGGAGATATGATACTGCGTGAAGAGTTTGACAGAGCACTGAAAGACCTGAGTCGAAACTAGGCCCCGGAGGTAGGCAACATTCCATTAGAACTACTGATGGCCTTGGGAGAACCAGTCCTGCCAAATCCATAAGCAAGATGTATGAGACATGCGAAATACTCTCAGACTTCAGGAAGAATATAATAATTCCAATCCCAAAGAAATCAGGTGTTGATAGGCGTGAAAATTACCGAACGATCAGTTTAACAAGTCAGAGCTGCAAAATATTAACGCGAATTCTTTACAGACGAATGGAAAAAATGGTAGAAGCCGACCTCGTGGAAGATCAGTTTGGATTCCGTAGAAATATTGGAAAACGTGAGGCAATACTGATCCTATGACTTATCTTAGAAGCTAGATTAAGGAAAGGCAAACCTACGTTTGTAGCATTTGTAGACTTAGAGAAAGCTTTTCACAATGTTGACTGGAATACTCTCTTTCAAATTATGAAGGTGGCAGGGGTAAAACACAGGCAGTGAAATGCTATTTATAAGTTGTACAGAAACCAGATGGCGGTTATAAGGGTCGAGGGACATGAAAGGGAAGCAGTGGTTGTGAAGGGATTGAGGCAGGGTTGTAGCCTATCCCCGAAGTTATTCCATCTCTATATTGAGCAAGCAGTAAAGGAAACAAAAAAAAAAAAAAAGAATTCGGACTAGGTATTTAAATCCATGGAAGATGAACATCAACAAAAGCAAAACGAGAATAATGGAATGTAGTCGAATTAAGTCGCGTGATGCTGAGGAAATTAGATTAGGAAATGAGAGGCTTAAAGTAGTAAAGGAGTTTTGATATTTGCGGAGCAAAACAACTGATGATGGTCGAAGTAGAGAGGATATGAAATTTAGACTGGCAATGGCAAGGAAAGCGATTCTGTTGACGAGAAATTTGTTAACATCAAGTCCAGATTTAAGAGTCAGGAATTCGTTTCTGAAAGTATTTGTATGGAGTGTAGCCATGTATGGAAGTGAAACGTAGACGATAAATAGTTTGGACAAGAAGAGAATAGAAGCTTTCGAAATGTGGTGCTACAGAAGAATGCTGAAGATTAGATGGGTAGATCAAATAACTAATGAAGAGGTATTGAATAGAATTGGGGAGAAGAGGAATTTGTAGCACAACTTGACTAGAAGAAGGGATCGGTTGGTTCAAATGGCTCTGAGCACTATGGGACTCAACATCTTAGGTCATAAGTCCCCTAGAACTTAGAACTACTTAAACCTAACTAACCTAAGGACATCACACACACCCATGCCCGAGGCAGGATTCGAACCTGCGACCGTAGCAGCCTTGCGGCTCCGGACTGCAGCGCCAGAACCGCACGGCCACCGCGGCCGGCAAGGGATCGGTTGGTAGGACATGTTCTGAGGCATCAAGGCATCACCAGGAGGGTAGTGTGGAGGGTAAAAATCGTAGAGGGAGACAAAGAGATGAATACACTAAACAGATTCAGAAAGATTTAGGTTGCGGTAGGTACTGGGAGATGAAGAAGTCTGCACAGAATAGAGTAGCATGGAGAGCTGCATAAAACCAGTCTCAGGACTGAAGGCTACAACAACAACAACAACAACAAGACTGATTACAATTATTGCTATTAACCCGCCCCCCACGCCTTGCATAGACCCTCTACGTACTCCTTCGACCTCCCATCTTTCCCTTCTTTGCTGAGGACTGGTTCTCCATCTGAGCTCCTTATATTCATACAGCTGCTTCTATTTTTCCTCGAAGACCTCTTTAATTTTCCTGTAGCCTAATTCACGGAATAATTTAGGTCGAGTGGTAAAAAGTGAAACAAATACCTGAAATGACATCGGCTTTTATTGAAACGGAAAATGACAGTAAAACTGGACGAAAGGCGGGCAACTTTTCAAACTGTCAGCGTGACGGGTGCGAGGTAGGCCGATGTTACAAAATCGCATCGTCCCATGTCTGGTTGATAAACACTCGCCGGAAGGTACGACTTTTATCCAGGATGGCGCTCCACCCCACATTGCTACACGTGTGAATGATCTCTCGCGCACATTATTTAGTGAGGATCGCGTGCTGAGCAGCCACTCCCGGGTCCCCAGACCTCAGTACGTGTGATTATTGGTTGTGGGCTTACCTGAAGTCTCAAGTCTACCGCGATCGTCCGACCACACTAGCGATGGCAAAAGACAACACTCGACGGCAGTTTCTCACCATGCCTACTGGTATGTTGTACAGTGCTATTCACAACTTTGTCGTCTGACTACAGGCACTGTTGATGAATGACGACCGACATACTGTGCATTTGTTATAAGGCATATCGTCTTCGCTAAAAATCAATTGCTATGCTAAATATTGCTTCTGTATCATATAAAGAGCCATCTGTTGGTCTACATCTACATGGATACTCTGCAAATTATATTTAAATGCCTGGCAGAGGGTTCATCGAACCATCTTTACAATTCCCTATATTTCCAATCTCGTATAGCGCGCGGAAGAATGAACACTTTCCTTACAAGCTCTAATTTCCCTTATTTTATCGTGCTGACCGTCCCTCCTTACGTAGGTCGGTGTCAACAAAATATTTTCGCATTCGGAGGAGAAAGTTGGTGATTGGAATTTCGTGAGAAGATTCCGTTGCAATGAAAAACGCTTTTCTTTTAGTGATGCCCTGCCCAAATCCTGTATCATTTCTGTGACACTCTCTCTCATATTTCACGATAATACGAAACGTGCTACCTTTTTTTGAACTTTTTCGATGTACTCCGTCAGTCCTATCTGGTAAGGATCCCATACCGCGCAGCAGTATTCTAAAAGAGGACGGACAAGTGTAGTGTAGGCAGTCTCCTTAGTAGATCGGTTACATTTTCTAAGTGTCCTGCCAATAAAACGCAGCCTTTGTTTAGCCTTCCTCACAACACTTTCTATGTGTTATTTCCAATTTAAGTTGTTCGTAATTGTAATACCTAGGTATTTAGTTGAATATACGGCTTTTAGATTAGACTGATTTATCGTGTAGCCGAAGTTTAACGAGTTCCTTTTAGCACTCATGTGGATGACCTCAAACTTTTCGTTATTTGGGGTCAACTGCCACTTTTCTCACCATTCAGATATTTTTTCTAAATCGTTTTGCAGGTTGTTTCGATCTTCTGATGACGTTATCAGTCGATAAACGAAAGCGTCACCTGCAAACAACTGAAGACGGCTGCCCAAATTGTCTCCCAAATTGTTTATATAGATAAGGAACAAAAAAGTGCCTATAACACTACCTTGGGGAACGCCTGAAATCACTTCTGTTTTATTCGATGGCTTTCCGTCAATTACTACGAACTGTGACCTCTCTGACAGGAAATCGCAAATCCAGTCACTTAACTGAGACGACATTCCATAATCACGCAATTTCACTACGAACCGATTGTGACGTTCAGTGTCAAAAGCCTTCCGGAAATCCAGGAATACGGAATCGATCTGAAATCCCTTGTCAAAAGCACTCAGCACTTCATGTGAATTAAAAGCTAGTTGTTTTTCACAGGAACGACGTTATCTAAACCCATGTTGACTGGGTGTTAATAGACCGTGTCCTTCGAGGTAATTCATAACGTTCGAAAACAATATATGTTCTAAAATCCTACTGCATATCGACGTTTACGATATGGGCCTGTAATTTAGTGGATTACTCCTACTACCTTTCTTGAATATTGGTATGACCTGTGTAACTTTCCAGTCTATGCGTACGGATCTTTCGTCGAGCGAACGGTTGTATATGATCGTTAAGTATGGAGCTAATGCATCAGCATACTCGGAAAGGAATCTAATTGGTATACAGTGTGGACCAGAAGACTCGCTTTTATTAAGTGATTTGGGTTGCTTCGCTACTCCGAGGATGTTTACTTCAGCGTAACTCACGTTAGAAGCTGTTCTTGATTCGAAATCTGGAATATTTACTTCGTCTTCTTTTGTGAAGGCGTTTCGGAAGGCGGTGTTTAATAACTCTACTTTGGTAGCACTGTCTTCGATAGTATCTCCATTTTTACCGCGAGAGAAGGCATTGATTATGTCTCGAAACCTGGCAGACAAACCATAAGTGATGGATGTTAGCGGCAAGAAACAGTTTCGTTGAGAAACCGTTATAGGCGTCTCGCATTGAACTCCGCACGAAATTTCGAGCTTCTGTAAAGGATCGCCAATCTTGGGGATTTTGTTTCTGTTTAAATTTGGCATGTTTGTTCCGTTGTTCTAACCCGTTTTGTGTTCCAAGGAGGATCAGCTCCGTCGTTTGTTAGTTTATTTGGTATAAATCTCTCAACTACTGCCGATACTATTTCTTTGAATGCAAGCCACATCTGGCCTACACTTATATTATTATTTTGGAATGTGTGGAGATTGTCTCTTAGGAAGGCGTCAAGTGAATTTTGATCTGCTTTTTTGAATATGTATATCTTTCGCTTATTTTTCGAGGATTTGGGGATTACAATAGACAGTATCGCTACGACAACCCTGTGTTCACTAATCCCTATATCGGTTTTGATGCTCGTTATTAACTCAGGATTATTTGTAATTTGCACTTTCTATTGTTTCAGTAAAAACCTAAATTTGGGAATTTTGTGGTAAGTTACTGTAGGATCAAACTGCTGAGATCATCGGTCCCTAGCTTAAACTAACTGACACTAAGGACAACACACACATCCGTGCCCGAGGGAGGACTCGAACCTCCAACGGGGGGGAGCCGCGCGAACCGTGGCAAGGCGCCCAAGACAACGCCGCTACCCCGTGCGGCTCTCCCTACCGCTATTATTCCGTGAAGTATTGACTTTTGAAATAATATGGACTTTTGCATCACCCTGCACAATATGAACAGCAAGGCTCCCAAGACACTTCCCTGGGGCACACTCTGTTACTTTGACACCTAATGATCACTCTCCATCCAAGATTACAAGCTACATTCTCTTTATCAAATATCCTCAGGTGTCACAAATTTCCATTGATACCCCATACTGTATTACTTTTGATAATGGTAATGAGTCAAATACTTTTCGAAAATCGAAAATTACTGCAATTACCTGCCATCACCTATTGCTTTTAGCAGTCATCTGAGAAAATTGCGAGTTGGGTTTCACATGATCTTTGTTTTCGGAATCCATACTGGTTGCCATGGAGGAGGTTAAAAAATGGCTCTGAGCACTATGCGACTTAACTTCTGAGGTCATTAGTCCCCTAGAACTTAGAACTAGTTAAACCTAACTAACCTAAGGACATCACAAACATCCATGCCCGAGGCAGGATTCGAACCTGCGACCGTAGCGGTCTCGCGGTTCCAGACTGCAGCGCCTTTAACCGCACGGCCAATGGAGGAGGTCGTTCTGTTCGGGATACCTCGTTATTTTTTTTTTTTAATTTAGCATATATTCGAAGATTCTATAATAAATCGATATCAAGGATACTGGACGGTAGTTTTGAGGATCACTTGTACCGCCCTTCTTGTAGACGGGTGCGACCTGTGATTTCTTCCAACTACTGGGTAGGGCTTTTTGTTCGTGCGATGTACGATGGATTATATTAACAAAAGTGCTAACGCAGCCGCAAATACCATGCAGCGTGTTAAGGGATTTGGTCGAGCCATGGAGCTTCATTCAATTTGAGAGATTTCAGCTGTTCTCAATGTTCGATGATCTATCGAAATTGGCCAGCTGCTGTGGGAGAGAGGTTCTAGGCGTTTCAGTCCACAACTGCGCTGCTGCTACGGTTGCAGGTTCGAATCCTGCCTCGGGCATGGATGTGTGTGATGTCCTTAGGTTACTTAGGCTTTCGTAGTTCCAGGTCTAGGGGACTGATGACCTCAGATGCTAAGTCCCATAGGGCATAGAGCCATTTGAAGCATCTATTGAAACTGATTAAAGGAAAACACATTATCTGAGCAGAAGCGTTCTCTTCTGAAAATGCTTTGCTGTTAAAAAAGGACTGTCATAACTTTTTTTCAATCTGTTGTTGAATAATTATTAATGGTTTTCCCATATTAAGGATACTGCAAATAATTAAAGAGTATTTGCCCCAGACGCGTTTCGCTTTTATTTATAAAGTATCTTTCGTAGTCATTCTGGAAATATGGATATACATTCTAGCACACAAAAAACTATACGCCATGAATGAATAATGCGAATGAGACGAAAATCGGTCGATTAGTAGTACATGTACAGACCAATCTGGATGATTTATCCAACAGAAAGAGCTTCAGAAATCGAGCAAGTAAGTAACGCGTTGATCCACATCTGGTGCTTTGGCAGGCATTTATTCGATTCGGCATTATTAAATACAGTTATTGGATGTTCTCCTGAAGGCCGGCCGGTGCGGCCGTGCGGTTAAAGGCGCTTCACTTTGGAACCGCGTGACCGCTCCGGTCGCAGGTTCGAATCCTGCCTCGGGCATGGATGTGTGTGATGTCCTTAGGTTAGTTAGGTTTAAGTAGTTCTAAGTTCTAGGGGACTGATGACCACAGATGTTAAGTCCCATAGTGCTCAGAGCCATTTTTGTTCTCCTGAGGGATATCGTGCCAAAATTCTGTCGAACTGGCGCGTTAGATCGCCGAAATCCCGACGAAAGGTCCGTACCCAAAGACTGGAAAGCTGCACAGGCCACACCAATATTCAAGAAAGGTAGTAGGAGTAATCCGGTAAATTACAGGCCCATATCGTTATCGTCGATATGCACCAGGATTTTGGAACGTGTATTGTGTTCAAACATTATGAATTACCTCGAAGAAAACGATCTATTGACACACAGTCAACATGTGTTTAGATAACATCGTTCTTATGAAATACAACTTGCTCTTATTTCCTATGAAGTGTTGACTGCTATTGAAAAGGGAATTAAGATAGATTCCGTATTTCTGGATATCCATAAGGCTTTTGACACTGTACCACATGAGCGGCTTATAGTGAAATTGCGTGCTTTGGAATGTCGTCTCATTTGTGTGACTGGATTTGTGATCTCCTGTCAGAGAGGTCACAGTTTGTAGCAATCGACGGAAAGTCATCGAGTAAAACAGAAGTGACTTCTGTCATTCCCAAGGTAGTGATATAAGCCCTTTGCTGTTCCTTATCTATATAAACGATTTGGGAGACAATCTGAGCAGCCGTCTTAGATTGTTTGCAGATGACGCTGTCGTTTATCGACTAGTCACGTCGTCAAAAGTTCAAAACAAATTGCAGAACGATTTAGAAAATACATCTGTATGGTGCGAAAATTGGCAATTGACCTTAAATAACGAAAAGCGTGAGGTCATGCTCATGAGTGCTAAAAGGAATGCGTTAAACTTCGGTTACACGATAAATCAGTGAAATATGAAGGCCGTAAATTCAACTAAATACCTAGGAATTACAATTACGAACAGCTCAAATTGGAAGGAACACAAAGAAAATGTTGTGGGGAAGGCTAACCAAAGACTGCGTTTTATCCAATCACCAACGTTCTCCTCCGAATGTGAAAATATTTTGTTGACACCGACCTACATAGGGCGAAACGATCACCACAATAAAATAAGGGAAATCAAAGCTCGTACGGAAATACACTCCTGGAAATGGAAAAAAGAACACATTGACACCGGTGTGTCAGACCCACCATACTTGCTCCGGACACTGCGAGAGGGCTGTACAAGCAATGATCACACGCACGGCACAGCGGACACACCAGGAACCGCGGTGTTGGCCGTCGAATGGCGCTAGCTGCGCAGCATTTGTGCACCGCCGCCGTCAGTGTCAGCCAGTTTGCCGTGGCATACGGAGCTCCATCGCAGTCTTTAACACTGGTAGCTTGCCGCGACAGCGTGGACGTGAACCGTATGTGCAGTTGATGGACTTTGAGCGAGGGCGTATAGTGGGCATGCGGGAGGCCGGGTGGACGTACCGCCGAATTGCTCAACACGTGGGGCGTGAGGTCTCCACAGTACATCGATGTTGTCGCCAGTGGTCGGCGGAAGGTGCACGTGCCCGTCGACCTGGGACCGGACCGCAGCGACGCACGGATGCACGCCAAGACCGTAGGATCCTACGCAGTGCCGTAGGGGACCGCACCGCCACTTCCCAGCAAATTAGGGACACTGTTGCTCCTGGGGTATCGGCGAGGACCATTCGCAACCGTCTCCATGAAGCTGGGCTACGGTCCCGCACACCGTTAGGCCGTCTTCCGCTCATGCCCCAACATCGTGCAGCCCGCCTCCAGTGGTGTCGCGACAGGCGTGAATGGAGGGACGAATGGAGACGTGTCGTCTTCAGCGATGAGAGTCGCTTCTGCCTTGGTGCCAATGATGGTCGTATGCGTGTTTGGCGCCGTGCAGGTGAGCGCCACAATCAGGACTGCATACTACCGAGGCACACAGGGCCAACACTCGGCATCATGGTGTGGGGAGCGATCTCCTACACTGGCCGTACACCACTGGTGATCGTCGAGGGGACACTGAATAGTGCACGGTACATCCAAACCGTCATCGAACCCATCGTTCTACCATTCCTAGACCGGCAAGGGAACTTGCTGTTCCAACAGGACAATGCACGTCCGCATGTATCCCGTGCCACCCAACGTGCTCTAGAAGGTGTAAGTCAACTACCCTGGCCAGCAAGATCTCCGGATCTGTCCCCCATTGAGCATGTTTGGGACTGGATGAAGCGTCGTCTCACGCGGTCTGCACGTCCAGCACGAACGCTGGTCCAACTGAGGCGCCAGCGGAAATGGCATGGCAAGCCGTTCCACAGGAGTACATCCAGCATCTCTACGATCGTCTCCATGGGAGAATAGCAGCCTGCATTGCTGCGAAAGGTGGATATACACTGTACTAGTGCCGACATTGTGCATGCTCTGTTGCCTGTGTCTATGTGCCTGTGGTTCTGTCAGTGTGATCATGTGATGTATCTGACCCCAGGAATGTGTCAATAAAGTTTCCCCTTCCTGGGACAATGAATTCACGGTGTTCTTATTTCAATTTCCAGGAGTGTAGATGTTCGTTCTTTCTGCGCACTATACGAGATTGGAATAATAGAGGATTGTGAAGGTGGTTCGATGATCCCTCTGCCAGGCACTTAAATGTAACTTGCAGAGAATCCATGCAGATGAAGTGCTGCCCATAATGATTCGAACGTTCTCAGTTGGGGAGAGGCCAGGCGACCTTGCTGGCTAAGGTAGGGTTTGGCAAGGACGAAGACAAGCAGTAGAAACTACTCCCGCCGTAAGCTGGCAGGCATTGTTTTGCTGAAATGTCAGACCGGAATGGCTTCTCATGAAGGACAAAATAAAAAAAAAAACAGCACTTGCAATGTCTTGGACGTACCACTGTGCTGTACGGGTATCGGGGCTGAAAACCAAAGGGGCCTTACTGTGAAAAGTAATGGCACCCCAGAGCATGACTCCTGGTTGTCGGGTCGTATGGGGGAGACAAACAGGTTGGTATACCACCACTGTGCATGACGTCTCCACAAACGCCTTCGGCCTGGAATCTCTTTGGCTGGGGTAGAGCTGTCTTCAGTCTTGAAGCCCCCTTCGAACTGAGCCCCAGTGCTGAGCGAAGGTGCGTCTGGAGACGCTCTGGATAGCAGTGGGATACCAGCTTGATTGTTCCAAATTGGATTGTAGAGTGTAACACGGTTAGCTGTTTCAGTGTCTGGTTAGAATCGACGTTTAACGTGATCCAGGAACAAGATTTTGATGTAATAGTATTTTGTTCGCATCAGGATGCTGACTATCGGCGAGCACCCATGCCACTCACCGTTGGAATGCTTCATTTCGTTGAGTATCCATGGCAGGTGAGCCTGTCATTATCACCTCATGGGCATTTTAACTTATTACAGTGGTTGTGGTTTGTATTCCGCGTAGCGGCCAGCGTGAGATTTACAGCGGTTGGGCGGAAACGCACATCTTAATGTTAGGGAGGTGTACCAGTTTCTTTGGCTCTTCAGTGTATATGACTTACGAATATTGCCATATATGAAAAAATGTTTTGATTGTATCACTTATGATGCAATTTAGTGGTGATAGCGTCTTCAACGTGTTTCATCAGTACTGTGGTGGATCAAGGTGAGTGATTGTGGTTGTCAGATACCTCAGTGTACTGCGGGAGGTAGAACAAATGGTTGAAATGGCTCTGAGCGCTATGGGACCTAACTGCTGAGGTCATCAGTCCCCTAGAACTCAGAACTACTTAAACCTAACTAACCTGTGGACATCACACACATCCATGCCCGAGGCAGGATTCGAACCTGCGACCGTAGCGGTTGCGGAGTTCCAGACTGTAGCGCCTAGAACCACTCGACCACTCAGGCCGGCGATGTAGGACACTTAGTTCTCTTAGAAAAGGCCGGCGAAGCATTCACGTGGTTTGGGCACTTACCACAGTCAACCCCGTAGGAAACAGAAAACTATGTTACTATACAAGTAGTTTATTTGCCAGAGATGTCTTTTATTTGCACCGTACACATTTACAACACACTCAAGCAACCTCTGAAGATCAATACGTACCTTTTGAATACAGAGGTTTACATTTACATCGTAAATGAAATGTATAATCAAATGCTTTGTGTCTTAAGGGCAAAAACAGGCACAGTTGATATTTGTCGATTACAGCGTCATCTACCACGAACGGGAAACAATAGTTTGGTCAGGCCGTAGGCATTTTTTTTTCCTGAGAGGCGTTCCTCCATGACCGACTGCCACCCACTCGTTGTTGTGTTCGTAGTTGTCGCTTCGTCTCACGCTGTTAGTTAGGGACTTTTGTCTTGGTGCGTGACAGTGAATAAGTGTGGCGAACAGAAGTTCGAGAAATACGGAGCAACAAATACTCTTAGGAAAAGCTACGTACTCTGTAATTTACGAACTTGACCATACATGTGAAAATGCGTTTATTGTTTCATTCATCCGACACCGTACGATGCTTGCCCAGTTTCGTCATTCATTAGTTACACTTTGCTCACAATCAACAGAGACACAAAGAAAAAAATCCAGATAGACTACAAGGTAAAACCATTCGTAACTAACAAATGAGTAACCTAACGATTCTATACAGTGATTTCGCATAAGAATTTCGTTTATTCTTCGTATGTAGAATTCTTTTCACGATTTAGCGCGTTTTCGTCAGTAACTGCAAATATAGTCTGTAAGCAAGTATTGTGAAAACAATATATTTCGTATATGCAATGGATAGTACATGGCTAATAAAATAATGCAACTTCCGTGCATTTCGAGCTTAATTTAAACAGCATTTTGTTAAGAGAGTATTACTACAGTTAAATATGACGCCAGCATGGATGGAACAGGGAGAGAGTTGTATAACCGAGTATATTAAATAATAAGGTATAGTTCAAAGGTCATGGAGAATATAGCCTTTTCTAAGAGAACTAAGTGTTCTACATCGCCGGCCTGAGTGGTCGAGAAGTTGTAGCGCAAAAGTCTGGAACCGCGCGACCGCTACAGTTCGAATCCTGCCTCGGGCATGGATGAGTGTGATGTCCTTAGTTAGGTTTAAGTAGTTCTAAGTTCTAGGGGACTTATGACCTCAGCGGTTAAGTCCCATAGTGCTCAGAGCCATTTGAACAATTTGTTCTACATCCCGCAGTACACTGAGGTATCTGACAACCACAGTGACTCACCTCGATCCACCACAGTACTGATGAAACACGTTGAAGACGCTATCGCCACTAAATTGCATGAAAACATGTTCTTAAGTCATATACACTGGAGAGCCAAAGAAACTGGCGCACCTCCCTAACATCGTGTAAAGCCCCCATGAGTACACGGAAGTACCGTAACTCGACGTGGCATGGCTCGACTAATGTCTGAAGATAGAATTATATTAAAAAATTCAGCTCCTGACGGTCGTTAATGTCCAAAAGAAAAGACGCCATTAATGACGTGCAGCCGTCTAGAACGAAATTAGAACTATATTAATACCTTCAGCCGCTGACGGGCGTTAATATATATCAACGGGCACAGGTGAAAATGTGTGCCCCGACCGGGACTCGAACCCGGGATCTCCTGCTTACATGGAGAACGCTCTATCCCGGTATGGGCACACATTTTCACCAGTCCCCGTTGCTATATATCAACGCCTGTCAGCAGCTCAAGGTATTAATACAATCCTAATTTCGTTCTAGACGGCTGCAGGTTATCAATGGTGTCTGCTCTTTCGGACGAGACTCGTCCGACCAGGCAACATGTTTCCAGTCACGAATAGTCCAATGTCGGTGTTGAAGGGCCCAGGCGAGGGGTAACGCTTTGTGTCGTGCAGTCATCAAGGATACACGAGTGAGCTTTCAGCTCCGAAAGCCCATATCGATGATGTTTCGTTAAATGGTTCGAACGCAGCATTGTCGGAGACTTGATATTTTACCGGATTCCTGATATTCACGGTACACTCGTGAAATGGTCGTACAGGAACATCTTCACTTCGTCGCTACTTCGGAGATGCTGTGTCCCATAGCTCGTGCGCCTACTGTAACATCACGTTCAAACTCAGTTAAATCTTGATAACCTGTCCTTGTAGCAGCAGTAACCGATCTGACAACAGAGCGTGACTCCTGTTCCCTTATACAGGCGTTGCCGACCGCAGCGCCGTATTCAGCCTGTATTTGAATACGCATGCCCATAGCAGTCTCGTTGGCGCTTCGGTGCATATTATTTAGTATTACCTAAGAGTATTTATTGCTCCATATTTAGCGGATTATGCCAACCTCTCTCAGCTACTACCACGTACCGCGACCAAACTAACAGGATAACTGCATTCATAACATCCTTCATGAGATATACGTCTGTGTGCATCTCATATCTAGAACGCTATGCATGGCTGGTCCCATGCCATACATTCTGACCCGTGCAACGAACTGGATAAGAAAAACTTGCCATACCTACAAGAAGATGACCCAGGTTCCGAGCCAGAAGCACAATCCCACAACGAGGCAGCTTTCATGAGATAATTAGCAATCGAATAAGCTGGTGGCTGAGATCTGTTGGAGCTGCAGTGTTTATTTCTTCGAATGGGCCATTACTATGGAGTAACACTTGTACGCAGCAACGATCTGATGTAATGAAAATTTACTTTTTTACTGGCACTTCCTGGCAGATAAAAGCTGTGTGCCGGACAAAGACTCGAACTCAGGATCTTTACCTCACGGCGTGCTCTACCATCTGAGCTACCCAAGCACGACTCACGACCCGTCCTCACAGCTTTACTTCTGCCAGTACCTCGTGTCCTACCTTCCAAACTTCACAGAAGCTGAAACTTCCTGGCAGATTAAAACTGTGTGCCCGACCGAGACTCGAACTCGGGACCTTTGCCTTTCGCGAGTTCGAGTCTCGGTCGGGCACACAGTTTTAATCTGCCAGGAAGTTTCATATCAGCGCACACTCCGCTGCAGAGTGAAAATCTCATTCTGTTCACAGAAGCTCTTCTGCGATCCTTGCAGAACTGGCACCCCTGGAAGAAAGGATATTGCAGAGACATGGCTTACCCACAGCGTGCGGGATATTTCCAGAATGTTATTGGGTACTTTATTACTGTTTAATTAAACAGTGATTCAGCTCATATAATGTTGGTTTATTTTTTAGCTGTTTCAGGAAGCTAAATTAAACTGCGATTTTGCTCATACATGGTTGCCTTAGTAAGATAAAACAGCTGTTCTTTACATCCGTACAAAGTACGTCGCGCGTCCGCTTGCGTAATAACAGCAGCGCAGTCCTTCACTAATAAACACGAAAATATCAGTTCTGCAGAAGTATCTAAGGTTTCTTACGAAAATTCCAATAGAGTTGCAGTTTCTCAAGGTAAGAAGGCTACACACTGCCCACTACACCGGCCATACTAGTGTAAAAGTTGTTTTCTTATTGCCCTCGCAAAGTCCAAAACATCCCCACCACGCCTGAGGTTTTGTGGACCTCCTACCACGCCGTACGTCAGCGCCGGCACGGAGACCTGTCTCTGAACTAACAGAGCGCTCCATTAATTCGGGCTGAATCACGCCACCACTCTCCAGGACAGGTTCAAGACCTACCCGTGGCTGGCGATAAGTCGTACGGAGACGTGGTGTGGATGTTTTACCAAATAGACGCGCCTCCACTGACGGAACAGTTTCTGTGAACCCGCAGACTAAAGGGCCCCTCATCATGCAAGATACTTCCAGTCAGCGTTTGGTATTAGGATGCTTTCCAAATCTTGTATATATACTCCACATTCGACGTTCAATATTATGTTTGAGAACATTTTCCATATTATCCACACTCATTGTAATTAAACAAAGAAAATGTTTACAGTGCTTCAAAAAGTAATATTCGCAGTAAACTAAACTTATGATAGTCAGTCAGCACAGGAGAAGTTTTCGATTCTGCGAAAGCAGAAATGGCACGGTTTTTAGGTGAAGAATTCATTGAGCCATGTTCAGAGTGCATTTTTTATCCGAAAAGGAAGTTCCAACATGGTTATTCGATAGAGAGTGGAAAAGGTTCAGATATGAGGGCAGAAGATTAGGTGAATAAGGTGGGTGTGACATGACTTCCCAACCCAACTTCTGCTAGACTGACAAAAAGTACTGTACGGAATGCAGGCAGGCATTTTCGTGGATCACTATTGATTCACATGGACATCTTGGTTGTTGTTCTTAGACTGTGTCTGCAAGACATCTTTTCTGTTGACAGAAAATGTCAGCAATGATGGTTACATTTTGCGCAAGCAATTCATAATACACCAGATGCATAACATCATCTTTTGTGAATGCATGCAGATTTTTGTATGGGATATTGCTCCTTTGTTTGGCCTCAACCAATCGTTTCTTTTCCTTATGTTAGCATAAAGACACAACTTTTCATCACCAGGATAGTGCTGCGCTAGGGTCAGTCTGATCAAGGGAAAGGGAAATTTTATCAAAATTCGATGAAGGCGCGGTTGGGCGATGAAATCTGGGGCCGGTGACAGAGTGTCGTAACGGACGACAGCCTGCAGGCCAGGCACGGTAAACATGGCACTGGCAGGCGCGGAGCTGCGACAGCGGTATTGCACGCACGATTTGTTTTGAGTGGAGCAACAACAAGGCAGGAAACTGCAGCGTTGATCTAAGTTATTGGATGTATGAGGCGGGGCACTAGGCCAGATCCGGGAGTGGAGATTTGTAAATGGCTGACGTGTGGGAATTTGTCCCTGCCATAGTTTCTGTCTCTCTCTGACACTACGTCAGAAGCAAGGGAGAAACCAATATAAATAGACGGGCAAGTTTAGCTTGACACGGTGAGCCAGGTCAGTCAAGTTTCGCGACAGACCTGTGCTGGTCTACGCTTATAGGGAACAGTTTGGCAGCAATGTTATAAGCATTCTGCATAAACTTGTACTTTATTTCTATGTAGTTGCTCGAGCTATATTCCGCATCCGGGGACACACCACCAGGGGAGGGTGGAACGACAGCCTGGAACTCGGAGATAGCACGGTCTGCCTGAAAGAGGGCAGTGACAGCGGTCTGCAGCGGGTCCAGGAGGGACTCGGTTCCACTCCAGTCTACTGGCCACGTTCGCTTCCCACTTTGCGTACTGGGGTCCGGGCGAGGCGTACCCTGCGGGTGGCGCAGCAGCGCTGCGGCAGCGCCAGAGATGGCGGCGGGTGTTGCCATGCGGCTAGCACTATTAGCGGCAAGTTTCAGCACAGCATCCAGGAGGCCGCGGGTTCGAGTCCGGTATCGTGTTGGGAGCAGCGGCGGCCCAAAGGCCACGGGTGACCAGTACATCCAGCTTCGTCCCATGGTCGGACAGAGCAGGCCAAACGGGGCGGAGCGCGGTGGGGACCAGGGACTGCAGCAACGCGGCGCAAGTCGCAACGCATTGGTGGGTGGTGACCGGGAGAGCGGCGGCCGACTTCCATCGGCGGGCAGCCTGGATAACGACAGCAGCGGCGTCGGCATACCAGGAGTCTGGTGATCCAGCTGAACTTGCGGGACATCAGGCGGACAGCACGCTCACACTACGCTTCACCATCAAATACTGTAAATTGACTGAATAAAGCAATGTTACTGAATACCGGTGTATCACTCTGCACTGCCCCTCGAAATTCTTGAACTTGCTCGGCCTCCTGACGAAATACGGCGTGGTGGGTCCCGGCTTCAGCTCTGCCATCTGGAGTCCCGTGTTCGACCCCCAACTCCGCAACAGTTGTAATAGTCGGTATTTCATGAGACAATTGATGATGAGCAAATATACATATGGCCACACACTGATTTTTGCAATTTTCACTTCGGACATGCGGTACTCATGCACCTCATTTTTTAACCTTTGTGTTGGCTGCAAAATTTGCACAATGGTGGAATGATCATGATCATCACGTCCCAGTTTTCGAATACACTGACGTGCATCATTGTGGATTAATGTTTCTATGATCTTCAAAAAAAATGCGAAGGTCTTCCTGAACTTGGAGGTTCAGTAATGTCAAAGTGATGCTCCTTTAAACGAGGAAACCATTTTATTGCTGTGCTCTGTCGAACATTATTATCCCCATACACGGCGCAGATGTTTCTGGCTGCCTCCGCTGCTGTCACCCCTCTACTGAACTCAAGTGGAAAATGTTCAGATTATTACATTTGGCACTCCACTTTCTAGCGTCCACAGCTCCACTCACTATCTCCAAATGGCAAAATGTAAACTGAGATAGCAACAGTGAACTACAAAGAAAAAATGGTAGTCGATAAATAAACCCATAGCAACGTGCGAAAAGAAAATGCTGTTAACTTGTGTGTCAACCTTATATGTTTCAAAGTGTATGAAAATGCAAATAGTCATACATTTGTTACATAATTGAGCGTAAAGTGTTTGACACACATCAAATGAAGGTTTTTTATTTGATAGTTAAATTTTTTTTTTCAATAGGGATTAACAAAGCGATAGAAGCGTTCTCAGTGGAAAGTGAAAAGCTACCGTAACACATATACAGGGTGTTACAAAAAGATACGACCAAACTTTCAGGAAACATTCCTCACATACAAATAAAGAAAAGATGTTATGTGGACATGTGTCCGGAAACGCTTAATTTCCATGTTAGAGCTCATTTTAGTTTCATCCACCTACGCTCAATGGAGCATGTTATCATGATTTCATACGGGATACTCTACCTGTGCTGCTAGAAATGTGCCTTTACAAGTACGACACAACATGTGGTTCATGCACGATGGAGCTCCTGCACATTTCAGTCGAAGTGTTCGTACGCTTCTCAACAACAGATTCGGTGACCGATGGATTGGTAGAGGCGGGCCAATTGCATGGACTCCACGCTGTCCTGACCTCAACCCTCTTATGTGGGCATTTGAAAGCTCTTGTCTACGCAAGTAGTTGAGAGGAAAAGTAGCAAATCAAAGGAAACTTCTGTATTCTCAGTACTACTTCACGATTTCAAAATGAGTGGTTCACAACTCTGTTGATAAAAACAAACACATCAAAATGTTATTATCCAGTAACAGTAAATAAGGTCTTAATGAAAAGTCTCTACTTAATCTTAAGTGTGTATGAGAGAAGGCACGTTACTAAAACATGATTCAAATGGCTCTTAGCACTATGGGACTTAACTTCTGAGGTCATCAGTTCCCTAGAACTTAGAAGTACTTAAACATCACTAACCTAAGGACATCACACACATCCATGCCGGAGGCAGGATTCGAACCTACGACCTTAGCGGTCGCGCGGTTCCAGACTGAAGCGCCTAGAACCGCTCGGCCACACCGGCCGGCAGTTACTAAAAGTTAACATTAGATGGGAGGTATGGCTTAGTGAAAAGCACAGTAAGAGTGATAGAACAGAAAGTAGTAGGAATCCCGTGTATTAAGTAAAACTTAAATAGGCTATGTAGACACTTTTGACACAGAAAGGGATATAGTTTCAATTTTTAAGGTCAGTGGACCCTATTTTATGTATGGAAGTGAGGGGCCATAGATGGACCCATAGGAGGGATGGTCTTATCTGGGGTCAGGTGGATACATAGAGGGAATGACATATACTACTTTTGCATGGAGGTATAAAAGAAGGGACACTAACATCACAAAAATAATATATGTACACAGTGTCTGTCCAAACATTGAGTTGTAAACGTGGTTGCTACAAAGATATTAAGCTGCAATGTGACGTTGAGTCACACTAATGACATGTTCTCCAAAATAGTCAAAAGTAAAGAGACTTACCTGGAAAATGACAAATTTTAAATGGTGTCTATGTACATGTTGACTTGTCGCAAATCAGGTTTGAAGTAATGGAGCGCAGTACAGAGCCCAGAATCTGCATGTGACTCCTTACGGCAAAGAACAAACTCTTTCCTCCTAAATATGGTTATAAACTATGTGCTTACGAAGTAATTACATACTATTACCCTTAACTGGAAATGTTATAAGTGTGATCGATCTTAACAAGAACTTGAAATGCATATATTATCTCTCACGCCGAGGAACGACATTCGTGATTGTTAGAAAGGTGTTTTAAGTAATCAGTAAGTGTGGGCCAACCAACCGTGTGTGCCCTTTGTTGTGTATGTATAGATTTGTGAGAAGTGGAGTTAACTCTTTAACATAGGCAGGGCACGGCGGTGTTTGTGCTTCTCACCCTGCTGTGGAGGTCCACTTATGGGTTGAAGTCGTGGCTTGGCAGTGTCTTTGAACTCGAGGAGAAAATGGACACAAGCGACAATGATCCAGAAACTTTTCTGTCACAACAAGATTGAATGAGAGCTGCTGTTATGAGCCTGGATACATCTGCATACATATTCCACTAGCAACTGCACTGTGCGTGTCCTATAGTACCATGTATCACTACTAGTCATTCCCTTTCCTGTTCCACTTGCATAAAGAATGAGGGAAAAATGAATATCTATATTCTTCTCTGTAAGCCCCAGATTCTTATATCTTATCTTTATAATTCATATGCAAAATGGTTGCTGATGGCAGTAGAATCATTCTGCAATCGGCTTCAAATGCCAGTTCCCTAAATTTTTCTATACAGTGTTCCTCAAAAAGAATACTGCTTTCCCTCCAGGGATTCCCACACGAGTTCCCAAAGCATCTCAGTGGAACCATAACGTTAACACACCCAGTAACCAGCCTCTGAATTGCTTCGATATCTTCCTTTAATCCAAACTGGTGCAGATCACATACACACACACTAGCAGTACTCGAGAATAGATCGCATTAGCATCCTGCATGCGGCCTCCATTACAGATGGACCACACATTCCCAAAAGTCTCCCATGAACCCAATATCTATCTTCATTACCACAAACCTGACATGCTCGTTCCATTTCACATCCCTTTGCAACATTATGCCCAGATATTTAAAAGAACTAAGATTTATCTACATTTAAAGCAAGCTGCCGCTCATCAAACTAACTAGAAATGTTGTCTAAATCATGTTGTATCATCCTACCATCACTCAACTTCGACATCTTTCCGTACACCACAGCATCATCAGCAAACAACCGCAGATTGCTTCCCACTCCGTCCTCCAAATCATTACGTGTACAGAAATCACTTCCCTGGGGCGTTCTTGACAATACCATTGTCTCTGATGAACACACGTCACATTAGAGGAGTTTGTTAAGAGCGGTTACATTATTTCATAGCGAGTCGGAGTAGATATGCGCTCTCTTACAGCCATGGATCCTCTGCAAACAGAAACAAAATTACGTGGCCAGAAGTAGTGAAACTGCACAGCAGGTCCACTGCATCAAGAAAGTACAGAGTTCAGCAGCAAATTTTAAAGATCTATTCACAACACATGAGAGACAAGACGGTTACTATGGATCGCTGGGTTTCCTACGGAGCTCCGTGAATACTACTACAGGTTGTTGAATGGAGATGTGGATAGTGCGCTGCCTAAACCAGACAATTGTTGGAGTTCCCACACAGAATTACATTTTTTATTTACAGTTTAATTAACGACGATCTTTGGTTTGTCATCTCCCTGTACTTCTGTTTCTATAAGTATTTTGATGCAATAAATTGTAACGGGCACTAGTATATTTGATTTACCTGTTGCACCAGTGGGAAAAATCCAATAAATCTTCCTAACTGCAGAACAATGAATGGTAAATGGTTATCAATCTCATACCCTAACATTCGTGTTTTGGAACAGATGAGACAGTATGCCATGCACTTGTGATCATCCACTTTCTGGGAGAGCACTGTGAAAGCGGCATTAAGGATGGGAGGCTAAACCCTAGTATACCTTTCTGTTTACATTATTAGCCCTTCACGGTCATACTGTGAAAAGCATGGAATAAACTGCAAGTGCCTCTTCTTCTGTTTTCAAAAGCCACAAGATTTTACATACCACTTAAAGTTTTGAAAATGGTGCAGTAACGTGATAAAGAGTCACTCCCTACACGAATGTGATAATTAGTGTACCCTAAATATGAGCGTCAATTTATTTACCACAACAGGGCTTCTGTATTGTGTCTGAGTATTGCTTTGGAGCAACAATTGTTTCTACACAATTATAACAAGATAAGGAAATTTTTAGATATGTTTTTCAGATTTACTTGCCCCTTAAGGTTTTAGGGAGAAATCAAACTTTCAACATCTTCTCTGTCATCGGCAGGAACTGCCTGTTGAACCCCACACTGTCATCCATTACATATAAAACAACTACCACAGTGTTAGTTAAGAGAGTTAGCTCTGCAAGTTAGTATGGAACAAGCACCCGAACGCTCAAGCTATCTGTGCATCCTCACATGGGAATAGGAGAAACTTATTCCATAATGCTGTCACAAAAGAAAATTTGATTACTGGAAAATTCTGTTTTAAAGTAGTGTATAATCGCGCAAATACAACCATTTCAGTGTTGTGTATTTGATAACAGAACTTACCACCAGTATCTTTCTTCTGAATTTTATGGACAAAAACACTGCAAGAGTTTGTTTTACATCTTGAGGTTGTTTCCTGAAGGTCACATCAAATGGCTCTGAGCACTATGCGACTTAACTTCTGAGGTAATCAGTCGCCTAGAACGTAGAACTAGTTAAACCTAACTAACCTAAGGACATCACACACATCCATGCCCGAGGCAGGATTCGAACCTGCGACCGTAGCGGTTGCTCGGTTCCAGTGAAGGTCACATCAAATTAATAAACACTGCCAGAGATGAAACAAGGTAAAAGTGAGATATTATTAGGGACATGAATTAAAACACCTATGCATGTCAACGTGTTTTATTTCTTTCTGAATGAAGGCATAGCTGCTTACTAATCTAATTCCCTCAGCACCACCCGATTTAATTCGACTAAATTCCAATATTCTAATTTTGCTTTTGTTGATGTTCATCTTATCCCCCTTTTAAGACAATGTCCATTCCATTCAACTGCTCTTCCAAATCCTTTGCTGTCTCTGTCAGAATAACAATGTCATCGGAAAATCTCTTCTCTCTGAACTTAAGTTCCTCCTCCAAACTTTTCTTTGGTTTCCTTTACTGCTCGTTCAGTGTACATATCGAATAACACTGGGGATAGGCTACAACCCTGTCTCAATCCCTTCTCAACAACTGCTTCCCTTACATGCCCTTCGACTCTTGAAACTGCAGTCTCGTTTCTGTACAAGCTGCAAATAGCCCTTTCCTCCCTGTATGTTACCGTCTCTATCTTCAGAATTTAAAAGAAAGTATTCAAGCCAACACCGTCAAAACCTTTCTCTAAGTCGGCAAATGCAATAAACGTAGGTTTGTCTTTCCTTAACCTATCTTCTAAGATGATCCGGAGGATCAGTATAGCGTTCCGACATCCTCCGGAATTCAACCCGATTTTCCCCGAGGTCGGCTACCATCAGCTTTTCAATTGAAGACAGGAGCAGAGATACGGGTTCATCCTCACCCCTAAGTGATAGTTATTGGTGAGACCAATGTCAATTTCGACAGTTCCCGTACCCAGCAACAGATGGCAAGACTTATCTCTGAGCTTTTGCATTGGATGGTGAGACCGTTTTGCCACGCATGTCTTCAATTCCTCTGTAAAGAATTTTTGTTAGTTTGCAAACATGGCTAATTAAACTGATAGACAGATAATATTCACACCTGTCAACAATTTCTTTCTTTGTAATTGGAATTATTATATTCTTCTCGATGTCTAAGGGTATTTCGCCTGTCTCATACATCTTGCTTACCGGATCGAAGAGTTTTGTCACAGGCCGCTGTGGCCGAGCGGTTCTAGGCGCTTCAGTCCGAAACCACGCTACTGCTAGAGTCGCAGGTTCGAATCCTGCCTCGGGCATGGATATGTGTGATGTCTTTAGGTTAGTTAGGTTTAAGTAGTTCTAAGTTCTAGGGGACTGATGACCATAGCTATTAAGTCCCATAGTGCTCAGAGCCATTTTGAACTAAGTTGCACTTCGAACCCAGCGACTGTACGATCCGCGTCAGTCAAACGCCGGAGTGCACGCTGCCTCGGATGACGTCACAGTCAGGCTGTTACTGAACGTATAAATTCACTAATAATAGAAAGTGAACTCGCTACTTTTATGGCGAGCAATTATTTTGATTAGCAGGAGTCAATTGTTGTTGTGGTCTTCAGTCCTGAGACTGGTTTGATGCAGCTCTCCATGCTACTCTATCCTGCGCAAGCTTCTTCATCTCCCAGTACCTACTGCAACCTTCATCCTTCTGAATCTGCTTGGTGTATTCATCTCTTGGTCACCCTCTACAATTTTTACCCTCCACGCTTCCCTCCAATACTAAATTGGTGATCCCTTCATGCCTCAGAACATGTCCTACCAACAGATCCCTTCTTCAAGTTCTGGCACAAACTTCTTTTCTCGCCAATCCTATTCAACACCTCCTCATTAGTAATTTGATCTACCCATCTAATCTTCAGCGTTCTTCTGTAGCACCACATTTCGAAAGCTTCTATTCTCTTCTTGTCCAAACTATTTATCGTCCATGTTTCACTTCCATACTTGGCTACACTCAATACAAATACTTTCAGAAACGACTTCCTGACACTCTATACTCGATGTTAACAAATTTCTCTTCTTCAGAAACGCTTTCCTTCCCATTGCCAGTCTAAATTTTATATCCTCTCTACTTAGACCATCATCAGTTATTTTGCTCCCCAAATGACAAAAGTCCTTTACTACTTTAAGTGTCTCATTTCCTAATCTAATTCCCGCAGCACACCCGACTTAATTCGACTACATTCCATTATCCTCGTTTTGTTTTTGTTGATGTTCATCTTATATCCTCCTTTCAAGACGGTATCCATTCCGTTCAACTGCCCTTCCAAGTCCTTTGCTGTCTCTGACAGAATTACAATGTCATCGGCGAACCTCAAAGTTTTTATTTCTTCTCCATGGATTTTAATACCTACTCCGAATTTTTCTTTTGTTTCCTTCACTGCTTTCTCAATATACAGATTGAATAACATCGGGGAGAGGCTACAACCCTGTCTCACTCCCTTCCCAACCACTGCTTCAATTTCATGCCCCTCAACTCTTATACACTCCTGCAAATTGAAATAAGAACACCGTGAATTCATTGTCCCAGGAAGGGGAAACTTTATTGACACATTCCTGGGGTCAGATACATCACATGATCACACTGACAGAACCACAGGCACATAGACACAGGCAACAGAGCATGCACAATGTCGGCACTAGTACAGTGTATATCCACCTTTCGCAGCAATGCAGGCTGCTATTCTCCCATGGAGACGATCGTAGAGATGCTGGATGTAGTCCTGTGGAACGGCTTGCCACGCCATTTCCACCTGGCGCCTCAGTTGGACCAGCGTTCGTGCTGGACGTGCAGACCGCGTGAGACGACGCTTCATCCAGTCCCAAACATGCTCAATGGGGGACAGATCCGGAGATCTTGCTGGCCAGGGTAGTTGACTTACACCTTCTAGAGCACGTTGGGTGGCACGGGATACATACGGACGTGCATTGTCCTGTTGGAACAGCAAGTTCCCTTGTCGGTCTAGGAATGGTAGAACGATGGGTTCGATGACGGTTTGGATGTACCGTGCACTATTCAGTGTCCTCTCGACGATCACCAGTGGTGTACGGCCAGTGTAGGAGATCGCTCCCCACACCATGATGCCGGGTGTTGGCCCTGTGTGTCTCGGTCGTATGCAGTCCTGATTGTGGCGCTCACCTGCACGGCGCCAAACACGCATACGACCATCATTGGCACCAAGGCAGAAGCGACTCTCATCGCTGAAGACGACACGTCTCCATTCGTCCCTCCATTCACGCCTGTCGCGACACCACTGGAGGCGGGCTGCACGATGTTGGGGCGTGAGCGGAAGACGGCCTAACGGTGTGCGGGACCGTAGCCCAGCTTCATGGAGACGGTTGCGAATGGTCCTCGTCGATACCCCAGGAGCAATAGTGTCCCTAATTTGCTGGGAAGTGGCGGTGCGGTCCCCTACGGCACTGCGTAGGATCCTACGGTGTTGGCGTGCATCCGTGCGTCGCTGCGGTCCGGTCCCAGGTCGACGGGCACGTGCACCTTCCGCCGACCACTGGCGACAACATCGATGTACTGTGGAGACCTCACGCCCCATGTGTTGAGCAATTCGGCAGTACGTCCACCCGGCCTCCCGCATGCCCACTATACGCCCTCGCTCAAAGTCCGTCAACTGCACATACGGTTCACGTCCACGCTGTCGCGGCATGCTACCAGTGTTAAAGACTGCGATGGAGCTCCGAATGCCACGGCAAACTGGCTGACACTGACGGCGGCGGTGCACAAATGCTGCGCAGCTAGCGTCATTCGACGGCCAACACCGCGGTTCCTGGTGTGTCCGCTGTGCCGTGCGTGTGATCATTGCTTGTACAGCCCTCTCGCAGTGTCCGGAGCAAGTATGGTGGGTCTGACACACGGGTGTCAATGTGTTCTTTTTTCCATTTCCAGGAGTGTAACTGCCATTTGGTTTCTATACAAATTGTAAATAGCCTTCCGCTCCCTGTATTTTACCCCTGCCACCTTCAGAATTTGAAAGAGAGTATTCCAGTCAACATTGTCAAAAGCTTTCTCTAAGTCTACAAATGCTAGAAACGTAGGTTTACCTTTCCTTAATCTAGCTTCTAAGATGAGCCGTAGGGTCAGTATTGCCTCACGTGTTCCAATATTTCTACGGAATCCAAACTGATCTTCCCCAAGGTCGGCTTCTACTAGTTTTTCCATTCGTCTGTAAAGAATTCGCGTTAGTATTTTGCAGCTGTGACTTATTAAACTGATAGGTCAGTAATTTTCATATCTGTCAACACCTGCTTTCTTTGGGATTGGAATTATTATATTCTTCCTGAAGTCTGAGGGTATTTCGCCTGTCTCATACATCTTGCTCACCAGATGGTAGAGTTTTGTCAGGACTGGCTCTCCCAAGGCTGTCAGTAGTTCTAATGGAATGTTGTCTACTCCTGGGGCCTTGTTTCGACTCAGGTCTTTCAGTGCTCTGTCAAACGCTTCACGCAGTATCATATATATCATTTCATCTTCATCTACATCCTCTTCCATTTCCATAATATTGTCCTCAGGTACATCGCCCTTGCATAAACCCTCTATATACTCCTTCCACCTTTCTGCTTTCCCTTCTTTGCTTAGAACTGTGTTTCCATCTGAGCTCTTGATATTCATACAAGTGGTTCTCTTTTCTCCAAATGTCTCTTTTATTTTCCTGTAGGCAATATTTGTCTTACGCCTAGTGAGATAAGCCTCTACATCCTTACATTTATCCTCTATCCATCCCTGCTTAGCCATTTTGCACTTCCAGTCGATCTCATTTTTGAGACGTTTGTATTCCTTTTTGCTTGCTTCATTTACTGCATTTTTATATTTTTTCATTTCATCAATTAAATTCAATATCTCTTCTGTTACCCAAGGATTTCTACTAGCCCTCGTCTTTTTACCGACTTGATCCTCTGCTGCCTTCGCTACTTCATCCCTCAGAGCTACCCATTCTTCTTCTACTGTATATCTTTTCCCCATTCCTGTCAATTGTTCCCTTATGCTCTCCCTGAAACTCTGTACAACCTCTGGTTCTTTCAGTTTATCCAGGTCCCATCTCCTTAAATTCTCACCTTTTTGCAGTTGCTTCAGTTTTAATCTACAGTTCATAACCAATAGATTGTGGTCAGAGTCCACATCTGCCCCTGGAAATGTCTTACAATTTAAAACCTGGTTCCTAAATCTCTGTCTTACCATTATATAATCTATCTGATACCTTTTGGTATCTCCAGGATTCTTCCATGTATACAACCTTCTTTCATGATTCTTAAACGAAGTGTTAGCTATGATTGAGTTATGCTCCGCGCAAAATTCTACCAGGCGGCTTCCTCTTTCATTTCTTAGCCCCAATCCATATTCACCTACTACGTTTCCTTCTCTCCCTTTTCCTACTACCGAATTCCAGTCACCCATGACAATTAAATTTTCGTCTCCATTAACTACCTGAACAATTTCTTTTATTTTATCATACATTTCTTCAATTTCTTCGTCATCTGCAGAGCTAGTTGGCATATAAAACCTGTACTACAGTAGTAGGCGTGGGATTCGTGTCTATCTTGGCCACAATAATGCGTTCACTATGCTGGTTGTAGTAGCTTACCCGCATTCCTATTTTTTTATTCGTTATTAAACCTACTCCTGCATTACCCCTATTTGATTTTGTATTTATAACCCTGTATTCGCCTACCAAAAGTCTTGTTCCTCCTGCCACCGAACTTCACTAATTCCCACTATATCTACCTTTAACCTATCCATTTCCCTTTTTAAATTTTCTAACCTACCTGCCCGATTAAGGGATCTGACATTCCACGCTCCAATCCGTAGAACGCCAGTTTTCTTTCTCCTGATAATGACGTCCTCTTGAGTGGTCCCCGCCCGGAGATCGGAATGGGGGACTATTTTACCTCCGAAATATTTTACCCAAGAGGAAGCCATCATCATTAACCATTCACTAAAGCTGCATGCCCTCGGGAAAAATTACGGCTGTAGTTTCCCCTTGCTTTCAACCGTTCGCAGTACCGGCACAGCAAGGCCGTTTTGGTTAGTGTTACAAGGCCAGATCAGCCTATCATCCAGACTGTTGCCCCTGCAACTACTGAAAAGGCTGTTGCCCCTCTTCAGGAACCACGCGTTTGTCTGGTCTCTCAACAGATACCCCTCCGTTGTGGTTGCACCTACGGTACGGCTATCTGTATCGCTGAGGAACGCAAGCCTCCCCACCAACGGCAAGGTGCATGGTTCATTGGGGGGGGGGGGGGGGAGCAGAAGTCAGGGCGAAAGACAATTTCATAGTAACTTAGGGTGTTCGGGTGTAGAGGTCACCCCTGAACTGCTCATAGTGCTGTTTAGGATAGAGGAATTTAGTGAGTACGAACATAATGAATATTACAATGTTGAATGTGTGAAACTTTACCAAACATGTGTATCAATTAGAACTCAAAATCTTCATTTATAATCATAGTCCTGATCACGCTGAGCAAACAGAGAATTGGAACATTCCTTTCAGTCGGCTGGACCAGAACGTGGACTTGCAGACTGGGAAGCATGGTCAGTACGTTCTTTCTGGCTGACCACATAAATAGTTTCCAGGCTCTCGTATGACTGATTACAATTGTTACTATTAACCCGCCTCCCTACACCTTGTATAGACCCTCTACATACTCCTTCGACCTTCCACCTTACCCTTCTTGTAGACTTTCACGGCTGGAAACATCATGTTCATTATAATTATCCGGTCTGTTATGCCGTGGTCGGTTGATGAAATCTGTGTCAATTCCCAACATTTCGTCTCCGACATCTTAAAGGGGGTCCGTAGCTCGATGGAAGGTCCAACACACCCACTGACTCGTTACTGACTGACAAACTGACTGACTGACTGACCCCCTTGAAGATGCCTCCCGCAGTCGGAGACGAAACGTTGGGAATTGACACAGAATTCATCAACCGACCACGGCATAACAGCCCGGATAATTATAATGGACATGTTACCCTTCTTTGCTGAAGACTGGTCTCCAACTGAGCTCGTTACATTCGTACAACATTCGTACAACTGCTTCTCTTTTTCCCCGAAGAGCTCTTTAATTTATCTGTAGCCTAATTCACGGAACAATTTACGTCGAGTGGTAAAAAACGAAACAAATGCCTGCAATGACATCGGCATTTATTGGAACGGAAAACGATAGTAAAAGTGGGCAACAGACTGGCAACTTTTCAAAATGTCAGCGTGACGGATGCGAGGTAGGCCGATGTTGCAAAATCGCATCGCCCTAAGTCTGGCTGATAAACACTCGCCGGAAGGTACGACTTTTATCCAGGATGGCGCTCCACCCCACATTGCTACACGTGTGAATGATCTCTCGCGCACATTATTTAGTGAGGATCGCGTGCTGAGCAGCCACTCCCGGGTCCCCAGACCTCAGTACGTGTGATTATTGGTTGTGGGCTTACCTGAAGTCTCAAGTCTACCGCGATCGTCCGAACACACTAGCGATGCTAAAAGACAACACTCGACGGCAGTTTCTCACCATGCCTACTGGTTTGTTGTAGAGTGCTTTTCACAACTTTGTCGTCTGACTACAGGCACTGTTGATGAATGACGGTGGACATACTGACCATTTGTTATAAGGAACATCGTCTTCGCTAAAAATCAATTGCTATGCTAACTATTGCATCTGCATCACATAAAGAACCATCTGTTGGTCCCCATCTATATCTACATGGGTACTCTGCAAATTACATTTAAGTGCCTGGCAGAGTGTTCATCGAACCACCTTTACAATTCTCTTTTACTCCAATCTCGTATAGCGCGCGGAAAGAATGAATACCTATATCTTTCCGTACGAGTTCTGATTTCCCTTATTTTATCGTGGTGATCGTTCCTCCCTGTGTAGGTCGGTGTCAACAAAATATTTTTGCATTCGGAGGAGAAAGTTGGTGATTGGAATTTCGTGAGAAGATTCCATCGCAACGAAAAACGCCTTTCTTTTAATGATTTCCAGCTCAAATCCTGTATCGTTTCTGTGACTTTCTCTACCATATTTCGCTATAATACAAAACGTGCCACCTATCTTTGAAATTTTTCGATGTACTCTGTCAGTCCTATCTGGTAAGGATCCCACACCGCGCAGCAGTATTCTAAAAGAGGACAGACAAGGGTAGTGTAGGCAGTCGACTTAGTAGGTCTGTTACATTTTCTAAGTGTCCTGTCAATAAAACACAGTCTTTGGTTAACCTCCCCCACAACATTTTCTTTGTGTTCCTTCCAATTTAAGTTGTTCGCAATTCTAATTCCTAGGTATTTAGTTGAATATACGGCTTTTAGATTAGACTGATTTATCGTCTTACCGACGTTTAAAGAGCTCCTTCCATCACTCATGTGGACGACCTCACACTTTTCGTTATTTAGCGTCACTTAGCGTCGTCATTTAGCTGCCACTTTTCGCACCATTCAGATATTTGTTCTAAATCGTTTTGCAGTTTGTTTTGATCTTCTGATGAGTTTATTAGTCGATAAACGAGAGCGTCATCTGCAAACAGCCGAAAACGGCTGCTCAAATTGTTTCCCAAATCGTTTATATAGATAAGGAACAGAAAAGGGCCTATAACACTACCCTAGGGAACGCCTGAAATCACTACTGTTTTACACTATGACTTTCTGACTATTACTACGATCTGTGATCTTATTCCATAAAGAACAGCTACGAACTTATTAATAGTTTGAAAGATTTGACAGTACCACCTCAAACCAAGGTTCTATCCCTAGATATTTTTAACCTTTACAGCAGTATAACTGTAGATGAAACAGTGGAGATAATCAGAATGAACCTACTGAGAAACAAGACAATGAGCAAACGAGAAATCATAGAACTCGTAGATGTACTTAATCTAGTGCTCTCACATAATTACTTCTCTTTTAACCATAAAGTTTAGAAGCAGGACCAAGGACTAGCAATGGGAAGCCCTCTCAGTGGCCTATTAGCTGAAATATTTATCAACTATATAGAAAATAAAATTCTAACACTAAATGACAACATCACAAGCAAAGTTAAATTCTGTAAGAGATATATAGATGACACCCTCCTCCTATTTGATGGCACAGAGGATTAAGTGACAAACCTTTTTAACAAATTCAATAGCCTACATAAAAATATTCAATTCACTCTTGAACAGGAAGAAGACAACACCATACCCTTTCTTGACATAAAAATATCAAAACAGAACCAAAAGGTAGCTTTCAATGTTTACAGAAAACCTATTGGCACTGACACCATTATACCAAACTCCTCAACACATCCCTCCTCCCAGAAAAAAGCTGCTTATAGATCAATACTGTACAGAACATACAAATTTCCACTTCAACATACTGAACTCCAACAAGAAATAGAAACCATAACTTACACTGCAATAAACAATTGATATGACCCTTCTCTAATTAATACCATGTCTCAACAGATAAAAAACAAACTGAACAAATAACATCAAACTACACTCGTAACTGACAGTGCCCCAGCAGTCAAATATGTAAAAATGCCATATCTTGGAATAATATCTGACAAATTAGCAATACTATTCAAAAACACAGAAGTAAAAATCAGCTTCAGCATCAACAACCACCTAAGTAGGAAGCTTATTCACAATATAAAACCATCAGATACAAGTTTTGATGCATCTGGCATTTACAAAATTACCTGCAGCCAATGTAATAAATATTATATCGCCCAAACAGGCAGAAATTTCAGAACCCGATTCAAAGAACATTTAGACTGCTGCAGGCTAGATAAATGTAACAAATCAGCAGTAGCAACTCGCAATAAAGACACGGGCCACCCTTTGAAAATCAAAGACAACCTCGAAGTTTTAGACAAAATAGGAAAAGGAATGGATATCACGGAAGATATGTAAATTATCATTCATAACACAAAGCATGGAGATAATATTCTTAATGAAATAACCGAATTCAAAAACTCAAAATTCTTCAACAGTCTTAAGCCAGTTCTAACTCGATAGATCCAAGATATGTCAATGTAAATAATTGAGTACAGCTCTGTCAGTACCAAGAATATCGATACAAAATCTCGATAATCGATACACTCACATGCTACAGTCCGCCATCTTGTGTTGTGTGTATAACATCGAAGCAATTTGTTCAGTGAATTGCGTTGGCAATCAGTGACATAATATAATGTACAACAGTGTAATGTCAATCAACAGCTCCGCCATTACACCGGTTATGCAAGTGAAGCAGCGAGATGATGAAATTGTAAGTGATCAACTGTAATATAAAAGGCTTTCACACTATATTCATAACACATAAATTATGCAAATCTATCTGCATCCTATACAGGCTGCGATATACATAGTCAACCACAAAGAAGAAAACCAGCAGGAGACATCACTGATTTAAATTCCTAGCCATACACTGCGCCCCTCCTTCCCCCTAAATGCCACACCAGCAGCTACAGTAAAAAACAATGGACAAAGTATTGTAGATTAATCTAGTTTAAGACTGTTTATTTTTAAGTAACATTTGTCTATGTATGTCTGTATGTATAAACGCCCAAAGATGAACATAACATGTTCGAAGCGCGTTGCATTATGTTTGATTAAGCATAAAATATAAAGTGACTGTTAGCAGAAACTTGAAATAAATAATAAATAAAGAAGATTCTCTATGAATAAAAACTATTGTATATGAAAGTTACACTAAAAATCAGTTTAGAAACATCTCAGCAATTTTCAAATACTCCTAAATCAGTACACATATATCTCACAAATTATTAATGAAAATAAAAATGGAAAGAAAATACAATTACATTATAAAATGAGAGGCCTACATTCAGTGATTAATACAAAAATATTCACAGCCCTTCCTCAAACACTGCCTATTCATCTTTTTGGATCAGCGTATACTTACATAACACAGAATCTGAATTTTCATTGTTCTCTGAAGATAATTACTACAACAGCGTCAGTGTGGTGTGTATCATTAAGTGTGGATGAATAGGTCAACTGCGTATCTTGTGACCCCATTTGATTCGCAAGTAGCTTCATTCCCACCCTTTAAACTGACATGCGCACGGCAATAAATTTTCGTAGTCACACAGCTTAACCAATCTTAAGAAACAAGTTTCCTACGTACTTAGGAAGGCAATCATCACAATCTGTACATTTTAGTTGCATATGATTAGCGAAACGCAAACAGTAAATTTTCCGATTTTTGGAAACTTCAATTTGTAAAAGGTCTATTTCCGTAACTTTTTAGTAACTTTCCATAAGTCCTTAATTAAGGCGATAAAGGTGTAACAATATGGGCAATCCGTAGCAGTTGGCGGTCATGCTTTTGTGTCACTATCAAGGACCGCCACTGCGTACACAAACCAGCAATACGCTGTTTAAGGAAATTAAAGGACTCGTCCATGGACTTCTGGTGCGACTTGTACGTCCTCAAGCTCACCAATAAACTGCCGAATCCATGATACGTAGAATCGGTGACGTATTGCTTTCCAGAGATTAACAAACAAGCTATTAAGCAACTGGTCCTAATGTTTTGGCTCGTTAGGGTATCTCACACTTACATTAATCTGTGATCTAGCAGTATTATTCACATAAATATATTAAGGGATAGACGTGTTCCCGAAATTTAAATACGCTGCATTAAACAGTTTTTGATGTTGCAATTTTTTTGTCAGCGTGATTGTGATAAAAGTGACAGCTCATTATGAATGATTGTAAAAGTGATAGGTGATTAATAACAGTAATAAAAGTGATAGGCGATTAATCACAATAATTGAACAATGAATTACAACAGGCCATTAATAAAAGCGATATGGCCAAGTGGCAGGCTTGCAGAGAACAACAGCCCCCTTGTCCCTTGAAGATAAAGACGACAACTGCCTTAGGACCTTGACCATACAGGACATTGACTCATGGCCTCGAAGATAAGGAAGGCAACTGTCTCAGGACAGACAACATGGACTCTTTAGGGAGATCTCGCAATGCTGTAACCTTAACCGTTGACCCTTGGAAGATCTGGTGACAATGCAGACTGTCATGTATTGCCTCTAGCCCCCCTACTGCCATATGCCTCAATGGATGTTAAGTTTTTAAGCAAACAGATTGTTACAGATTGCACAAAAGCTGAATATCGATTTATAAAGTTTATTTTCTATTTCTCCACTTTGAGGAATATTAGTTAGTGGTATTTATGTTCGTTGTTTATGTTAATAAACAACTTTTTTTTTTCAAGTGGTCTGATTTTTGTTCTATTTCAGTTTCTTATTATGAGAGTGATGCTATCATTGATAGTATATGGACAAACATTCTATTGTCAATATTTTCTAGCTCCATTGCCTGTCTCGTTGGGTATGCTGGTTTTAATTATATGAGGATTTGATTTGAGAGTGTTAAATTAAAGAATTAACACTCATATTAATATTTTTAATACTTCTATGAGAAGATGGAAACTGGTGGAGTATGTTTGTTAGTTTTGTTCCAAGGATCAATTGTACAAATAATGGTTACAAGTGCAGTCAATCATTTTACTGTCCTGTTACACTTTCATATATGAATATAGCTATATACTGATAAGTTACAAGTTTTTTTAAATAAAAGTGTGAATCAGTAATTCCGAACCATCGCCTATTACATTCACTGAAATTCTCCTGTGGAACAGTAGATGTTTTGAAGGAGAAACTACTTCAGTTTGTTTCCAAATTTAACTTTAGTGTCTGTCAAACTTTTTATATTACTGGGTAAGTGTTTAGAACCTGTGGTGACAGCATTGTGCAGCCCATTTGTGCTTAAGATAACCTTAATGTGTAATAATAATAATAATACTTTTTAGACATCAAAGTGATCTACCTTAAAAAATATTGAGTTGAAAAAGTAGCAATCGTTCGACATACACTATTTTTATGTACATCCCGATAAATTTAGTTCTTGGGTAGATATTCTCAAACTTGGCACATCATTTACATACAAAAACGTCAATTTTATATTCCTGTGCCCTCTTGCATAAATTTCTGTGAACACCCATGCGAAAGCCGAGAAGAAGTGATGTTTCTGAAGAATATGTCCGAAGCAGAAAGCACTTCAGAATCAAAATTAGGAATTTTGAAGAGAAAGACTGAATAAACAGTACGTGACGAAATTCTTCACCGTGGAACAGAGGACACAGTATGTGGTGACCCGCTGTTCTACCTGTTGTGAATCACAAAATTATGCTGTGGCTTACTACAGAGTGAAGGTTGCGTAGCAGTGTTTAGAAGGGTGATGAGAGGGAGTAGAGAGCCTCCTCTTTCACTGAAATGCTTGGTTTTGTTAAATCAATTAATTAGAGGGTGCTGAGGGTGGAAAGGCTTTTACAGACGTACACTTTTATTCAAGTAATCAATTTGCATGGACGTGTTGCTCTTCCAGCTTCAGACTAATTCTCAGATATGTGAATCTATTACTTCTCTGAGGAGACGTAATCTCTTTTCCCTATATTATATTCGCCGACTTCTCGGAATAATGAAACTTTATTATTCTATGGAGAAAGATAGAACTGTATCTTTGACTTTTGAGTCAAACTCTAACAGAGATATCTTTTCAGGACAAGATCTGGTTGCCAACTAGTTGTGAATATTAGTTTCTTGTAATACGGATCCAGAGCTCCTACAAATTTTTTAAATGATATCTTGCTTTCAGCTGTTAGTGTTTTATTTTACGACTGCAATTTCGGGATTAAGCCAGTTTTAAGCATCTACAAAACATAATGCAACGTAATGACAAGACTGTAACGTGGGATTAATGGTATGTACAACCAATTTTGTAGTTTGTAGGCATTCATGCACTTACAAGATTTTGACGTATAGGTTTAAATTATGCAGCGATAACAATGTAATGTGCACACCAAAGACCAACAAGCCAGCGATACTAGTCAATATTCCATTTCATGTAGTGCATAGGATTGTATATATCACGACAGGTTGACACTAAAAGTGTGAACTTATAATACGCTCTGGAAGAAATTTATAGCGCCTTCGAAGAACAACTGCAGTACATACTCAATGAACGAACAGACATCAGAAATAAATATTTCCTCGATTGTTTTAGACGTTAAGTCTGATGTATTGTAAGTGCACCCTCTTAGTGTCATCCTGTCTTGATATATACAGTTCAGTAAATGAAATGGAACATTCACTAGTATCGCTAACTTGCTGGTCTTTGATGTGCACTTTACATTGTTATTTCTGCCTAAAGTAAACCTATATGTCAAAATCTTGTAAATACATGAACGTAAACAAACTACAAAATTGGTTGTACATACTCATAATCCTACTGCAGATATTGTAAGTACTTTGCATCATGTTAGTAGATACTTGAAAATGACTTAATGCTGGAAATTCAGTCGTAAAGTAAATCATTAACAGCCGACTTCATTTAAAAAGTTCTGAATACGAATATAAATTTTTCAGTGATATAAAGTTAAAGTCATTAAATACGTTACTCTACAGAATTCCAGCTACCTTACGGTTTTAGAGTATATGCTGGAGAATTTTATACTTATCGTCTGTCCCTAGACTGACCTCCAATCTTGTAGCGTACCATGAATTCAGCATCGGGTCAGTTCTCAGCGTCTTCCTCTGGTGACGGCGCTGGTACAGAGACACCCCCCTAAGCCACTGTTTTTCTCGTTTGCGAACAATTTGTATCGTGTAATCTTTAAAAGATATATGCACCGTTCTTGAGTGCAGTGAGCTTGTATTGTCTGGGATTAGTGTAATTTTTGCAGTGGGAGTCAGCTCAACCGATTACAGCAGTACTGACTGTGGTACAGTGTGACAATCCTCGCTCTACTAGCGTCAAAGAAATTTCCTACTTGGATGCCACCTAATTGTGGTTTGACTTATTATGCTCTTTCCTGGAGTTAAAGTTCACTTGGTTTTGTCTGTCCCACAGCTTCTTATTTTCTTATTCCCAGTTGCATCTTGCTTACCGCTTTAATAACGATCAGGTTCTTACTTGTGAAGAAGAGGAATATGGCTTCGATAAAAAGTTCTCTTCTGGATCTTAACGGTCATTATACGCCGAGTAAAAGAACGAAAAGCTAACGAGGAGAGAGAAAAAAGAACCACCACCAGAAATTAGAAATCATTATTAGTTACTGTCTGTAGAGCTTAGTAGGCCGAATATGACAAAAATTTGATAATACGAAAGTAAATTACATTTTAACTAGAGAAAAAATACACTAACGGAAAACATCGCAGCAACAAGAAATAATTAATATAGAGTAATGCAATTTCGGGATTACGTTCGTTTGGGAAACATATTTCAGTGATTAATGTTGCAGGATCACAGGTTCACGTCAGTGCAAGATAAGACATTATAAGTGTGAAATGCTGGTTCATTAATAACCGGTGTAAGCGGCAGAATGTTGAGTGGAAGGCTGGAAACACTCATGCGTTGTATTGTACAGGTGCCGGATGTCAGTTTGTGGGGTGGAGATCCATGCCTGTAGCACTGGATCAATCGATACAGGGACTTTTAATGCTGTTTGTGGATGACTCTGGAGCTGGCGTCAAGGCAGTATGTCGACACTGTGGAGCATATCCGGTTACAACAGCGGTGTGTGGATGAGCGTTATCCTGTTGGGAAGAACCTTCTGGAATGCTCATCACGAATGCCAGCACAACAGGTCGACTCACCAGACTGAGGTACAGATTTTCAGTCAGGGTGCGTGAGATAACCACGAGAGTACTCCTGCTGTCATACGAACTTTATGTGTAGATCTAGTGTGTCCAGCACGCAGAAAAGTTGGTTGCAGGCCCTCAAATGGTCTTCTTAATCAATACGCAGCCATCGCTGACACCGAGGCAGAGACAGCTTTCGTCAAAACACACAACAGGAATCCACCCTGCCCTGCTACGAACTCTCGCTTGACACCAAGGAAGTCGCTAAGAGGGTGGCATTGTGTCAGCAGAGTGCATGCTACAAGGCGTCTGTCCTTGAAGTAACCGAATTGTACCAGCCCGTTGTGTCACTGTTGGGCCAACTGCAGCTAAAATTGCTGCAGCTGCAGTACGATGAGCCACAGCCATACGAGGAACACGATGGCCTTCCCTCTCGGTAGTGCCACGTGGCCGTCCAGAGTCCGCTCGTCTTGCGACCGTTCATTCTCGTGATCACCGCTGCTAGTAATCATGTACAGTGTCTACATTCCTGCCAAGTTCAGTATTTCTGCGCTATCCCAAAAGGAACATCCAGGCTCTCGTAGCCCTGTTGTACGACCTCCTTCAAACTCAGTGAGGTGTTGATAATGGCGTCTTTGTCGCCTTAAAGGCATTCTTCACCAACGTCAACCCACCACGTCCAGTCTCACAGGTAACTAAAGCTCACGGTCGTTACAGCGAGTATTTAGAGCAAACCTGATTTGCATTCGCGACTGGCAGGACATCTGAATAGACATTATCTTTCAGATGTAGAGACAGGCCTGTCAACTTTCGTTTAAGTCGCGCAACTCCTCCTTGGTGTTGCGATTTGTTTCCGTCAGCGTATTATTAACTACTTGAAGAAATGCCATTGCAGAAACACGATTTGAGAATGCAGAATTCCTGGTGGAATTTCATGAGATTATGTACAGAGCTTAGTTTAATCATTGCTAGCATTTAGTTTGAGAGTCAAGAAAGAAGACTGCACACGTGGAAGAGACCTGGAGATACTGGAAGATTTCAGATTGATTATACTCTACTGGCCATTATAATTGCTACACCAGGAAGAAATGCAGATGATAAACGGGTATTCATTGGACAAATATACTATACTAGAGCTGGCATGTGATTACGTTTTGATGCGTCTGAGCATTGAGTCAAACAGAGCGTGGATGGCGTGTACAGGTAGAGGTGCCCATGCAGCTTCAACACGATACCAGAGTTCATCAAGAGTAGCGACTGGCGTATTGTGACGAGCCAGTTGCTCGGCCACCAATGATCAGACGTTTTCAATTGGTGAGAGATCTGGAGAATGTGTTGGCCAGGGCAGCAGTCGAACATTTTCTGTATCCAGAAAGGCCCGTACAGGACCTGCAACATGCAGTCGTGCATTATCCTACTGAAATGTAGGGTTCCGCAGGGATCGAGTAAAGGGTAGAGCCACAGGTCGTAACACATCTGAAATGTAACGTCCACTGTTAAAAGTGCGGTCAATGCGAACAAGAGGTCACCGAGACGTGTAACCAATGGCACCCCACACCATCACGCCGGGTGATACGCCAGTATGGCAATGACGAGTACACGCTTCTAATGTGCGTTCACCGCGATGTCGCCAAACACGGATGCGACCATCATGATCCTGTAAACAGAACCTGGATTCAGCCGAAAAACTGACGTTTTACCATTCGTGCACCCAGGTTCGTTGTTGAGTACACCATAGCAGGCGCTCCTGTCTGTGATGCAGCGTCAAGGGTAACCGCAGCCATGGTCTCGGAGCTGATAGTCCATGCTGCTGCATACGTCGTCGAACTGTTCGTGCAGATGGTTGTTGTCTTGCAAAAGCCCCATCTGTTGA
This sequence comes from Schistocerca serialis cubense, assembly GCF_023864345.2. Taxonomy (NCBI): domain Eukaryota; kingdom Metazoa; phylum Arthropoda; class Insecta; order Orthoptera; family Acrididae; genus Schistocerca; species Schistocerca serialis. Next base: position 917,360,582 of record NC_064641.1, read on the forward strand.
CTCAGGGATCGAGACGTGGCTGCACGATCCGCTACAGCCATGCAGATAAGATGCCTGTCATCTCGACTGCTAGTAATACGAGGCCGTTGGCATCCAGCATGGCGTTTCGTATTACCCTCCTGAACCCGGCGATTCCATATTCTGCTAACAGTCATTGGATCTCGACCAACGCGAGCAGCAATGTCGCGATACGATAAACCGCAGACGCGATAGGCTACAGTCCGACCTTTATCAAAGTCGGAAACGTGATGGTACGCTGTTCTCCTCCTTACACGAGGCATCACAACAACGTTTCACCAGACAACGCCGGTCAACTGCTGTTTGAGTATGAGAAATCGGTTGGAAACTTTCCTCATGTCAGCACGTCGTAGGTGTCGCCACTGGCGCCAACCTTGTGTGAATGCTTTGAAAAGCTAATCATTTGCATATAACAGCATCTTCTTCCTGTCGGTTAAATTTCGCGTCTGTAGCACTTCCTCTTCGTGGTGTAACAATTTTAATGGCCAGTGGTGTATAATGGTAAGAGAAAGATTTTGAAACCAGGGTTTAGAGTGAAAAATATTTCCAGGAACAAATGTGAATACTCACCATAATTTATGGGTTTTGATCTGCAAATTACAATTGAAGAAATTGCACAAAGATAAAAAATTAAGGAGATGGGACCTGGATAAAATGAAAGAAAGAGAAGTTGCTGTGAGTTTCAAAGAGAGCATTAGACAACCACTGACGGAAACAGAGGACAGAAATCAACAACAGAGATCTCAGAGATTAAAGAGTAAAGAAAGCAGAGGACTACAAGTGTAATAAGAAATGCCAAGAAAGGAAGGAAAATATATTTGCTTAACAAGAGTGATAGGGCACAAATCGCAGAATATCTGAGTGACCACCATCAAACGTTCATTTCTGAGGAAGAGGATGTGGAACAAAAATGGAAAAAATTCAGAAACATCGTCCAGTACGCCTTAGATAAGTTCGTACCGACTAAGGTCCAAAGCGAGGGGAAAGATCCACCGTGGTATAACAATCATGTACGAAAGGTACTACGGAAACAAAGAAAGCTTCATCATAGGTTTAAGAGTAGTCGAATCATAGCTGATAAGGAAAAGCTGAACGAAGCGAAAAAGAGCGTAAAGAGAGCAATGAGAGAAGCATTCAACGAATTCGAACATAAAACATTGGCAAACAATCTAAACAAGAACCCTAAAAAGTTTTGGTCATATGTAAAATCGGTAAGCGGATCTAAATCCCCTATTCAGTCACTCGTTGACCACGATGGCACCGAAACAGAGGACGACCGAAGAAAGGCAGAAATACTGAATTCAGTGTTCCGAAACTGTTTCACTGCGGAAAATCGTAACACGGTCCCTGACTTCAGCCGTCGCACGGACGCCAAAATGGAAAATATTGAAATAAACGATATCGGAATTGAAAATCAACTGCTATCACTTAGTAGCGGAAAAGCATCCGGACCAGACGAGATACCCTTAAGATTCTACAGTGATTATGCTAAAGAACTTGCCCCCTTTCTATCAGCAATTTATCGTAGATCGCTGGAAGAACGTAAAGTACCTAGCGACTGGAAGAAAGCGCAGGTCGTTCCCATTTTCAAGAAGGGTCATAAATCAGATGCGAATAATTATAGGCCTATTTCGCTTACGTCAATCTGTTGTAGAATAATGGAACATGTTTTGTGTTCTCGTATTATGACGTTCTTAGATAATACAAATCTCCTTCATCATAACCAACATGGATTCCGCAAACAGAGATCATGTGAAACTCAGCTCGCCCTATTTGTCCAAGAAATTCACAGTGCCGTAGACACTGGCGAGCAGATTGATGCCGTATTCCTGGACTTCAGGAAGGCATTTGATACGGTTCCGCACTTACGTTTAGTGAAAAAAATACGAGCTTACGGAATATCGGACCAGGTTTGTGATTGGATTCAGGATTTCCTAGAAGAAAGAACACAACATGTCATTCTTAACGGTTCAAAATCTGCAGATGTAGAGGTAATTTCGGGAGTACCGCAGGGAAGCGTGATAGGACCTTTATTGTTTACAATATACATAAATGACTTAGTTGACAACATCGGTAGCTCCGTGAGGCTATTTGCAGATGACACGGTTGTCTACAAGAAAGTAGCAACATCAGAAGACTCGTACGTACTCCAGGAGGACCTGCAGAGGATTAATGCATGGTGCGACAGCTGGCAGCTTTCCCTAAACGTAGATAAATGTAATATAATGCGCATACATAGGGGCAGAAATCCATTCCAGTACGATTATGCCATAGGTGGTAAATCATTGGAAGCGGTAACGACCGTAAAATACTTAGGAGTTACTATCCGGAGCGATCTGAAGTGGAATGATCACATAAAACAAATAGTGGGAAAAGCAGGCGCCAGGTTGAGATTCATAGGAAGAATTCTAAGAAAATGTGACTCATCGACGAAAGAAGTAGCTTACAAAACGCTTGTTCGTCCGATTCTTGAGTATTGCTCATCAGTATGGGACCCTTACCAGGTTGGATTAATAGAAGAGATAGACATGATCCAGCGAAAAGCAGCGCGATTCGTCATGGGGACATTTAGTCAGCGCGAGAGCGTTACGGAGATGCTGAACAAGCTCCAGTGGCGGACACTTCAAGAAAGGCGTTACGCAATACGGAGAGGTTTATTATCGAAATTACGAGAGAGCACATTCCGGGAAGAGATGGGCAACATATTACTACCGCCCACATATATCTCGCGTAATGATCACAACGAAAAGATCCGAGAAATTAGAGCAAATACGGAGACTTACAAGCAGTCGTTCTTCCCACGCACAATTCGTGAATGGAACAGGGAAGGGGGGATCAGATAGTGGTACAATAAGTACCCTCCGCCACACACCGTAAGGTGGCTCGCGGAGTATAGATGTAGATGTAGATGTAGATCTGACAGGTGAAAGGCAAAGCCCGGTAGATATCCTTACGTAACAAATGAGACATTGAAATTAACTGGCGAAAGGGGAAAGCACAAAAATGGTAATCAACCAGGATAAAGGGAGTAAAAACGTCTAAAAAAAAAGGTTGACCGAACGTACGAAATGGCAATGCAGAAATGGCTAAAGCATAAATGCAAAGCTGTAGAAGCGTGCATAAGTATCGGAAATATACACGCCTCCTATAGCAAAATTACAGAGAAGTTTGGAGAAAATAAGTAGTTGTATGAATACTAAGAGCTCAAATGCCAAGACAGTACTAAGAAGAGAAGGGAAAGTCTAAAGGTGATAGGTATATATGTAACAGCGATAAAAGGGCAATGAACTTCGTGGCAGTATTATAGAAGAACAAGCTGACGTAGGTAAAAATGAAATAGGAGAAATGGTGATGTGAGAAGATAGTAACGTATCACCTAAGACGAAACAAGGTCCTTGGAGTAGACCATATTTCCTCAAAATTACTGAGATAATTAGAAATGCCATGACAAAACTATTCCTCCAGATGGTAATATATATAAGGAAGTCTAAATACTGTCAGACATAAAGAAGAATGTAATACTTCCAGTTCCAATTAAAGTAGGTTCTGACAGGTGTGATTACTAGCATTAGTAAGCTGTTATTGCCAAAAACTTCTGATATTGTTAACTGAAACGTGTTATTTATAATTGTGAAGGAAGCGGGAGTTAAATATCGGGAGCGAAATGTTGTCTACAACTTATGCTGAAAACAGACTACAGTTGTAAGTTTCAAAGGACATGAAAGAGCGGCGATAGCCTAGAAGGGTGTGAGACGCGCTTCTAGCCTGTGCTGTTTGATCTGTACATTGAGTACGCTGTACAGGAAGCAAGGCAGAAATTTGGAAAAGGGATTAAAGTTCAGAGAAAGGAAATAAATACTCCGACGTTTGCTGACGGGACAGCACTTCTGTCGGTCGACGACTGGAAGACCAATGTGTCACTCCCATACTCTCCACACCTCATCCGCTTCACAACATGGCGGAGGATGGCACGACGGTATGTCTGCATTCTACGGTCCTCTGCGTCTGATCGCGAAGTTAATTTACTTTTCATATTGCATAGATTGCGCACTGCTTAACGCGTTCCCGACCAGGGCGGTAAGGCTGCCCCACGAACTACATGCTCTCTGAAACAATATGCATTTACATTGTTAAATTTTAGTATTATTATTGATGTGTTATTAGTGTTGCCAAATACTCCGTATGTAGTTACGAGTGCTACTACTTTAGGAAACTGCTTTGTGCGGTTGCCATGTTTGTTTCCACGGAGCACAAATAGCGTTAGGTGTCACTACAGAGTCCATACCACAAGGCACGAGAGAATACGAAGAACTTTTCTGTTTCGCGGTAAGCTCAGGACGTCGGGTTCCGAATAGTTTGTGTTAAAAGATCTGTAATGCATTTAACTCGTTTATAACATTTATCATGACGTGACAAGGCGCCAGAAGCAGAAAAAATTGATATATGAACCACAAAATGATTTAGAAAAGATATCTATAGCGTGTAAAAAGTGGCAGTTCTCTGTGAACGATGAAAATTATGAGGTATTTCATATGACTACTAACATAAATAATACAAATTTAGAGGTTGTCGATGCAATTAAAACCGAGGGATTACAATTACGAAAATTAAAATTGGAACCATGGCATAGAAAATGTTGTGGGGAAGACGAACCAAAGACTGTGTTTTGTTGGGAGAACTCTTAGGAGACTCAACAAATCTACTAAAGGGACTGTCTACACTACGATCGTCCGTCCTCTTCTGGAGTGTCTTAGTGCTGTATGGGATCCTTACCAGATAGAATTGATGGAGTACTTCGAAAAAAGGTAAAGAAGGGCAGTTTGTGTTGTACTATCGAGAAAATGGAGAGAGTGTGTCACGGATATGATGCGTGAGTCGGGGTTGGTAATCAATAAAACAAAGGCGTTCTTATAAAATTTCAATCGCCAACTTTCTCCTCCGAATGTAAAAATATTTTGTTGACTCTGATCTACATAGGTAGAAATGACTATCGTAATAAAGTAAGATAAATTAGAACTCTTACGGAAAGATTTAGGTGTCACTTTTCTCACCTGGTATTCGAGGTTCAAATGGTTCAAATGGCTCTGAGCACTATGGGACTTAACATACGTGGTCATTAGTCCCCTAGAACTTAGAACTAGTGAAACCTAACTAACCTAAGGACATCACACACACCCATGTCCGAGGCAGAATTCGAACCTGCGTCCGGAGCGGTCACGCGGTTCCAGACTGAAGCGCCTAGACCGCACGGCCACACCGGCCGGCGGTATTCGAGGGCAAACGCTCGAAAAATAATCTGAAAGTGGTTCTCTCTGAAAAGCACCTGGATGTAAATAGCACAGTAGTGATGTAGGTGTAGAATTTATTCCTTAAAGAACACAAAGTAGAAACTTACGTTTTCCGTTCGAAACATAGAACGTCTGGTTTCCAATCGACTCTGCTAAAACATAGCGTCTACCTTTTATACTCTACAGTTAAAAGAACGACAAAAAGAAGATGGCGCACGAAATGAGTCACCATTTTGTTTTCGAATAAACACTTAATTGTCAAGACAAATTCAAGGAAACATATACCACCATGGAAAATACTCCGTGGAGAGTTGTTGTAACTCGGCACATGTTCAATATGTCCAACTTTTCATTTCTAACTTGCTTAACACGAACGCTGATGTTAGTGATAAACCTATGGTACACGTCTTACGTCGTATCACTGTAGGCTTAAATAATAATTCGTGTGAGCTCCAAAATCACGTGGACGTTTCGAAAAAATTGTTTCGTTTAGGTACACCCAATGAAGGAAGTGAAATGGTTTGAGGTCAGGACTGTTGGGGGCGAAAACTGTCCGCCACTGAAACGACCTGGAAATCTAAGAGAAATGAGTCGCATGTCGAAACGCTCGTGTAAGAAATCCAACAGTGATGCAGTATGTCGTACTCCATCTTATAGGAAACACTTCAGTATTGAAGGGCAACGCAGTAGCAAGAAGCTGTGGAATGAAGTCATTGCGGAGCGGGCCAAATAACGCGCACGACAGATACTGTAATCCTCGGAGCATGATGTCGTTCGAGAAACAGTTGCGGTTTTACAGTAGCCCTACTACACCGTCCTTATGAAAATGTGCCTCGTCTGAAAACCAAACGTTGTTGAGAGTTTGCTTCCTGTCCTCCGTGCAGCGCACAAACGGTAGCCTCTGCCGCTTGTGCACTGCTGTCAGCTTCGAGCGGAGGTCATCTTGAATAGGTATATACGGGGATCACTTAACAGTCCGTTGAACGGAGCGTCTGGATATTCCTAGTTGCACTGCACGATTTATCGGTGCATCCATGTAGAGCAACTTGAACCGCTTCAGTATTCTCCGGCGAACGAACAGGCTCCGGCCGAGGTCGCTTCCCTTCCAATATTTATGCTTGCTGTACAAAGTTATCATACAGCCCATGAATTATTCTCTTGCAAACACCACACAGTATCTTAAACTGCTGTCGGTCGGTACCGTCGCAACAGGACTTTTAGTTTCGTGAAACGTAACGCAACTGCGATCGCTGCTGCGCTCTCAGTCGTCTGTTGTCGGCCGTGTTGTAAAGACTGGTTTCGTAGCGACGGTATCGTGAATTAAGCGTCATTTAGTAACTCATTTGTTTCTCCATGCTTTACTGATATTGATGTTGAGATGCTGAACGGGATGTCTAATGCGACTCACAAATTATGTACGAAACAAATTGTAACACATTTCGTGCGCAACCCTAAAAAATGAATTTAATTTATTTAAAGCGCTTATCGGTGACGACACTACCCCTCTGCGCCCGAGAGCACGTGCTGTTTACAGTGAAGTCACTGTAGCGTTTGTTCTCACTTTCGCTGCCGTCGCCGCAAATTATTTACTGTAGACATGAAGGCGAATATGAATTTGTGATTTGCATCCAGTTCCTAAAGAGTTTCATCGAGTTTGGAAGTGATTATTTATGCAGAAATGATAGGTAAAAAACTTTTTACAAATACAAATCGTGTGCACTTATTAAAAACGTTAATTACCTCTACGGGATTCCGTCGGGCAAAAGCATTTCAGGTGAAATCGCTGCTGCTGTTTCCATTTCCGACAGGAAATTACGAAACAGGTAAGTGTAGCGGCTCATATTCATAGGCCTGCGAGACAGCGCTTGCGCATGCTTTACGGTTTTGAATGTTTCACCGTGCTAGCTACTTCACTGGGAAGCAGCGACTCCCGTCACGAAAACTGATAATGGCTCGAGGAGCGGTGTGCTGACCACATGCCCCTCCATATCGGCGTCCAGTGACGCCAGGGGGCTGAGGATGACACGGCGGTCGGTCGGTGCGCGTTGGGCCTTCAAGGCCTGTTCGGACGGAGTTTAGCATTTTGGTGCCACCGTGCTGAAAATCGTGAAGTAAATCTTATCAACTACAATTTCATTCATGTCTGCGAATTTCGATGTCTCTTTGCAGGGGAGCCGTCACTAAACTAAAATAACCTCCCCCTCCGTCATAACACTCTTGTTGGAAAGGCAATAAACAAAATTGTTACAACACTATAACTGTTACAACAGCTCAGCATTCTGCAGATCTGTCTACTAGACCAAGGTCCTTGTTCGATACCTTGTACTCCCAAGGGACATTGAATTCGAAATATTCAGCTATGCAAAAATAACTAGCAAGATACTTAAAGGAAAGTAGCGGCTCTCGTCCAGAGAAAGACAGATTACCTGTGGAACAGTGTAAAGTGGTTATTTTTTGCGGAAACTGTCCACTAACGTATTTCAAAGGTTAATATGCAAATTCTTCTGACGAAGCAGTCGTTCAGTACACCGTCCTGTCGTTGCAGATCTAGATTACCATTGCTAGTGGCTGTTTTTCGCTTCTCCTCACAAAATAGATGCACGAGATAAGAGCCTCTGCTAGAAGGAATTTGCCGCTACAAAACTATAGCACTTTGGACTGTGGCCTGTCGGCAGCTAGCGAGCCCGGTGTTCTTATCCTCATGCACACTCTCCAGAAAATGTCCGGATGACGCACTCCTCCATCAAAGGAAACATCGAATTCTTCGCCGAAGTCCTTTCATCCAGATAAGAAATCTCTAGGCAGGTGTGCTTCTCTTCGGGCGTGTGAATGTTCGTCACGACGCCTCGGAACAACGTCCAGTTTAAACGCCAGACTGCAGCCTCCTGATAGACTCACGCTGCCATTTTCGGCAGTGACCGAGCTTTTGCGCCGTGCGCACGGACAGAGCTTCTCATTTGTCCATTTCAGAATGGAGTGCGAGTAATCTCCTGGATCTAGCGGCCGCCTCTGAGCGATTGGATGAAGTATAATGTTTATCAGAACGCGGAATCTCCGCGCTGAGTGGGTAGCGATATCCAGTTCTGGCAGCAAGACAGGCGAGTTAAGACGGCTCTTGGAGAACATACCTTGTCTGGTTGTTGTAGAGCATTAACTCCGCTTTAGGTCTTCATTCATTCATAGGTAACTTCACTTTAGCTCTACTAAACTTCAGCTCTACTAAAAGGAGGGCTGCAATCATATCTTCTAGGCGTTGCTGCCCCCAGCCGCTTCATGCACGCTCTTACCGACTGGTGAAATGGGCACATTGTCGCCCCCACCAAAGCAGTTTAAAGACGAATCTTACTCGCCTTCCTCGGGATGCGATGCCGCGAGCTTAAAATCACGCATTCAACTTGTTACTCTCAATGCGCACTTTAGCAATCTAGCAGCCTTCTCTTTTTACTTTCCATGTACTTTCTACACTCAATTAACAAATTATGCAGTCGCTGGCCGTGTCCGCGAGTTATTAATATAACAGCCGGCCGAAGTGGCCGTGCGGTTAAAGGCGCTGCAGTCTGGAACCGCAAGGCCGCTACGGTCGCAGGTTCGAATCCTGCCTCGGGCATGGATGTTTGTGATGTTCTTAGGTTAGTTAGGTTTAACTAGTTCTAAGTGCTAGGGGACTGATGACCTCAGCAGTTGAGTCCCATAGTGCTCAGAGCCATGTGAACCATTTTTTTAATTAATATAACAGTGTTTTATTCTTGCTAATCACTTGCTCCAAAATTATGCTTTGAGTTGTATTCCCTTATCCGAATATTAGTGGTTCTTTTGAGACGTCAGAGGGTAACTTTCACGTTCAAAATTAATAAGTATATTTTTTATAATGTACCATAGCTAGAGGATCCCTCCTCCCATTAATACGTTTATATGAGTGGTGTGATACCCATTTGTTTTGATACCTAATTGGGCCACCCCTATTAAAATTCATTTATATAAGACTTTTTCCGTTGCGTGACAGTGTCCTTATTTTCAATTAATTTGGACGATCATTTGTCGTGGTGCCTCATTATAATGGGCACAAGAATTTGGTTTTGTCCGTCCAAGGATATGCCCCAATCACAGCCGTCTGCGGTTCTAGGCGCTTCAGTCTGGAACCGCGTGACTGCTACGGTCGCAGGTTCGAATCCTGCCTCGGGCATGGATGTGTGTGATGTCCTTAGATTAGTTAGGTTTAAGTAGTTCTCAAGTTCTAGGCGACTGATGACGTCAGAAGTTAAGTCGTATAGTGCTTAGAGTCATTTGAACCAATTTTGAACCACAGCCGTGACTCCACAACAGCAGTACGCTAATTAAACACACACGGACACTCAGTACCGCCGTCCCACGACATTTCAACCTCGCGCGACACAACTGAACGGACGATTCAACTATAGTGTAGGTCAGTTGTATGCAACCGAGTTTGGAGAAAAGAATTCAAGAATTTTCCGATCACTATAGTCTGTTTAAAATTACTTGTGAGTTTATGTCGAGTTTGGAGAACAGAATTCCCCATTTTTCCGATCACTATAGATTACAATTACTTGTTAGTTCATATCTTGAAACTGAGTTCCTTCCATCAGTGCTCTCAACGACAGGTGTGAACTCAACGCCGTTGCCCATGTGGCAAAACAACAGGTCGCATCAACTCTTGTGACTGCAGAATGAAAAGCAGCCGAGGCAGTCGCTACAAGTGCCACTGAACTACTGGGAACAGGTGAATCCTATCTGTTTGCCTGTCGCCCATCGCAATTGACAGTGGTATGTTTTGCCCGCGCAGCCAGACTACTCCGTGTTTCATCTTGCCTTATGTACGAGACGGGCAGCCAATAAAATTTGTCGCAACGTTTTCCTGGCGATACAAGACGCACGTACTGACAAGTAAGTTTAATACGGCTGTCGTTGTCGTGGTCAGCTGTCTGAAGACTGTTTCGACGCATCTGTCCACGCTACTCCATCCCGTGCAAGTTCCTTCGTCTCTGCAACCTGTACCAGTTTGAACTTGCCTGCTACTTTCAAGCTTTGGTCTCTCTCTACGAATTTTATAACCCCCCCCCCCCCTCCAAACACACCTACCCACCCACACAAACACACAGACAAACACACTTCCATCCGTTACCAAACTGATGATTCCTTGACCCCTTAAGATGTGTCCTGACAACCGGTCGTTTCTATAAATCAATCAGTGCCATGAATTTCTTATTCTCCCAGCCCGATTCGCTACTCCTCATTGGCAGTCCGATCTACCTACCCATTCTTCAACATTCTTCTGTAGCACCACATTTCCAAATCTCCTGTTCTCTTCTTGTTTGAACTGCCTGTCCTCCGCGTTTTACACTACAGGCAAATACAGTCAGAAAAGATTTCCTAACACTTTACTTTATATTTCATGTGAACAAATCCCTAATTTTTGGAAATGCTTTTTTAATGTTGCCTGTCTTCATTTTACATCCTCTCGACTTCAAATGGTTCAAATGGCTCTGAGCACTATGGGACTCAACGTCTGAGGTCATTAGTCCCCTAGAACTTAGAACTAGTGAAACCTAACTAACCTAAGGACATCACACACACCCATGCCCGAGGCAGGATTCGAACCTGCGACCGTAGCGCTCTCGCGGTTCCAGACTGCAGCGCCTAGAACCGCACGGCCACTTCGGCCAGCCTCTCGACTTCGGCCATCTTCAATTAGTTTGTTGCCATAATGGCAACAAAATGGCTCTGTGCACTATGGGACTCAACTGCTGAGGTCATTAGTCCCCTAGAACGTAGAACTAGTTAAACCTAACTAACCTAAGGACATCACAAACATCCATGCCCGAGGCAGGATTCGAACCTGCGAACGTAGCGGTCTCGCGGTTCCAGACTGCAGCGCCTTTAACCGCACGGCCACTTCGGCCGGCATAATGACAACAGTTAGCCTTGTGTTCTAATATACTGAGGTGACAACAGTCATGTGATAATTATATGGATGTATACAGATGGCGGTAGTATCACGTACACAAGGTGTAAAAGGGCAGTGCGTTGGCGGAGACGTCATTTATACTCAGGTGATTCATGTGAAAAGGTTTTACACGTGATTATAGCCGCACGACGGAAACTAACAGACTTTGAAATCAAACAATGTAAAATCCAGGATGGAATGTAACAATACGAGAGAAGGAAATTTGCTAGTCACCATATAGTGGAGATGCTGAGTCGCGATAGGCACAGTAAAAAGATTCACACAACCATAGCTTTGTCAGGCATTGAGGATAGCGATGCAAAAGAATGTAGTTACAAAGGAAAACAGCACAGGGTTAGGATCTATCAAATAATGGAAAATGCAGGATGGAAAGTAACAATACGAGAAAAGGAAAGTTGCTACTCACCATGTAGCGGAGATGCTGAGTCGCGATAGGTACAATAAAAAGATTCACAGAATCGTAGCTTTAGGCCATTAAGGCCTTTGTCAGTATTGAGTATAGCGATGCAAAAGAAAGGCCTTAATGGCCGCAAGTTATGATTGTGTGAATATTTTTGTTGTGCCTATCGCGACTCAGACCTTGAAATGAGAATGGTAGTCGGAGCTAGACGCATGGAACATTCAGTTTTGGAAATATTTTGGGAGTTCAGTACATCGAGATCCACAGTGTCAAGAGAGAGCCAAGACTACCAAACTCCAGACATTGCCTTTCACCACAGACAACGCAGTGGCCGACAGTCTGCACTTAGTGACCGAGAGCGGCGGTGTTTGCGTAGGGTTATCAGTGCTAATCAAAGTAAAATATTCATAGAATATACTGAAGGGAATACAAAACCATTCCTCATCATGATGAACCAGCAGCGTGAACACATATCTTCAGTGCTGAAATAGTTCTAAACAGTATATTGCTCACGGCTTCACCAGTGGAAGCAAACAGGACGTATATTACACGTACTGTACCGCCTCCCCCTTCCACTCCCTATCCATCGCCTTATCCTCCCTCTCTTACCTACGCATCTCTTCCTTCCCCCCTCTCCATCCATCTCCTTCCCCTATCTCTGTCTGTACCCTCCTCTTTCCCCACTCTCTGACTGTCTCCTCTTCCCATTAACTGTCTCTAGATCCTCCTCGTCTCCGCTGCCGCTATCCTTCTCCTATTCCCACTCTCTCTGTTCATCTCCTCCTCCTCACCAATCGATTTCTTCCTCGTCACTTTTCCTTTTCCACCAACCTACTCCCTCTGTCCATCTTTCTCCTATTTCCTACTCTGTCCATCTCATCCTTCCAACACTATCTGTGCATTTCCTCCCCTCCCCTCTCTCTGTCCATCTTATCGTCCTCCCTCTCACTAGCCATCTCTGTGGTATCCATAGCTACGATGCCACGGTGTAAGTACAAGTTCTTAGGATGGCACTACGAGAGCAAACGATCCACACAGACGACAGCGACCTCTAGCCGCGCTGTGCATCTCTAGGAGCGCCGCTCCGTATTCAGCCCATTTGATCACGAGCAGACGACCGACAAACATTGTTTCATTTTCATAGTGGGCGAGCCACTACAGATTTTGCCTGTGTAACTTCTATTAGCTTTGATACATCCTGCTTCGCACCTATGTGCTCATCATAACCAAAGTTACGTAACCATATTTTATTTCTCGTCTCACCTAGAGTAAATATCTTTTACTTTACGTGCAGTACCGACGTATTTCTAGCTCACATGCTCCTCCTAGCTTCCTTCATTCGGCCTGCTCTCCAAATTACAGGAGCTTTCCAGGCGGGGTACAAAACAATCTCCTCCTCCCGTCTCTCTCTGCACAGCCATACTTATCCACATGTATACCCCCTGGAGCCCATCCAAAATCACCTGAATAATACGTCTGGTGTGATATGTAGCCTAGATGTCAGAGTTCATGAATCCTTTTTACCCCCACCCTATCCCTATGGGAGCTAGGTAGTTCTTGGCTCCACAGTACATCTTCACACACACACACACACACACACACACACACACACACACACACACACACACACACACACACGCTCAATGTTGATCGACAAACTGACGGGCATCAAGAGTACAGTTAAACACATGAACTTTCCTGAATTAGATGTATAGTAGGGTAGAGACGTTTGAGAGCTCCCTACTCATGATGGCGGGACAGTGGTTAGTGGTGCTGTAATCTTGTTACTGTCTGACCAAGTTCGACACATATTATGTTGTCCAAGTCCTTTTCAATGGCTCTTTCCAATGCCACAGAAAAAGAGTATAGTTTCATTAAAAAAGATGTGTGTCACAGTTCAGCAGTTATAAATGTTAAAAATTACTTGTGTACGTTGGAAAATTGACTACATTTTCCGCCATTGACGTTGTCCATATCTGTAAATCGATGCGTTTAGTCGCTTTGGGGTGGGCAGTCAGAGCCTCCTCACCCTGTCTAAGTCTCAGTTACTTAAAAAGTAACACTCATTTTATTTTGCAAACGGTTCAGGATATCAAAATAAAATTATCGGCAAGTGATAGTTCTAAGGGGCTCACGAAGTTCTGATATTCTTATGAGGGGAGGTGCCCAGGAGTGATATCGACTTTTTGAGATCATGTAATAAGTGTGGTGTTGGTTAGATTCCCGGATATCACACTTGCAAGCATTAACCTAAGTGGGCATTAGTTTGTGAGAAATTTACATAAACATTAATTTATCAAAATTAGGTCTGAACATTCATTTCATTGGCAAAACTCTGACGAAGTGTATCTTAAAAATTACTGGTCTGAATGCTGGGCGCGTTTACACGCACGCATTGTAGTATTTTACCCTTTTTGTATGTGTGCTTGGTTATTTTAAACCTATCCAGTTGGTACAGTAGTCTGTCGTTTCCGTCATGACAGTTAGCCTATCGTGTTCCTCTCCATGGCTGAGTGCCGTCAGGTTTTTCCAGCTGCAGAGCCAAACCACCTGTTTCCAGCTACATTCGTACAGCTGTGGCATTTCTCACACTGTCGTTTCCGCCGATCACAAGATTGGACTCTAACATGTGCTCAGCTAATGAATCAAGTATTATCACCACCTGGGGCCCTATTTCTTTTACACTACTGGACATTAAATTGCTACACCAAGAAGAAATGCAGATGATAAACGGGTATTCGTTGGACAAATATATTATACTAGAACTGACATGTGATTGCATTTTCACGCAATTTGGGTGCATAGATCCTGAGAAATCAGTACCCAGAACAACAACATCTGGCCGTAATAACGACCTTGATACGCCTGGGCATTGAGTCAAACAGAGCTTGGATGGCGTGTACAGGTACAGCTGCCCATGCAGCTCCAACACGATACCAGAGTTCATCAAGAGTAGTGACTGGCCTATTGTGACGAGCCAGTTGCTCGGCCACCATTGACCAGACTTTTCAGGTGGTGAGAGATCTGGAGAATGTGCTGGCCAGGGCAGCAGTCGAACATTTTCTGTATCCAGAAAGGCCCGTACAGAACCTGCAACATGCGGTTGTGCATTATCCTGCTGAAATGTAGAGTTTCCAGGGATCGAATGAAGGGTAGAGCCACGGGTCGTAAAACATCTGAAATGTAACGTCCACTGTTAAAAGTGCCGTCAATGCGAACAAGAGGTGACCGAGACGTGTAACCAATAGCATCTCATACCCATCACGCCGGGTGATACGCCAGTATGGCAATGACGAATACACGCTTCCAATGTGCGCTCACCGCGATGTCGCCAAACACGAATGCGACCATCATGATGCTGTAAACAGAACCTGGATTCATCCGAAAAAATGACATTTTGCCATTCGTGTAGCCTGGTTCGTCGTTGAGTACTCCATCGCAGGCGCTCCTGTCTGTGATGCAGCGTCAAGGGTAACCGCAGCCATGGTCTCCAAACTGATAGTCCATGCTGCTGCAAACGTCGTCGAACTGTTCGTGCAGATGATTGTTGTCTTGCAAATGTCCCCATCTGTTGACTCAGGGATCGAAACGTGGCTGCACGATCCGTTACAGCCATGCAGATAAGGTGCCTGTCTTCTCGACTGCTAGTGATACGAGTCCGTTGGGATCCAGCATGGCGTTCCGTATTGGATCTCGACCAACGCGAGCGGCAATGTCGCGATACGATAAATCGCAATCGCGATAGGCTACAATCCGACCTTTATCAAAGTCAGAAACGTGATGGTACGCATTTGCCCTCCTTACACGAGGCCTCACAACAACATTTCACCAGGCAACGCCGGTCAACTGCTATTTGTGTATGAGAAATCGGTTGGAAGTTTTCCTCATGTCAGCACGTTGTAGGTGTCGCAACCAACGCCAACCTTGTGTGAATGCTCTGAAAAGCTAATCATTTGCATATCACAGCATCTTCTTTATGTCGGTTAAATATCGTGTCTGCAGCACATCATCTTCGTGGTGAAGCAATTTTAATGGCCAGTAGTGTATTTGTGAAGCATCTTCAGTATAAAAGTAGCGAAACACGTATGGCAATAGACAAATACCTTCAATTAGTAGCGTAGATGGAATGTACCTCCATTGATTTTGAAACAACTAAGGAACGACGAAAAACAGAAAAAATGACGAATTTTTCCGTTGTTTGTATACAATGTGGTACTACACTCCACTCCTAACTCATACACCAAATCGTTAAATCCAAAACAATACGTCGATGTGAATGAGGAAAAAATGACATAATGTGACATTTATGACAGTTTACAGAAGACAGTCAATATTCTGTCCTTATCATGCAGTCATGGAAGCATGTGGTCAGCGAAATTTGAACAGTATTACATACTCTAACCTCACTTTTCGGTACTGTGAAGAATAGCGTGCCTGTGTCGGCTGCTAGGCACGTCAGGTTCATACTGCTGGTGGCGCTGCAGTGCGCATGTGCGGATCTGAGGCAGATTGCTTTCGATTGGTTGGCGAAGGAGAATTGACAACAGCGTTTCGGTTCGCTAGAAACGTCCAGCATCGCTTCCGAAATGCTAACAGAATAATGTTGGGACTCTCCTTCAAAAACAAGTTTGTTCGGTGCGCTCGTGTACCGAACCGATCGGCAAAATGGCGGAAAAATACGGAATAGGGCCCCTGGCGAGCGCCGAGTTCAGCCTAGCACGGAAAACAAGCTCCCTCAAGCTGTCGAACACATTGCGCATACAGTCGAGTCTGTCTTGAAATGTCCGGGCGTTCAGCATGTATTCTGTGCTACTAGATCCATAACATTACGTTTTGTGGACTCACACTGGCCTTTGCTGGAGACACTTTTTGGTAGAGCCAACTGTTTCATGAAGTTAACATGCAGTGTTTCAAATATTTGTCCTGACATCCTGATTCAGGTATTCTATCATATCCTTAAATCGATTAAGGATAATACGGGGTTCTTTTCTTTGAAAGGGCGCAGTCGATTTCTTTGCCCATCCTTACGAATTCTAGCTTCTGCTTCATCTCGAACGATCTCGTAGTCGACAGAACATTTAATTCTAATCTTTCTTTCTTTCTTTCCAAACTTTGCTCACTGAAGGCAAGTGTCGCACATAGGATAAATAATGATAGTGTATCACATTTGCCAATAATCGGATACACTGACGTCGACCATAGTAGTAAACTGTAAAAACGTCCTTCATCAAAGCTCATTGTTCCTCTTCAATGTGGCGAATAATACAGAATGAAATAATCCTACCTGAAATGACAGTGATATTTTGTGGCGTAATTTCTTCGATGCACTTACTACACACACGGCACAATCGTTTCCAGCACCGTTCGCTGACAGCGCCCCTCTATTAAATCCAAAGAGGAAAACACAAATGTTAAGACCTCTTTTCGGTTTCACTCCGCGATTTCTAACACTTAAACAACGTTCCTAATAATCTGAAAATATGGAACGTTCAATAAGTCACCGCAGATACAATTTTAGATCTCAAATTACAAAAACACGATTGGTAAATATTCCGCGTGTAAACACGCCAAAGAAAATGGAATAACTTATGTACTGAACTACTGGTTTCAGATAATTTGCCTGCAGTGTCACATTAAATACTTCAGTACATCTCAGTTGCATGCTGAAAAAGCGGTGGTCATAACGTTGTTGCTTACACAATTATATCAGATTTAATTTGCTTTAAAAAGGATTGAACTCGATTTCTCGACTTTGTGTTTACGTTGCAAGACATTTACCACTATTAAACAAATACAGGGTGGGGCAAATAAAAGTGGCTCGGAGAACGGTGTTCCAATGTACAAAGAAACACATAACATCAAGGAAATACAGTAATAAGCTGACTGCAGCAGGTGTTGGAAGCGACCCCCATTCATTTCTTGGCACTTTTGGGGCCCTGGTCAGGAAGTTGCTGAAAGCGGATCGAAACTGGATTGTTGGAACTGTTGCAGTTTCATCCGAAGTGTTCTGCTGCAGTTCTTGAAGCCTGTCAGAGTTGTTACGATACACGTTGGATCTGAGGGCTCCCCCCGCAAAGTAATCACACGCTGACAAATCAGGTGACGTGGGAGGGCAGCTGTGGCCGCGACCAGACTGACCTCTGCTAACAACTAAGTCAGGTGCGAAAATCGTGTAAATGTGCTCCAAAGTTCGGCCAGCTGTATGGGCAGTTGCTCCATCCTGTTGGAAGTAACTGTAGGTGTTTTCTGCCTCCGTTAATGCTGCCACAAATTGTATCCTCTCGTTCGGGCCACTTTTATGTGACCCACGATGTACATACAGCGGCACAATAGCTCAAGTGGAAAGCAACACGTCCTGTAGAGACTTGCTCATCGTACAGCGTTGCCAGTTCGTGACGATGAGAGTTATGAGATTTTAGTTAAGTTGTTAAGCTTTATAATCAAATCCAAGGCGCACATTGCACAGTTGGAGCAGCCGGTGAATGGCGATAAGGTCGACAACGAAATGAATGCTTTGAAGAGGGTGTAATTCACTTCTCCGGCCAGTGTGGCCGAGCGGTTCTAGGCGCTTCAGTCTGGAAACGCGCGACCGCTACGGTCGTAAGTTCGAATCCTGCCTCGGGCATGGATGTATGTGATGTCGTTAGATTAGTTAGGTTTAAGTAGTTCTAAATTCTAGGGGACTGATGACCTCAGATGTTAAGTCCCACAGTGCTATGAGCCATTTAAACCATTTTTTGTAATTCACTTCCAGATATCCAGACTTCTCATCCGTAGTGGCGCATCCTCTGTTACAACGAAATCATTGGCCAGCTATATGAGTAGTTCGGTGGTCTATCGTTAATGTCTGGATGTGATTCACACTTCACCTGTGGTAACGCCAATGGAACAATGTTGAGTTTTACTATGGTTCCAGATCCACATTAAACACGATATCCCTTTGGTATCAAGTGGAGATGGTTCGTTTAGGTTAGCGCATGACAAATGTGATAGAGATTCTGTTTTCTACTCATCTACAGGAAGTCTTACTTTCCGCGTGAGCTATTGTGGTGGTTTATGTACTCGTATTTGCGTAATAGTGGTAATATCGTGCAGCGTAAACGCAAAGCCGAGATATCGAGTTCACTCCTCTCTCTATTTTTAAAAGCACGTTCCATCTGGTGTATTTGTGTAGGCAACAGCGTTGTGACCATTGCTTTTTAGCATACAAGTGAGTTATACTGAAGTATTCAACCTAACACTGGAGGCAAAATTTCTGTATCATACCAAGCGTCGAAACCAGCTCCTACCATTATTGTTGCCAAAGCACGAGGGAAATTGAAAATCATAATTATTTTTCACCAGTAGTCTAGTGTCGGCATGCTATGTTTTAAAATGACCTGATCTAAATTATTTTGCTGGGCCATGATTTGAAACTAGACACGCATCTTTTCGGAAACCTTGAGGCTTAAGGAGTCCAATGAAATGATATATCTGTATCGTCCAGAAGGGACCAAATCCCACGAAAGAGGAGACATCCAGTGCAGCTGAAGTACTGTCTGTATCAACAGTAAGCTTCCATACAGAAGAAATTTTATTTTACTTAATAAACCAATCATCATGTGATGACAAAGGGGACATATCAACTAGAGATGTTGAAAATATTGCAGCTGCACTGGGATTCCAACTTGTAACACTCCGGTTTAATCTACTGACTTATCCCGCTCGATCGGGATCTGATAGCAGCCCAAATAGATAATAATTAATGTGACCGTGTACCTAATGGGCTGGCAATCGGATTGGACTGCTACGGAGATGTTAGATTCCATTTTGTCCTTCTCAAATGCTGTAATAAAGAAATGTCTGGTGCCAAGAAGAACGACAACACAGCTTCATTACTCAACAACCTATATTCTTCACAAAAACACAAAGTAAGGAGACAGCCACTGCCCTCGTCGTACAGCATTAATAACGACTAATCTCAGCACAGGCCCTTTCGTTAATCATTATCGTCACACGCAATTTCAACCATTGTAATCCAACACTACAATCCAACACTGCACCCCAACACTGTAATCCAATGATGCCGGCGCGGTAGACGCGTAATTACAAATATCGACACAAAAATATCACTGATCACTCTGTTAATTATACTTTTCCACTTTCCCGTATATTTCTAACACAAAGGGGTTAAACCACGGCGATGGCCACTCCCTTTGTCGGTACGGTCTTGCATTCCAGCAACAGAACTCCACCCGGCTCGGCCCGCAGCGCGTACCACACACTACTCACTCAACACTCGCTCTCGCTCTCGCCACCCGACGCACACTATCGATTGTTTGTCCTGTCGACCTGTGCTGTCGCAAAACTTATAGTAAGGGCCTACGGACCCCTTACAAACTCAGATCTTCTCTTTCGTGGGATTTGATCCCTTCTCTACGACACAGATAGATCATTTCATTGTTTGCCAAGACTCCTAACTCCTCAAGGTATCGCCAAAAAAGGCGTGTCTTGGTTCAAATCCTGGCACAGCACAAAAATTTGGATCATGTCATTTCAAAACATAGCATGCCAACATTAAACTACTATGAAAAGATTACGATTTTCAATGTCTCTTTGAGCGTTGCCAATAATAATGGTAGGGGCTGGTTTCGATTCTCCAGTTGACTCGAGCTTCTTCATCACGCTCCCCACAGCAGGTGGAGAAAGAGGACCATTCTGTAACCCTTTCAGTCGGCGACATTCTTAAAGTGCAGCTACAGCACTACTGTTGTTTTAATAATAGAGCTTCACCAATAATGCCCTGCTCCTTTAGTCCAAGCTCATGTTGACACGTCAACAAGTGCACAGCGACTGGTCAGATGTGTAAGACTATGAATCATGATGACCGACCACGGCACCTGGTGGCCACATTGGGAAATACATGGTGGCGCTCTGTCGCATGGAATTCATGCACCCAATACTCTTGACATTAATGCTACCAAGGTTGGTACTCGAACAGTAATTAGTTTCCACGTTAGAAAATGTTAAATATGGAAAGTTTAACCATAACCAGCCAGTATATGGACAATATTATTACCAAAATACCACAAAGTGTACAGGAGGACAATCATGTAACTACATGAAATAAATTTGTCAACACGTTTGAACGATTTGCGTTAGGACGTTTAAACTACACATTTGGCTGCGGAGCATGATGAGAGTTAGTATGTGTATGTATGGTTTGGTTTAGTGACGAATGGTTCAAATGGCTCTGAGCACTACGCGACTTAACTTCTGAGGTCATCAGTCGCGTAGAACTTAGAACTAATTAAACCTAACTAACCTAAGGACATCACACACATCCATGCCCGTGGCAGGATTCGAACCTGCGACCGTAGCGGTCGCTCGGCTCCAGCCTGTAGCGCCTAGAACCACACGGCCACTCCGGCCGGCTTAGTGACGAAGCCCAGTTTCATTTGGATGGGTTCGTCTATACGCAAAATTGCCGCATTCGGGGGATCGAGAATCCGCATTTCGCGATCGAGAAATGTCTTCACCCTCAACAGGTGACAATGTTGTGTGCAATGTCCAGTCACGGAATAACGGGTGCAATATTCCTTGATGGTTCGACCCCATCGAAACAGGAGAGTGATGTCCTGGAGGAGCATTTTGGGTACCACATTGTGGCTCTAAGGCTCCAGCGGCCACTGGCACGGGCCTCGATTGGCCGCCATATTATCCAGATCTGAACATATGCGACTCCATTTTGTGGGGCTATATTAAAGACAACGTTTACAGCAATAATCCAAAAACCACTGCTGAGCTGAAAACAGCCATTCAGGAGATTATATATAGCATCGATTTTTCGACACTTCAGCAGGTCATTCAGGCATTCGCCGTTCATCTGCGCCACATCATCGCCAGTGATGGCACGCATATCGAACATGTCATAACTAAAATCCGAATATCTGTAGTGACGTTTACATGATGAATACTGAGTGTGCACGCCGTAGTTTGTAACTAACTTACGCTTTTTCATATAGTTCAATAATTGTCACCCTGTAACTTTCTGATTTGCTTTAAATGTTTACATGTTCCTGTCATAAACGTTCAAGCACATGTAGACAATATACTTTCGGGTGTCCACTTATCGTGACCTGGACAAATATCTCAAGAAATAAGCATCAAACGAAAAAACTACGAAGAACGAAACTCGTCTAGCTTGAAGGGGGAAATCAGATGGCGCTACGGCTGGCCCGTTAAATGGCGCTGCCATATGTCAAACGGATATCAACTGCGTTTTTAGTTGGACCACTTTTTTCGCTTTGTAATAGATGGCGCTGTAATAGTCACAAACATTTGGCTCACAATTTTAAACGAACAGTTGGTAACAGGTAGGTTTTTTAAATTAAAATACAGAACGTAGGTACATTTGAACATTTTATTTCTGTTGTTCCAATGTGATACATATACCTTTGTGAACTTATCATTTCTGAGAACGCATGCTGTTATAGCTTGATTACCTGTAAATACAACATTAATGCAATAAATGCTGAAAATGATGTCCGTCAACCTCAATTCATTTGGCAATATGTGTAACGACATTCCACTCAACAGCGAGTAGTTCGCCTTCCGTAATGGTCACACATGCATTGACAATGCGCTGACGCATGTTGTCAGGCGTTGTCGGTGGATCACGATAGCAAATATCTTTCAACTTTCCCACAGAAAGAAATCTGGGGACGTCAGATCCGGTGAACGTGCGGGCCATGATATAGTGCTTCGACGACTAATCCACCTGTCATGAAATATGCTATTCAATACCGCTTCAACCGCACGCGAGCTATGTGCCGGACGTCCATCATGTTGGAAGTACATCGCCATTCTGTCATGCAGTGAAACATCTTGTAGTAACATCGGTAGAACATTACGTAGGAAATCAGCATACATTGCATCATTTAGACTGCCATTGGTAAAATGGGGGCCAATTATACTTCCTCCCATTATGCCGCACCATACATTAACCCGTCAAGGTCGCTGGTGTTCCAGTTGTCGCAGCCACCGTGGATTTTCCGTTTCCCAGTAGTGCATATTATGACGATTTACGTTACCGCTGTTTGTGAATGACGCTTCGTCGCTAAATAGAATGCGTGCAAAAAATCTATCATCGTCCCGTAATTTCTCTTGTGCCACGTGGCAGAACTGTACACGACGTTCAAAGTCGTCGTCATGCAATTCCTGGTGCACAGAAATATGGTACGGCTGCAATCGATGTTGATGTAGCATTCTCAACACCGACGTTTTTGAGATTCCCGATTCTCGTGCAATTTGTCTGCTACGGATCAGCCGCGACAGCAGCTAAAACACCTACTTGGGCATCAATATTTGTTGTAGGTCGTGGATGACGTTTCACATGTGGATGAACGCTTCCTGGTTCCTTAAATAACTTAACTATCCGGCGAACGGTCCGGACGCTTGGATGATGTCGTCCAGGATACCGAGCAGCATACATAGCACACGCCCGTTGGGAATTTTTATCCCAATAGCCATACATCAAGACGATATCGACCTTTTGCGCAATTGGTAAACGGTCCATTTTAACACGGGTAATGTGACACGAAGCAAATACCGACTGCACTGGCAGAATGTTACGTACTTATACGTTTGTGACTGTTACAGCGCCATCTATCACAAAGCGAAAAAAGTGATCCAACTAAAACATTCATATTTCTTTACGTACTACACGAATATGTAATAAAAATCGGGGTTCCTATTTAAAAAAACGCAGTTGATATCCGTTTGATCTATGGTACCGCCATCTAGCAGGCCAACCATAGCGCCATCTAGTTTCCCCCTTCAAGCTAGACGAGTTTCGCTCTTTGTAGTTTTTTCGTTTGATGCTTCTTTCGTGAGATATTTTTCCCCGATCACTATCAATGGACCGCCCTGTATATATAAATTAGTGAAACGTCGTTAGCGAACAGGAAAGTTGTATTTATGCTTATTGGTTTATCATTGGAATACTAGTAAGGAATCTGAATTTGAAATAACAATAAAAAGTTTAGAGAGAGGTGGGGGTGGGAGAGGTGGTGGACAGACTTTCGGGAGTACATGGACACAGAAAACTTAAAGGAGGAGATGGGCAGAGAGAGGAAGCACGAGGAGACGGAGAGAGAGGGGCAGGGGGAGGGGGATGGACAGAGACAGGGCAGATAAGGCGATTAGGACGAATTTCCAATTCGAAAGTTTACCTGTTGTTTCTTTTCCACTGAAACGGACTGAGCCACAGCAAAGCATGGCTGGGCACAACTGGTGCATTATCAATTGCAAACTAGGAATATGAAAAGACATTTTTACTATCAAAGAATACAGGTAATTCGACAGCAAGAAATTCCCATATAAATTTCGGCCTCAGTCATTACGCTATACGCAACTTCATTAGACAGAAAATCCTAAACACCGTAAACGCAAAAAATAATCTACATCTGCAGTAAATAGTCTCTGCTAATCAAGCGATGCATCTTTTGTCCCTGTCGCTGACTATTCGCACAGCAATTGATGTCGCCACAACAGCCGCCATCCCACTCTTTTTTTAAAACCAGGCATTCCAAGTATATTGGGGTAGTGATGCGTAACCTGTCGGCCAGCTCTCATGGCGATCGGCTGTGGAGTGAGTGTTGTGGCAGCAGCAGGCGGAAAAGTGTGGGTGTCTGGAGTCTCCTGGGCGGCTGCAGTGTCACTCGGTGTTGTTGGCTTGGCACAGATCAATGGAAAACTGACACGACAGTGCAGTGGAGGTTCCTTCTGGTACAGGTAGGAAGCCTTCAGTGTCTCTATGGAGACTGTTTTGTGTCTACCATTCTGGTCAATCTTGAATGTGTTCTCCTCCATCAACAGCATCCTGAAATAACCAGCATATGGTGGGCGTAATGATGAGCACACTGTGTCATCTGTTGGTTGGATGGTTAAGGGGACAAAACTACCAGGTCATCAGTCCTTTCGTCCTCATGCATACATGTCTAAATACCGGTAGATTAGAGATAGCCTGCCGCACAAAACCTGAAGGAAGAAAACCCCAAGGTATATCGATGTCAGTGAAGCTGAGGTAAGAGACAAAAAGAAATAAGGGAGTTAGAGGAAGGTGCCCCATGTAGGGAGCAGCTGGAAATACCTGAAAGCAGAGTTTAATGAGGGGCCATACATCCCCCAGCCTCTCCACTTACTAGAAGTACTGCCTTGGAAAGACTAGCAACACAGACAGGGCAAGAGCGGCACAGAGAGAAAAAAGATGAACAAGGTTAACAGACTGCATAAGATGAGGAAAAAAAGAGTAAAAGAGCAGGTAGAGTGAGGATCAGGCTTGACCGCTGAGCTCAGACAGCTGCAGCCAAGCCTGGTCAGAGGAGGCAACAGAGTGTACTGCTAACCTCTCAATGGGCTGAGAATATTAAGCGGTCTTCCCTTAAAGAAAGTCGTAAAATCCCACTTCATGAATAAAACGTAAAAGTCAGCCAGCCACTGGGGCATCGTCTCTAAAAACAGGGGTGGCGAGTCAAGGAGATTAAGAGTCCGATACAGGGCAGCTTGGTTGGGATAGTCCAACAAAATGTGGACCACTGTCAAACAGGAGCCACAGCGACAGTGGGCTGGGTCCTTTCTGCAGAGGAGATGGCCATGAGTCATCCAAGTATGGTTGATGCAAAGTTGGCAAAGGCCAGTAGAGTCCCTGTGACAGACCTGCATGAAGGATCTCCACAGATTCTTAGTCTCCTTTATCACCTGCAGTTTGTTTGGTAAAGTAAGTGTGAGCCATATAATGTACCAGGCACCTAAAACTTAGGCTATCAGCAAGTTCATTCCCTGGGATTCCGGCGTGGCCCAGGGTTGTGACGAAGGTCAATACGCGTCCACACTGTTCAAGGGCATACAGGGATTCCTGAATAGCAATGATAAGGGATGGCGAGGGTAGCACTGGTCGAGAGCTTGCAAACAGCTCAAGGAGTCGCTGCAGATGAGAAAGGACCTCCCCCCCCCCATCCCCACCCTCCCACCAGTGCAGGAACAGCAATGCTCAAAAGCACAAGAGATGGCTAGCAACTCTGCAATGAAAAACAGTACAGCTATCCGGCAAGAAGAGCAGTTCAGTATGTCCCACGTGAGTATGAGCAAAGCCTACATGATCAGCATCCTTCGATCCATCAATAGACTACTTCTGAATTCTGTGATGCGCCAAAGATGGAGAAAAATTGGCCGTGGAAGGCCTTAGGATGAACTGAGTCTTTCGGATCTTGTGATAGGTCAAGACAAAGCTGTGGCTGAGGAATGCACCGTGGTGGTATGCGGGAGTGGGTTCAGAGGAGAGGTGGAAGAGGGAACAACTCAAGTTCAGAGAGGATATACCGGATGTGGTTTGGGATCGTAGTCCCTGATTGGGGCCACTGTTGCTGGAGATGGATTACCGTGTTTAGATACAGGAGACAGTAGTTTGGATGCTTAGAGGAGATATGAAAGTGGGTAGCATAGCTGACAAGTTGTTGTTGGAGCTTGATCTGCAATGGAGGTGGTCTCATCTCTGAGACATGTGATGGTGTTAGCAGATCTTTGTGGGTGCAAACATTTCTCTCCCCATGCCTGGCTGGTGGACCTGCAAGGAAACGTCTTATCTGGGAGCTGAACTGTCGTGCAAACTCTGTCACTGTTTCTGGAGCGTTTGTCTGAAGTGGTGCTGGTACAATGAGTTCACGTTGGTCATGAAACCATTAGGGTTGGGGAATGGTGCTGATGCTCCTTTACTGATGTGTGCACGCCTGACAACACCAGCGGCACGGCGTCCGTCCTCGTGATAAATGAGCGCCGTCCGTAGTATGCGATGCAGTCTCTCCATCACTCCATTACTGAGATGGTAGCTAGTGGTGTGAAGACAGTTGCAGCCGCATTGTTCAAGGAGCTCGCTATACATCCATGACTCGAAATGGCGTCAGAGGATATGCGTAATGGATTGAGGAACGACGTATGCAACAATGCGTTTGCAGCAGCCTCCGCAGAGATGTCTGGTACAGCAGTGGCTTCCGGTCACCTCGTAAAACGATCCACTAAAATAACTAGGTAGCGGTTACCATCAGAAAATGGCAACGATCCTGCTACGTCCATACATATATATGTGAAAATCTTGCTTCCGACGCTAGAAAGTGAGCAACCGGTGCGAAGGCACGTCAGTCGACTTAGCTGTGCTGGCAATTGAGGCAGGAGCGCACACGTGCTCGGCAGTCCATCTGGATTCGTGGCCACACCACCTTGCTCGCCAATAACCTTGCTGTTGCCCGAATGCCCGCATGAGCCAGTTTATAGAGTGTTTGGAAAACTGTGCAGAAATTATGCGGGGAATGTACGGGCATTATTTGTCCTGGGATGTGTTACACTAGACACGTTTGGCACAATATGGAACAAAAATATGTCGCAGCTGCGCGGCTGGGTGTTCACGAAGCACTATGTCCTCTCGTTGCCTGGACGCCATGTTATCGCACGACACCGCCTGTTGGTCGGTGCAACTTCGTGACAGGCATTCTGCCTCAGTGTTGTTTCTACATGAAATGTCAGGCACATCGGTTGTAAATCGGGCCTCACATTCCTCTTGTCTACTCTGCTGCAGTGAACCATGGATCATAGCGTGTTGGGAGAAAGACATTAGTGGTTTCTGGTCAGTAAAAACTGTAAAATATCTTCCTTTCAAAGACGGTCAAAAACGTTTAATGGCCATCAACTCACGATCGATAGCACTCCGTTTCTTCTGCTGTGGTGTAAGATTCTGCGACGAAAAGGCGAGCAGCTATCATCGAGCATCATCATCTTGCGCCGATTGCATTTTGTCACGCGTTCACCTTTAGAACCATTTGGGAACTAATGCTTGTATGAGGCAGTAGGGCCACTTGTGCCAAACGTTGCTTGACTTAATGAAGTGCACTTCACATGCCGAAGTCCAAGATATCTTCCGATCATTAACTGTATGCTTGGCTGAGAGCAGTGCATCAAGTGATTCCTGCTGACTTGCCAACCTCGGAAAGTGTCGCTGGTACTAATTTAACAATCCCAATCTTCTGTAGGTTGTCGGCAAAGGCGTACCGCGCACATACAGATCGTGTCCAGGCAGTGGTGGCAGATCTGCTGATGAGACCACGTATCCCAAAAATCTCACCTCTCGTTTGCCTGAAACGTTCTTTGCGGTATTAATGACTAGCCATACTCCCTGCAGGCGCTGAAAAAACTGCCACAAGTGAGTCGCATGCTCCTCAACTGTAGACGAAAATGTGAGAATATCATAAGTAACAGAAAAGCAATGGTATCACCTCTTACATAAAATACTCTGATGTCCGTCTGCGCTTTCTCAATCGAGAAGGTATAAATTTATACTGGCAGAGTCCAAAAGGCGTTATTAAAGCGGTTTCTGAACATCCTCGGACACTACTAGAGTTTGAAAAAATGCCTTTGTACAATGGACCATACTAAACATCTGAGCGTGAGCAATGGCGCCGTTAAAGTGAGTCAGATGAGGCACAGACTAACGATTGGGAATTGTGTGGGCATCGAGTGCCCTGTAATCCCTCATAGCTGCCAGTACCCGTCTTTTTTGCGCACCATGTATAGTGGAAGTGCCCAAGGATTATCTGATATAGTGACAATGTCTGCTCTCAACAGCTCCTCGAACGCTGCTTGCCTGCCATTAGCCTCTGAGGTGCAAGCCTCCTGAGACGAGCTGCAACGGGTTGGCCACATGATGAGCAAATATGGTGCACCGTCCGGTGGCGACACTTTGCATCAGTGAAGGATGAGAGCTGGAAATATTTGAAGTATGCGGCCGAAAATATTACCGTCATTTACCATAGTAACGGTTTCTATCGGCCAAGAAATTTTCCAATCTGTGGTCAGCATAGCAGGTTTTCATATTTCCGTATAGGCACAATCGAGTCCTCAGCACAGATGACACGATTGACTGATTGGCACTGTGGCTCACTGCAATTAAACGACGGTTGACTAAATCCGACGACGGATGAAAATGAGAGAAAAAAATGCGCGCCGAGTATAGGGTCGTTCCGTGACCGTTGTCAGTCAGTCGTACTACAGCGTCAGCCTTTCTTGGCAAAAACTGCAACGAGAAATCTTTGTGTTTTTTTAAAAGAGTAAACCGCCATTTGACTGTGTATTCTTATATTTATTTCCTGTACTATGTAGGTTTACTATGTCTTCTAGAGTCTACATTCTCTGACAGTTACATCTTGAAAGCATGAGTTAGTCTTGTTTACCTGCTTTGGAAGGTTCAAATGGCTCTGAGCACTATGGGACTTAACATCTATGGGCATGAGTCCCCTAGAACTTAGAACTACTTAAACCTAACTAACCTAAGGACATCACACAACACCCAGTCATCACGAGGCAGAGAAAATTCCTGACCCCGTCGGGAATCGAACCCGTTAATGCTTTGGAAGGCCTTAACAGATATGACATAGTAATGGTCTAACAGCTTCTGGCACTGTACTTGATAATAGTATAAAAGGCGAAATATTTTAGTACAGAAGATAAATCTACCAGTAATACACAATTAAATGGCAGTTAACTCGTTTAAGTAGTACTGCATGACTGTGACTGAACACCATCGGTACTCTTGATGTGTCGCCACGACTGCATGAATACCAACAGGTAACTTACAAAGTCACAGAACGCCTAACGATTGTTCAGGCAGCAGATCAAGGCCAACTGAAGCATGTGCAACGCTCAGAACATACAAGACGGCGATCTGTTGCCTAACTGCACGTCGTTAACATCTTGCAGCAGCCGAAGCTTCGGCGACAGTGCATGGCGCGCACAAGGTCCTCCGTTAGGGATGACTAGCAACGTTGCGGTAGATACGTCTTCTATTTATTACTGCTATCACTGTGCGCAACTGCAGTTACGTATTTGTTCGGGGGAGGTGGGGGCTTTTTATAAATTTTTTTTTATTTGTGTACTCAATTTAGTCATCGGCAACACACAGTGACAATGTACACATAATTGAATAATCAAATATAGAAATGCATATTTACAAGAATAAAAAGCTTAACTGTTACGGTTTTGTACATAATGTTTTAAAAATTGAATTGAATTGAATTGGGGAATAATTAAAAGTGTCTTGGCTTACAGTTCACACAAATTCTGAAATACCGTCATCAGCAAGACATATTTATAATTTATATACACCATTAAAACCTACAGATTGTAACCAGTACTCTTCATGAAGTTAACTATCGCTTTATATAGACGAACGTCTTTAGTACACAAAAGAGAAGAAGCTGATTGAGGAAGATGGTAGCCCAAACTCAGCAATGTCTTCAGAAAGACCAACCGTTCACGGTCAAATTTGGGGCACATAAATAAGATGTGGTTGACATCAGCTTCCGACTCAGGATCACACTCACATGCTCCGATGTAGATGTTGTGGGAAAGAGGCATGATTGAAGCGGAGTCTTATGATGGTAGAAATCGTGGATCGGTCCAGATGTGTCCTCATGAACCACGGCTTTGAAGGAATCCGAGGTTGTAGCACTGCGTAATAGCCGCCTTTTGTCTGTTGAGAAACGTTCCACATTTCCTGCCATTGTTGTCTTGCGTGATCCTTGACTTCACGTAAGTAGTCTGTATAAGGAAGGTGCAGACCCAGGACGGTGCCTAAGATTGCCGCTTGTTTGGCTAATGCATCAACTTCATCATTATAGAGGATACCAGAGTGGGAAGGTACCCACAACAAATGGATCGTCCGGCCCGTGCGTGTGCTGCGAATATATTCAGATATCACATCCAAGATATAACTGTTGGTTGTTTTGTTCCATCGACCGTACCTAATATTTTTAAGAACGCTTTGCGCGTCAGATACTATCAATATCTTGGGGAAGGAAGTGCTAGAGACAAACTTCAGTGCTTCCAAAATTGCCACTGTCTCCGCCGTAAAAATAGAAGTGCTCGTAGGCAGTTCGAAGATTTTGCGGATCTGGATATGAGGGCAGAAAAAAGCACATCCTGTACACTCTTCTTGCGTAATTTTGGCTTCAAATGGCTCTGAGCACTATGGGACTCAACTGCTGAGGTCATTAGTCCCCTAGAACTTAGAACTAGTTAAACCTAACTAACCTAAGGACATCACAAACAACCATGCCCGAGGCAGGATTCGAACCTGCGACCGTAGCGGTCTTGCGGTTCCAGACTGCAGCGCCTTTAACCGCACGGCCACTTCGGCCGGCGCGTAATTTTGGAGCCATCGATATATACACAGAGAAAACCCGGCCATTGTGCTTGAACGAGACGATTGAAGCCAACGTTGACATTAGTAGTGTCCAGCCAGGTCGTACTTAAATAATGGACTGGGATGTGGGAGCAGAGCGTTTGAAGATCATATTCAAAAACAGGTAGATGCGCTGAACGCCGTGTAGAATGTATGACAGGTGACCAAGTGTCAAAGCTGGCACAAACGGCTGGCACTTTATTCCTTCTGTGGGATGCAATCCACAGTCGATAAATGCAGTCTCTACTTTGATAGACGGAACTATTCATAATGGCCATGCCTTGAACGTAGAATTTGTCCGATAACTTTTGGCGCGTAATGCTCAAGGGCATCTCCCCTGCTTCTATTAAAAGAGCGTTGGTGGGCATCGATCGCATGGCTCCAAGACCGGTACGAATGTCTCTATATTGAAGAGTAACTAATTTGGAGAGATGAATCTTTGACGCAGTGTGGTAGAATTGACAGCCATAGTCTAATCGAGATCGAATTATCCCTCGGTACATGGTGAGTAAAACACTCTGGTGCGCTCCCCACCAGACACGAGTGAGTGATCTGATTACATTTAAACCTTCTTCACATTTGGTAACGGTGGATCGAATGTGGGGCACCCAGCTTAACCGAAAGTCAAAAATCATCCCCAGAAATCGAACGTGAGATTTTATTTGGAAGGTGTACTTGCCACAGGTAATGTGATCTTCAGTGCGAGCTGTCGTCGACTTGGAGAAGGGAACGACTGCTGATTTCGCAGCCGAGATCTCCAGCCCATTGATAGAGCGCCACTCATCGATGTGTGCGATGGTTGTGGTTCTGGTGTCACCGCCAGCCACCACACTTGCTAGGTGGTAGCTTTAAATCGGCCGCGGTCCATTAGTACATGTCGGACCCGCGTGTCGCCACTGTCAGTGATCGCAGACCGAGCGCCACCACACGGCAGGTCTCGAGAGACGGACTAGCACTCGCCCCAGTTGTACGGACGACTTTGCTAGCGACTACACTGACGAAGCCTTTCTCTCATTTGCCTAGAGATAGTTAGAATAGCCTTCAGCTAAGTCCATGGCTACGACCTAGCAAGGCGCCATTAGCATTATATTGCATTTATCTAGAGAGAGTCTCACTTGTATCATCAAGAACGCTGTATACAAATGATGGATTAAAGTTAAGTATTCCAGCAGCTACGTACTTTTCTTTATAGCATTCATTACGTATCCTGTTTCAGACCTCACGCCCGCCTGCGTGAGTTAGCGCGTGCATCTTGGCCGCCTCTTTCAATTAGTGTGCGTAGTGTTGGCAAGTCTGCCGACACTACAGTGGTTAAAGCCGTTTTGGCCTGAAGATATGAAGCAGCAGTAGAATAAGCACATATACCATCAGCATACTGTAGGATTTTTGTGTGTGTGTGGGGGGGGGGGGGGGAGTATGCGTTCTAGATCGAACGTGTATAGAGTATACAGGAGAAGACTTAAAATTGCACCTTGCGGCAAGCCCTGGGAGACATAAAAAGGTCCGATCATGGTGCCTTTGAGACGGACGTAGATCGTTCTGTGAGTAATCAGGGTACTGATACCGTAGATCATCCGTGAAGGAATTCCGAATCCTGCCAGCTTGTCCAAGAATATCGGTACTTGTACGTCATCATATGCACCCTTAACGTCAAGAAAAGCTGCCACTACTGTCTCTTTCGTTTGAAAGGCTGACGCGATATCCATATTAAGCAAGAACAGGTTACCATCCCTGGTCCCTTTGCCTTTTCTGAAGCCGTATTGACTCCGAGGCAACAAATTATTGTTTTCAAGCCACCATTCTAGTCTCCTTTTTACCATTCATTCCAGTGTTTTTGCAACACACGACGACAAGGCAATAGGTCTATAATTAGTACCGACATTTGGATCTTTACCACTTTTGAGAGTTGGAATTATTACTTGCGCCTTCCATGTTGATATGAGGTCTTTCTTCATCCAGTACTGATTAAAAATAGAGTAGTGTATATGATCAATGCCAGGGCAACTGTCGCTCGATACTTTAATAGCTTCATTGAGTTCTTCTTTAGAGAAAGTACGAAGGAGAACATGATAGCGGTCTTCTTCAGTAGGGAACCGATGGTTTAAAAATGGCACCGTGGGAGGAGCGATTGTATCTATGAATTCCTCTAACCAGGCCGTGGTAGAAGGAGGGGAGGAAGACAGTCTTCTTGTTCTAAAAGCTTTTATTTTGTGCCAGATGCTTGCCATACTGGTTTCATTATTTAGGGACAGGCAAAATTGTTTCCAACTGTTCTTCTTGGTTTTCTTCAGGAATTTGTTAACTCGCGCATTCACTTTTTGCACAGACAAGAAGTTGTCCAATGAAGGATTCTGACGATAAGTTTTCAAGGCGAGTCGTCGCTTCGCAACTTCCCGAGAGCATTCAGAATTCCACCAGGGAGGAGAACGGTGCTTCATTACTGTAAACTGTTTTTTCTTAGGGATGCTGATGCCAGCTGCGACGTTCATAGCATTGAGTAAAACTGGGTGAGCATCTTCGTCCCGTAAGTCACGTCTCGTATTTGCGAGTGCCCACCGAACCGTTTCCTTATGAGGCTCAGTTGGCTTCCTTGATTTTCCACGTACTATTAGAGTAACAGATGTGCGTAGTATCGACGTTGATGTTAATGTGAAACTCTATTGGGAAATGATCGGATCCCATCGAATCCTTTTTAACGCACCAATTAGAGATTTAAGTAAAGCAGGGGGTGCAAAGAGTTACATCAACTGCGGAGGGTCTACGGAGAGGTGAAATTATCATATTAGGAGAGCCATCGTTGAGTATCACTAGGTTATTATCTTCGATAACGCTTATCAAGGTCCTGCCGTTCCTGTCCGTCACGTCTCCTCCCAACGCTACTTGGTGGGCATTCACGTCTCCAGCTACGATAAAGGGAGGACGAAGCTGTCTTATTAATTGTCTTCAGTCATCTTCCACGATACTGTGGTGGGGAGCGTTATACAACGAGACAACTGTAAAGGTTTTGTGGGCAGTTCGTATCTCCACAGCAACTAATTCAAGGTTGGTGACAAGTACGTGTAATGGGTGTTGTCGATGCGGCAGTGAAGTTTTTACCAGTATAGCTACGCCGCCCCACCCATCGAGACGGTCTTCCCTGACTATAGAATAATTTTGAAAGCGAACAGTTCGTTCTAATTTGAACCAAGTTTCACATAACAGAACGATATCAGGCTGACTTACGAACAGTTCTCGTTGCAAGCTTTCTCTATTAGAATTAGCCGATCTCGCATTCTACTCCAATACTTTTAAAGCCGCCATAATTTAGGGGGAGAGAGATTGAAATATGCCAGTAACGAGGTGCCGGATATCGGAATTGTTCGTAGCACTATTTTGTCTCATGTTTTGCATGACAATATCAATCATATTTATTATCTTATCTATAAGTTCAGCATGACCTTGAGGCTGTCGTTGATTCGGCGCTTGTGGGGTTGCTAATCTGTGGGCAGCAGGCTGGTATGGATTTTGGCTGATAGGAGTGAATGAATGTTGCATGGGATATAACAGGCTGCGGTACTGAGACCACTCACGAACGTTACTTCGGTTGTTTACCTGCGCCTGCCGCCGGGGAGGCCGGTAAGCGACGTGTGTCTGCTGGGGCACAGTTGCACACTGAGTTGCGTCCCCACTTCCGCGTTGTTGACTCTGCATGCTTGCGGCGGGCAGCGGCGGGAAAATTTGTTGGCGCAGGAATGATCGGAGCCGGCAAGTGATGTTGTTGAACCCCCGTGACGGATGCATAGGTTGGCAAACGAGCAATAGACAGCGCATCCCTGAAGTCAATGTTGTTGAACGTAGCTAATTCTTGAGCTCGTCGCCGTATATGGTATTCCGGGCAGGAACGGTCCGTGGATGCGTGTTGTCCCCCGCAATGAGCGCAAATAGTGATAGGTGAGACACAGGATTCAACATTATGTGGACCACTACATTTAATGCATCTCATCTGAGGTCGACATTGTTTGCTGATGTGCCCGTAACGAAGACAATTAAAGCACTGCCTGATAGTTGGTACATAAAGGTCTACGGGACATCTTGTTCCGTGAATAGACATGGCTTCCGGTAAGGTTTGAGAGTCGAAGGTTAACAAACACGTCTGCAATTTAACGATTTAGTCTTTACCATATCTCTTCGTAAACCTCCGAACGCCTACAACAGGGAAGGGAGAATGTACGACTTCCAAAATCTCCGCTTCTTCAAGGTTAGTGTCTACTTTCCTGATTACTCCCAGCTTGTGGACAACAAAGGAAGGAATGTAAGCTTCTATATTTTTTGACTAATACCTCACTGGTAACTAGGAAATTAGCCTTGTCTGGGGTTTTCAGTTCCACCTTAACTATTGTTTTTCCTGCTGAAGAGATGTTAAGTATAGAATTCTTCACTTCTGGCAAGGGAATATGCAATAATTTCCCGAGTGCCATAGGGTTCAAGCGGCCTAAGTTTTTGTCCAAACATTCCATGTAAAGTACGAATGGTCCCCTATCTGTACGTTTGTAAAAGTTGAGAGACCTCGGAGTAGGTGCAGGTACCACAGGAGGGGCGTTCGTTGCAGCAGGTTGGGTAGGAGTGAGCCCAGAAGCAGTTGCTACAGGGGGTCAGCTACATTTGAAACATCAAGTAGCGTCTGCTATGAAGGTTTTGGAATTTCTTAAATCCAAACTGACCTAACTTTGTCGCTTGTTTCTCGTAGCGGAGAAGCTGGAGGAATCCTGTTCCGATAAATCCATATGCTCTTCTGCCGGCTGTATTCCAGATTCTCCCCGAACAACTGCTAACGAGTGGCTGATCACAGCCGTCGTGTTGTCCAATGTAGTTCCTGGAGGAGCTGGTAAGGGTGCTGCATCTGGATGTAGCCGCTGGGCAGGTGGTTGCTGTTGATGTTGTCCCATAGGGGCGTTGAAGTCACCACCCCCTTCTCCATACACCCCACCATACATGGCGGGGCTTGCCGTCACCGATAGTAATGTCAGGTGTTAATGTGCCTAACAGAAAACCGTACCAAACGAAAGCTGTTACGCGCGTGCACTAGTAGGTAAACACAAGCGTCACACGGAAGAGCGACCGCGTAGCATGTCTGAACACTTTCGCGTCTGCAAGCGAACGGTGGGGGGGGCTATTTGCATTGCTGAAAGATGCGCTCTCTGTGCGTGAATCACGTCAGTGGCCGATTAGACCAGAGCGGCGGAAGTCTGACACGACCAAAAAGGGTCGCGCAATACAATTCTTGCCTATTCAAGTAGCCGGTTGCAAGTCGCGGATTAGCTGGAGATGTGGTTTGTTCCACTTTAGCTCCAGTCCTTGGCGATTGCAATGTCACGTCCTTCATCATCGCAAAACGAAAAATAAGCTCACAAGGGAACCTCCCCATCGCACCCCCCTCAGATTTAGTTATGACTTGGCACAGTGGATAGGCCTTGATAAACCGAACACAGATCAATTGAGAAAACAGGATGAAGTTATGTGGAAATGTGAAAAAATAAGCAAAATATACAAACTGAGTAGTCCATGGGTCACATATGCAACATCAAGGAGTACGTGAGTTCAGGAGCGCAGTGGTCTCGTGGTAGCGTGAGCAGCTGCAGTTGAAGAGGTCAGATGTCCTTGGTTCAAGTCTTCCTACAAGTGAAAATTTTACTTTCTTTATTTTTGCATAGTTATTATCTGTCCGTTCGTTCATTGACGTCCTTGGTTCAAATCTTCCCACAAGTGAAAATTTTACTTTCTTTATTTTTGCATAGTTTTTATCTGTCCGTTCGTTCATTGACGTCGCTGTTCACTGTAATAAGTTTAGTGTCTGTGTTTTGCGACCGCATCGCAAAACCGTGCGATTAGTAGACGAAAGGACGTGCCTCTCCAATGGGAACGGAAAACATTTGATCGCAAGGTCATAGGTCAACCGATTCCTCCACAGGAAAACACATCTGATATATTCTATACGACACTGGTGACGGCATGTGCGTCACATGACAGGAATATGTTGTCGACCGACCTAACTTGTACACTTGGCGAATGGGTAAAAAGACTCTTCTACCTTGCCCGATTTAGGTTTTCTTGTGGATGTGATAATTACTCCCAAAAAAGTGATGAAAACATAAGAGTTTGTCACATAAACTGAAAATAAAAAATTAAAATTTTCACTCGATTGGAGATTTGAACCAAGGACCTTTCGTTCCGCAGCTGCTCACGTTACCACGAGACCACGGAGCCCCTGCGTATCTTATGTCCATGACGTTACATATCTTCCCGTGAACTACTCAGTTTGTATATTTTGCTTATTTTTTCTCAGTTCCACACAACTTCTTCCTGTTTTCTCAGTTGATCTGTGTTCAGTTTTTCAAGGCCTATCCACTGTGCCAACTTATAACTAAATCTGAGGGGGGTGCGATGGGGAGGTTCCCTTGTCAGTTCCAAATCTCCTCTTCGTCGGGGTCACGACTATGGGTAATTCGACGACCGGGAATAATCCCTTTATAAATTTCGGATTTGAGGATTGCTCAACGCGCAACTTTATCATACACAAATCGTAACCAATGTAAATACAAAAAAAACAATAGATAAAGCTCTACATTGGTACTCTGCCAAACCAGCGATTCATCTTTTTTCTCTTGCGCCAGCTACTTCCACACTAACTGATGTCACCATAAGCACTTATGTCTATTCGTTTAACACAATGAATTGTTTTTCTATCAGGGCACAAATTATTTCTATTTTCTTCAAATTCTTGTCGGTACTACGTATTCGAGCTGCCTGTGGTGCTTCCTAACGAGTGCTGCTCTTTGGTAAGGCGCTTCTCAACCTCCGAACCATTTCGTTTATAATTATGTTCAGTGGACCTTATTCGCAGCGATAAACTACTTATTTACAGAAGATACGTTGACGACATACGTGAAGTGTTTCAACGATCCTAGAATGACTTAATGAAACGGCAGGAGACCTTAACAAGATGCATAAGAATACCGTATTCACAGTAGAGAACGAGCGAACAAGAAAATTTAAATTATCTTGATTTGTTGGTCGAGAACGCAAATAACGAGCTAGAGATACGGACATAGGTTAACAGGTAACAGGTGTAGTGACTAATAAAATTCGCCGTACGGAGTGGCCGCGCGTTTTTACAGGCGCCATGTCACGGATTTTGTGTGCCCGACGACCCCCCCCCCCCCCTCCCCCGCCAGAGGTTCGAGTCCTCCCTCGGGCAAGGGTGAGGGTATTGTCTACGTCTTGGAACCGATGACCTCAGCTGTTTGGTCCCTTAGGAATTCACACACAGTTGAACAGTTAATAAAATTCATGCGTCATCATCTCCATACTGATAACGCAAAACAAATGAAGTCTGAATATAATGGATGAAGAGTTTGTGAGTATACATTTCTCACGATAGCATTTCTTTACTGATCTATTAATCTCTTTTATTTAGTTATCGCTGTAACTCTGTAATGTGCATGGAGACTATTGCACAACTGTAACTTGCCAGTGAAATTATTTACCATTACTAAACCATAAGTGCCACTTTTTACTAATTACTACACAGTTTGAACGCTAGCGTAGTCGTCTTCAAGAAGAAACTTGTACTATTATAATACTTTCAGTTCGTATGGGTCAGCATGGTCACAGCATTTTTGGAACGACAGTACCCAACTTACGATGTCACAAGATAGACAGGCGGGAGAGATATAAGTTTTACTTCAGAAGATTTTCGCCGTGCGGCACAAAATGCATTTACTCAGGGCATGACTTTCTGGAAAAATGTAGAGGTACAAGCCTTACAACGTTACCTGTAATTTATTTCCTTGTCTTGTCAATTACGAATCACATTTAGCAAATATATTAGATTAAGTCGTAGTAACGATTAAGCTCTTCTGCCTTTCACGGAGAAAGGGATCAAAGCCTGTGACGTAATTTAAGTTCTATAAACGCTTCTAAAAAGAGAGGTTCAACAATTCTCTCAAGTATGACGTACAGCCTCAACGTGACCTTTGAGCTCTGCTGGAATGTACGCGGTGAATGCAAGCGCAGAGTAAACGTGGATGCCGTCAGATGAATATTTCACTGTTGAAAGAGACGAACTTCCCTGCATTTTCGAAATCAACGTTATAGTGCTACTTTAATCTAAGAGAGAAAATGCACTACGTAAGAAATAGAAAGCAATAAAGATAAAAAATATTCCCTTTTACAGGTCACTAGCTACAAACGTCTTTTCTATATGTACTTTCATATGTAAACGAGTAAGTCAGATTCTGCATAAGTTGTGTGTCTCTTCCGCCCCTTTGTTTCACATGTAATACAACTAACTCAATTTTCTGTCGTGAGCATTATGCATTCTGAGTTCAGCAGTGTGAAGATTGCTGCAACCTATTTTTGAAATTTTCACTAGTCTCAGCACCTATATGGGGATTATGTGTAATGCGTGCAATACATCGTTTTATGAGGGTAGTTGCTGTTATTCTCACTACATCGAACGGTTTCGATCGGTCCCTAGTGTTTCCAACATGTACAATAGGGAAAAACTTCAGTCGCACTGCTCTCCGAAGGAGTGTGATCATATTTAATGTCGTTGCTGTCCTTAGATAAAGGTTGAGTTGTCTGCACGGTGTCGGCAGTGACAACTATTGTCAAGAAAATTGTCCTGTTGAAATCAACGCCCCAATGGAAGGGGTGGTTTCACTGACGACCATTATGCCACTTTCTGACGCCTTTCCGTGTTGCTTCTGAGCGGAAGTACGTCTGAAATGTTTTACTCGGCAACCAATAACAAACCTCGAGATTTGAACGGTGGGGGTCGTGGTTCTGACCTCCATCGCAGAGAGGGTGAAATGTGGGTAAGAGGAAGTGTGACGATCTTCCCTTCGCATGACACGACCACGGTTAAATTTGATGCCAATGTGACGTAATTAACCTACCTTACATATCACACGAATTTCTGAGCTGTGGCCTTTCTTCAGCATGTGATGACTTTTTTCTGCTTGAAACGTCGCCTAGCCCGAGGGAGACGTTGGAGGGTGCCGTGCTATTGCACCATTACAGTGAAAGGATATATGCGCCTTTCAGATAAATTTCAAATTCCTACGCCGAAATGGAAGACAATTACGGTGTTTCAAAAAAGTAATCCTTTCATTCTGTTGTGCAGTGTAGTTTGTAGGAGGGCAGGTAGCATGATCCCGGTTAAAACACTTCTAATCATCATAAAAAAATCTCTAACATAACAGTGGTACATCAGTTATAGAATTGTAAGGTATCATGAACGCAAGCAACGGCAACGATCAACTGTTTCGTATATTTTTAATTTAGTCTCCACAATAGATGCATATTCATAGTTGTTCAATTTCAAGGAAATTTTCTGTGCTTTCCGTTGTGAATAAAAAGAGTCTGAAAACTTGTGCTCATTCACTTCGTTCCCACCTGATGCAAGCATGTCATAATTTATCGTCTTTCTCACGTCCCCAACACGACCTTTTAGTGCTCTAGAAATTTTGTACCAATCATATGTCTTCCTATGGCATTTGTGCTGGGGACGTCTTGGATCCGAGAAGCACGTATGATATCTATACTCTTCTGGCAGCAACACTGCATTCTCTCTAGACCATTGTATCGCTCACACAAGTCACGTCAACACTAACAGAAAGTGGCCTAGGTAGCAGACGAAAGCTTTCTGTAGTAA
The DNA here is from genome assembly GCF_023864345.2 of Schistocerca serialis cubense. Classification (NCBI taxonomy): domain Eukaryota; kingdom Metazoa; phylum Arthropoda; class Insecta; order Orthoptera; family Acrididae; genus Schistocerca; species Schistocerca serialis. Next base: position 917,401,232 of record NC_064641.1, read on the forward strand.
TACAGTTGGAGTGGGGGGCCGCGAACTTCCTTTATGTTTCCAAAGACAGAGAGAATAGCTCTGAGAAGCGACACCATGCCTGGAATGTAGCAAACTGAACATCCTTCCGTCACGTTTTGTGGAAAGAAAAGAAAGGGCTGTTGTGCATGGTAGTAGGTAAGGGAATTACGAAATAGCTTTCAGCTGTTAACTTTTAACAATAATTACAGTCGGAAACAATAATACCTCTGAGTATAGCGGAGTAAACTTTGTAAAAATCATCTCTCGACAGTGTCAGTAGCTTTTATAGTAAATAGTGTAGCCACACACCATCAGTAGCGGAGCATTTACAAAAGGAAAACTACGGAAAGTGTACGTTAATTTCAATTATTATCTAATTCAAAAGAAAAGCTGTGTTGCATGCAGCAAGGAAACACTGAGCCGCATAGCGGGTATAATTCTATCTAAGCCTCAGAATTAGTCGAATATGCAGGGGAGTTTTTGGTTGATAGTGAGTTTATTACTATTAACAAATATACTACTTTGTCCTTCTCATTAATCAGATTACTCTGCTTATATACAGAGCCAGATTTTGCAAAATGAGTGATAGAAGTTACATAGTGGATCCCTTTGCACTTTCTGTAGTTTATTTGCGATGTATGTACATAATATCCGTCAAAATACTAAGGGAATTTCCCATTATCTAATATACATTTTCTTAATATACCTTACACTTTTCGTTCTTATGACGAAAACTGAAGGTAAAATGGCACTTCCCTGCCTCATGATGACTGGGTGTTCTGTGATGTCTTTAGGTTAGTTAGGTTTAAGTAGTTCTAAGTTCTACATCTACATCTACATCTATACTCCGCGAGCCACCTTACGGTGTGTGGCGGAGGGTACTTATTGTACCACTATCTGATCTAATGGACTGATGACCATAGATGTTAAGTCCCATAGTGCTCAGAGCCATTTTTTAATGGCAAACTGCCGCTAAATAGGGCGCGAACATGAACATTAGGATACGATATAGGTCAAGTATTGGCATAATCACTAACAGGTAATATTTGTAAACATTATTCACTTAAAATAAAAAAAAATCGTAGTTACTTCGGTGGGTGTAGTTACACACTGTGCAAACGGTGGGCGTGATTTCGCAAAGGAATTAGGTAATCGGATATCTTACGAGCTGGAGAACGTACTCAACCGCTTTCAAGTCAACCTCAGAATGCCTTATCAAAACATGGCGGCCGACAGTACAGCTAGGCACCGCAGGGAGCGCTAAATGACGGGCCACAACCTTTCTCTCTCTGTTATTCTCTCTATTTGGACGGTTCGCTAAGAGACAGGCAGCCAGCGGAATACGAACGAACGCAAGCGAATGCCCGCCTTGCGTTTACACCAGAGAGCATTCTCGTCCGCTGTTGCATGTTTGCTTTGATGTAAAGGGGTCGTTTCTGAACGTCTTTCATCCCTACGCGCGAAGAACCAAGTTGCATGTTGCGTGTGGAGTGGTTGTGTCTGGAATGAATGGAATCCCTATCATTTTCTATAGTGAATTTGCGGCTGAGTTAGTTCCTCTTTTAAATATAACTCCCGTAGATCACACTAACAAAAATCTGTGAACATTAGTTGGAAGAGAGTTCAGAGCACACCCGTCTGCAAGAAGGGTAGCAGAAGTAATCCACAAAACTACCGTCCAATATCCTTGACATCTATTTGTCGTAGAATCTTGTAATATATTGTGAGCTCAAACATAATGATGCATTTCAAACAGTACGAGCCTCTACAAGCGAATCAACACGGTTTCCGAGAACATCGTGATGTGAAACGCAACTCGCACTGAAAGCTGTGGATCAAGGAGGTCAGGTAGATGCAGTTTTTCTCTGTTTTTGAAAAGCGTTTGACTCAGAATCGTATCCACGCTTACTCTCAACAGTACGATCGTACGGGGTATCAAGCGGTGTTTGTGCCTGGATTGAGAATTTTTTGGTAGCGAGAACGCAGCAGATTACAGTATCTGGGATGGAGAGTCATCGTCAGATGTAGAAGTAATTTCATGTCGTGTATTATTTGCAGATGAAGCAGTTATCTATGATGAAGTACTGCCTGAAATACCTTGATAAGATTACAAAGTGGTGCAAAGATTGGGAACTTGCTTTAAATTTTCAGAAATGCAAAACTACACTCCTGGAAATTGAAATAAGAACACCGTGAATTCATTGTCCCAGGAAGGGGAAACTTTATTGACACATTCCTGGGGTCAGATACATCACATGATCACACTGACAGAACCACAGGCACATAGACACAGGCAACAGAGCATGCACAATGTCGGCACTAGTACAGTGTATATCCACCTTTCGCAGCAATGCAGGCTGCTATTCTCCCATGGAGACGATCGTAGAGATGCTGGATGTAGTCCTGTGGAACGGCTTGCCATGCCATTTCCACCTGGCGCCTCAGTTGGACCAGCGTTGGTGCTGGACGTGCAGACCGCGTGAGACGACGCTTCATCCAGTCCCAAACATGCTCAATGGGGGACAGATCCGGAGATCTTCCTGGCCAGGGTAGTTGACTTACACCTTCTAGAGCACGTTGGGTGGCACGGGATACATGCGGACGTGCATTGTCCTGTTGGAACAGCAAGTTCCCTTGCCGGTCTAGGAATGGTAGAACGATGGGTTCGATGACGGTTTGGATGTACCGTGCACTATTCAGTGTCCCCTCGACGATCACCAGTGGTGTACGGCCAGTGTAGGAGATCGCTCCCCACATCATGATGCCGGGTGTTGGCCCTGTGTGCCTCGGTCGTATGCAGTCCTGATTGTGGCGCTCACCTGCACGGCGCCAAACACGCATACGACCATCATTGGCACCAAGGCAGAAGCGACTCTCATCGCTGAAGACGACACGTCTCCATTCGTCCCTCCATTCACGCCTGTCGCGACACCACTGGAGGCGGGCTGCACGATGTTGGGGCGTGAGCGGAAGACGGCATAACGGTGTGCGGGACCGTAGCCCAGCTTCATGGAGACGGTTGCGAATGGTCCTCGCCGATACCCCAGGAGCAACAGTGTCCCTAATTTGCTGGGAAGTGGCGGTGCGGTCCCCTACGGCACTGCGTAGGATCCTACGGTCTTGGCGTGCATCTGTGCGTCGCCGCGGTCCGGTCCCAGGTCGACGGGCACGTGCACCTTCCGCCGACCACTGGCGACAACATGGATGTACTGTGGAGACCTCACGCCCCACGTGTTGAGCAATTCGGCGGTACGTCCACCCGGCCTCCCGCATGCCCACTATACGCCCTCGCTCAAAGTCCGTCAACTGCACATACGGTTCACGTCCACGCTGTAGCGGCATGCTACCAGTGTTAAAGACTGTGATGGAGCTCCGTATGCCACGGCAAACTGACTGACACTGACGGCGGCGGTGCACAAATGCTGCGCAGCTAGCGCCATTCGACGGCCAACACCGCGGTTCCTGGTGTGTCCGCTGTGCCGTGCGTGTGATCATTGCTTGTACAGCCCTCTCGCAGTGTCCGGAGCAAGTATGGTGGGTCTGACACACCGGTGTCAATGTGTTCTTTTTTCCATTTCCAGGAGTGTATGTTCTTCACAAAACGAATAAATGTACGTACCTATGACTATAGCCTCAGTGATCCACCTTTGGAATCTGTCAAGTCATAAAAATACCTAGGTGTGGCACTTACTGCGGATATGAAATGGAATAATCACATAGGTTCAGTCGTGGGTAAAGCAGGTGGTAGTCCTTGTGTTACCGGTACGCATGGAACAGCAAAAGTACCTAGTATGTTCCAAACCGCAGCGCATAAAACGTGACTTTCCGTGCTCATAACTTGGTTTCTATTGGTGATAAAAAGAGAGGGTCAAACGTTTTCGATATTCCTTGGGCTAGGGACCATTTGTAGACTCAACAGAAGGATCGTCTTAGTGTCACTGTCTTACAGTACAGTGTCAAAGTATGAGTACTCGACACTTCTTGCTGCATGGGCAAATGGAGGAAATCGGTTAGTTCTTTTTGTACTTGATGTGGTCTGCTGTGGGCTTGATGAGACTTATGGAGTTGCCATTTGTTCATGGGCGATTCTGCAGAAAATCTCAAAAAAAAGTTTTTGTACTACATTTTCGCCATCATCAGCCGACCAAAACTCAACCTAGAATTTCAAGACGGCTATGAACAGCAAATGGCTGCAATTTTTATGATATCTTCCTAAGATCCTGATTTCGATTAGCCTTGAAAATTTCGTTCGTATCTTTATCTGTTTCCGACATACAGACATTAATAGTCACCCAACTTGTAGACATAAAATGCGCATTTAAAATCTGGCGTGAGGAGGAAACGTTGTTTATAAAGAGACGTAGAACGGGGAAATAAGCTATAAAGCGTTCCCGTTTTCATATGGGAACCCCCTGTTGTAGTACTGACGCACATTTAAAAATTCTTGCACGTGAAATGCGGTCTGTTGTGTGAAATTAGTTTCGTGTTATTTCAGTTTTACATAAGTAAACTATCTAAATTTTACTGACCAATACATTTCTTTTCATACGAGTTCCATGTCCTGCTGCAGCAGGAGAAAATGGAACCAGCGAAATAATTCTGCTATCGGAGCAGAAAAAAATACGAATATGTTCCTGTCTATTTAAAAAAACTGACGGAAAAAGTGGCGTTCCAACTGACACTCTCTATCTTCCTCAGCGCTTTGAAAATTTTTCCCACAAATTTGTTCGCCCTTTTTTGTGCTGAGAAAGAAGGAGACAGTGGCAGTAGGAAAGAGACGGATAATCAGTAAATACTAGAAGATAGTTGACACTGGTTGTGTTATAGAAAGAGCGAAAGAGAGAATGTAAGTGTGAAAGAAAGAGAGGCGCACAGTGGCAATGTAACACAGTTGACAGTGACAGAACAGTGCTAGGAAAAGAGTGAAGAAGATGGCGGAAGTCGGAGAGGAATAAAGAAAATGAGAAAGTGAAAGTGGTTGATAGCCAGTGATAATGAGAGACAGACTATAACAGAATGACAACGTGGAAGAGAGACATAGTGACAATGAGAAGATACAGCGGCAGAGGGAAGGAACAAATGAGATAGCAGCAGAGAGCGAAAGGGAGACAGCGACAGTGGGAGCAGACTGACTATAGTGGTAGGACAGAACGAAGCAGACTATGGCTGTGACATGGGAGGCAATGACCGAGAGAAAAAAAGAGATATTAACAGTGAGTGGGGCTAACTGCGTGAGTGAGTGAGGGCAACTGGGGGTGGGTGGGTATGGGCAACGTACAGCGATGGAGTAGTGTGTGGGAGCGGGTTGCAGTTAAGGGTGCTTGTGGGAGTTTGAAGTTAGAATTGTTCTTATGCCAAAATTTTTGTGAAAATTTTTAAAGGTGCTGAGGAAGGCAGAATGAGGCATTTACAGCCCCAGTTTTCAGTTAGTCTTTTAAATAAACTGAAACATATTCGCATTTTTTTTGCTTTTATGGGACCATTTTTCCCATGGTTGGATGAATACTGGGGAAAAACAATCAGTCCAGTGCGGTATCGGCAGAGCTTTAAAATAAGCTCTCCTCTGGCCTCACCGCCGCGTTTGCTACAGCCGCGACCGCAACGCGAGGACGCTGCCGTGGACGCCCACGCCGCTGCCAGTGGCATGCATGGAGCTCCAGCTGCGGGTCTACTTAGTTTCAAACATCGGTGCACAGATCCCCTTCGTGAGTTTGCTATTTCGTAACATTTACAGACTGATTGAATTGTAAACCTTTGTACCTTTTTCAACGTTCAAACCTGCTGTTAGAAACTAACGCTGCAACTACAGCAAACAAAGTTATGTATTACATTTAGTATTTGGTATTAGATGTAGGATAAATTAATATCTGAATTCTCTGTACACGTATCACATCTGTTCGTCGCTCCTGTATCCACTAAAGAACCACAAAGCGTGTACAGAAAGCTACAACGTCTACAAAGAGAGTGCTTACAAATGGCTCGTGCAGCGCGTCCTAGAATATTGCTGAAGTGTGCGGGATCCGTACTAAGTAGAACTAGCAGCGGATATTGAACGTTTAGACAGAAGGGCAGCACGAATGGTCACAGGCTTGTTTCACCAGTGGGAGATCATCACAGAGAGAATCCGCTTTAAATGATGATTAGGAATATAGTAACTATACAGAAGCCGGACCTTATGGACAACGTCAGTATAGGAACGGGGATTACCGATCATGATGCCGGCCGGAGTGGCCGAGCGGTTCTAGGCGCTAAAGTCAAGAACAGCGCGACCGCTACGGTCGCAGGTTTGAATCCTGCCTCGGGCATGGATGTGTGCGATGTCCTTAGGTTAGTTAGGTTTAAGTAGTTCTAAGTTCTAGGTGACTGATGACCTCAGAAGTTAAGTCCCATAGTGCTCAGAACCATTTGAAACCATTTGATCATGATGTCACTGTAGCAACTACGATTACAAATGTTAATAAATCAGTCAAGAACGGTACGAGAGTTTTTCTGTTAGATTGAGCAGATAAGTAGCTATTAGCAACGCTCTTAGACCGTGAATTAGCATCACTTAGTTCCAGTAAGACGGATGTAAGAGGAATTATGGACAAACTTTAAGCAGATTGTAAATCGGGATCTGGAGAGTTTTGTGCCTAATAAGTGGCTAAAGGATGGAAAAGACCCACCACGGTTTAACAATGAAATTGGGAGGATACTGAGGAAGCACAGGCTGTTGCACTCTCGGTTCAAAAGGTAACGCATAAATGACGACGAACGAAGGTTACTAGAAATTCGTGCGTCTCTAAAAGGATTCATGTGCGAAGCATACCACGGTGATACTTAGGAAAAGGTCAGGCAGAGAACCCATGGAATTTCTGCTCGTATGTACAATCTCTAAGCGGGTCTAAGGCTTCTATTCGGGCCCTTGTTGACCATTCTGGTGCGGCAGTTGAAGGTAGCAAAACGAAAGCCGAAGTTTTAAATTTCACGTTCAAGAAATCGTTGTCACAGAAGATTCCAACAAACATACCGTCATTTGACTATCGGGCAGAACCCCGTATGGACGACATAGTAATAAGCATTCCTGGCGTACAGAAATAACTGAAAGATTTGAAAGGAAATAAATCGCCAGGTCCGGATGGAATCCCAATTCCATTTTGTTCTGTCTATATATAAATGAACTGGCAGACAGGGTGGACAGCTATCTGCGGTTGTTTGCTGATGACGCTGTGGAGTACGGTATGGTGTCGAAGTTGAATGACTGTAGGAAGATACAAGACGACTTAGACAAAATTCCTAGTTGGTGTGATGAGTGGCAGCTGGCCCTAAATGTGGAAAAAAATGTAAGTTGACGCGGATGAGTAGGAAGAAAAAATCTATAATGTTCTGATACAGCATTATTGATGTCCTGATTGGCACAGTCAAGTCGTTTACGTATCTGGGCATAACGTTGCAAAGCGAATTGAGGTGGAACCAGCATGTGAGAACTGTAGTAGAAAAGGCGAATGGTCGACTTCGGTTTATTGAGAGAAATTTAGGAAAGAGTGGTTTCATATGTGAAGGAGACCGCATATAGGACGCCGGTGCGATCTATTCTTGAGTACTTGGGATCCATAGCGGGTTGGAATGAAGGAAGACATCCAAGCAACAGAGGCTGGCTGCTAGATTTTTTCCCGGTGGGTCCGAACAAGAGGTAAGTGTCACGGAGATGCTTCGAAAACTCAAATGGGAATCCCTGGAGGGAAGGCGACGTTCTTTTCGAGAGACACTGTCGAGAAAATTTAGAGAGCCGGCATTTGAAGCCGACTACCGAACGATTCTACTGCCACGGCACGTAAGGACCACGAAGATAAGATACGGAAAATTAGGACTCGTACGGAGGCATACAGGTAGTCGTTTTTCCCTCACTCTATTTGCGAGTGGAATAGGAAATTTTTTGTGGTAAGTTCCAATGGGACCAAACTGCTGAGGTCATCGGTTCGTAGTCATACACCCTACTTATCTAACTGAAACTAACTTACGCTAAGGAGAACACACATACCAGTGCCCGAGGGAGGACTCGAACCTCCGACGGGGAGAGCTGCAAGAACCGTGGCAAGGCGCCCTAGACCACGCGGCTACCCCGCGCGGCCATGGCATATGAATGGAACAGATTAATAGTGGTACAGGGTACTAACCTACTGGCGTGATATACTGCTTTGTCGGTATGCCTGTCGGCTATTATCTATGCCCCACCACCGTCTTATCGTTCCTTTTTTGACGACTCTCTCGACCATCAATACGGGTTGTATGTATCTGCCCTGCTACCCTCTGGAGTTCGCTTTCGTCGCCTCCTTCAGCAACTTGATTTTCCACTCCCTGTAACCTTTAGACTGGACGAGAGCCAAACGCCACCTTGTTTCCAGGCTCAGGTTCGCGTTCACCTTGACCTCAGCTCACTCCCAAAGGAGGTTACCCCAGCTTCGGTATACTGCTCGCGGTTTGTCGAACTTCGTTCGAAGTTCATTAATACGATCTTCATTTATACAGATAGCTCTAAGACCATTGACGGTGTCGGGTGTTCTTTTATTGTCGGGGCACACAGTTTCAAATACCGGCTCCATGGCCATTGTTCGGTCTTCGCAGCTGAGCTATTTCCCCTCTATTAGGATGTTCTTTACATCCGTCGCCACTGACATTCTGCTTATGCCATCTGCTCTGATCCCCTGGGCGCCATCGCCATCCAGAGCCTCAGTGATCCTTATCCGGTTCACCCTTTCGTGCACCGGATCCAACGCTCTCTTCAGCAGCTGGCGGACGACAGTTCTCCGGTTACCTTTATGTGGGTTCCTGGCCATGTCGGTATCCCCGGAAATGAAGCTGCAGATGCCGCGGCCAAGGCTGCGGTCCTCCAGCCTCGGACAGCTTCTTGTTGTGTGCCTTCATCTGATTTTAGCAGGGTCATTTGTCAGCGCATTTTATCGCTGTGGCATGCCGATTGGTCTACACTAACTGAATACAAGCTCCGGGCCTCGAAACCTCTCCTCACGGCTCGGACGACCTCTTCACGCCCTTCTCTGCGGGAGGAGGTCGTTTTGGCCCGGCTACGGATTGGACACTGCTGGTTCAGCCATCGCCATCTGCTAACGGCTTTGTCGGCGCCGTTCTGCCCATGTGGGCAATTGCTGACGGTACGCCATATTTTAATGTCCTGTCCAAATTTTAATACACTGCGCGTTGATCTAGGCCTGCCATGTGCTCTGGATGCCATTTTAGGGGATGACCCAGGAGCAGCTGCTCGCGTTGTTCGTTTTATCCACTTGACAAACCTGTCTAAGGACATTTGATTATGCTGTTTTCTTTTAATCCCTTGCCTGTTAGTGTGTCTTTTATAGTGTTGTCCTTTTTAGTTGCTCTTTTAACACTGTGCCCCGCAGTGCATTCACAAACAAACAAAAAAAAAAAAAACAAAAAAAAAAAAAAAAGAAATCCGCTTGCAGAGTATCTGTGTTGATGTAGATAGCACAACCCCTATGATAGCTCACGTAGAGATCACGAAGACAAGTTAGAGTAATTACAGCACGTACTGAGGCACGTTTCCGCGCTCCATATGTAAATGGAGGGGGAAAGAACGCAAACAGCTGGCAGAGTGGAGTGTGCCGTCTGTCGCGCACAGACGCGGACGCTTGCTACTGACCTGCCTGCCGACGGCGGTGGCGGCCGAGTGCACGGCGATGCCGTCGGCCATGTTGACGCCGGTCTGCGCGAGCAGCGCCGCCACCGGCAGCAGCGGCAGCAGCAGCATCTGCACGCGGTAGAGCAGGCGGCCGCGCGCGCTGCCCGGCGACACCCGCAGCCAGCCGCCGGCCGAAGGCGCCACCGGGCCGGCGGACTCGCTGGCGCGCGACGACACCGGCGACTCGAAGCCGCCCGACGGGGACCCCGGCGACGCGCAGCCCGCCGTCGGCAGCCCTGCACAGCACGGCGGCGGCTGTAGCAGCGAGGCAGGCGGCACGTGCCGTGCCGGGGCTCAGCGAGGGGGTCAGGAGCACCGACCACTGACGTAAACAAAGCTCTTACGTAGTTCGCGCAGGGTCCGGTGGCCGATGCGCAGTGCCCAGTTTTCGTTCAATGCGCTGGGCGAATTCGTTCATTTGTTCGAAAGGTGAGGCCGACGAGTGTTTTCCACCTTTCGATCGCTCACCGACGACAGAATCGACGTGCGCACTCTGCAATTTTCCTCAAACGATTGCACAGAAACTCTTCGGAAAAGAAATTCATTTTTGCCTTACTGACAGCTTTTTATCTTAGGTTTATTATTATCTGTCCATTTGTTTGTTAACTGTCATAGTTATTGTGATATACCAGGTGATTAAAAAGTTAGTATAAATTTAAAAACTGAATAAATCACGGATTAATGTAGATAGAGAGGTAAAAATTGACACTCATGCTTTGGGATGACATGGGGTTTTCCTAGAGCCAAAAAAGGAAAAAAAAAAGAAAAGCAAAGTTCACAAAATGTCCGACAGATCTCTTGCGCGCGTCGTTTGGTGATGATCGTGTGCTCAGCCGCCACTTTCGTCATGCTTGGCCTGCCAGGTCCCCAGACCTCAGTCGGTGCGATTATTGGCTTTGGGGTTACATGACGTCGCAAGTGAATCGTGATCAAACCGACATCTCTAGGGATGCTGAAAGACAACATCAGACACCAATGCCTCACCATAACTCAGGACATGCTTTACAGTGCTGTTCACAACATTATTCCTCGACTACAGCTATTGTTGAGGAATGATGGTGGACATATTGAGCATTTCCTGTAAAGATGATCTTTGCTTTGTCTTACGTTGTTATGCTAATTATTGTTATTCTGATCAGATGAAGCGCCATCTGTCGGACATTTTTTTAACGTTTGTATTTTTTTGGTTCTAATAAAACCCCACGTCATTCCAAGCATGTGTGTCAATTTGTACCTCTCTATATACATTATTCCGTGATTTATTCAGTTTTCAAATTTATATTGACTTTTTGATCACCCGGTATATGTGACAGTAAGACACTGCGTAATATTAGGAAAAATGTGCGATAAAAAATACAGGTCGCTATGATTTTGCGTTTGGTCCATATTACATAACACGCTGTAGCGTATGAAATTTAGCTAACATATTGAATTTTTCCTTAGAGTTGGGTAGAGGTATCTGTCTGTCACCAATTTCAAGAAAATTGATCTCATGTAGCACGCTCATTTGCGATCGCGCCGCGCCAGCGATAAAGCCAGAGTGATAATCCCCAACATTCCTCATATTTCATAAACGGTTACAGATATCGAAATGATACCCACCCCAAAGAAGATAAATTCCTTAAAATGTGACAACTACAAGATTCTCAGTTTAGTTGTTCATGCATCGACAATAATAACCGAAGCTGTCCTAACCCACATAAAAATAAAATTGAAGCCACACTGTTAGAACACCTGTTTGGGGAACTTCTTAGTTTGCAGCCCAGTCAGTTCACTTTACTTTGAACACACCACGAAATAATTTAATTTCTTTTCTTCTTCAGTCCCCAGAGTCCACGTTTCACAAAACCATACTCTAAACATAGGCTTTTTCTGATTTCAATGCTGGTTCTTTTTGAGTCGATATTTTATTTTTCTTGGAAGCACCTTTCTGCTTGACGAACTCTACTTGTGACTTCTACTTTTGCCTATCTATTGTTACTCAACTTGATCAAATAGCTCATTAACGATGTAAATTTGGACTTTTTTCTTTCTCCTCTTTTTCACATTTTACCTCTTTAGCATTGAAGATATTTACCTTCATATTATTCTGTTCCCTCATAACATATCCATTTTAAATAACATTGCCTGAAGATGTTATGCACTTTTAAGTGCGACAGCTGCATCATTAACATATCTTAACATATCTGTCATTCGGCCGTTTATTAGTATACTTGTCTGCGAGTGTTCTCTTACTTCTCTCCCACACAGGCCGACAGGTTAAAGATAGCGACTGATAATACGCAACTATGTCGGATACCTTTTCGTATCAGCACTACTTCTCGCCTTGTCCTTCCTTCAGTAATGTAGGTCCCATTTTTGTAAAGCTTATATATGATTCTTCATCTTTATAGTCTATGCATACTCTTTTCGAGATCTCAGTCATCTTGTCCCCGAGCTGCGCTCTGGAAGTCCAACGTAAACGCAAAAATGCTAACAATTCAGCTAAGTGTCAATAACAGCAGCATGTCTGTAATGTAAGGTGGTGATTGCAGTAACTCGCTCGCCTTTGAAACTACTGACCGCTAGCGCCAGAAAAGCGTCACGATAACAAACCAGATTCATTTTTTGGAAAAATTTACAAAAATATTTCTTGCTTAACAGCTGATGGTGAGTACCTGCAGAATCGTTACTGCTCACTCGCTGTTGTTTCGGTTGCTAAGGCAGAACCGGGGATGGAGATTCCTCTGGACCGTTGATTAGCTGCGGAGACCTGGCCGGCTACCATCAAAGCGGACGCTACTTTCACGTGGCACAAGTTGGACGTCTTATCGCCTCGTACCTCTGACGTCTCGAGTTGCTCAGAACGTCTAACTTCGGCTTCTATTCTCGGCACAAGCGGCGAAACCGTATTCTGCCTCTCCCGCTCTGCGGGTGATTCAGCAGCGTCCTGCTTCAATTGCACTGGGAGGGCATTTGCCAAGTGTAGCTTGTAACCACATGGTGTTGACGCTATCCCTAAACATAGTGTGTGTGTGTGGGAGGGGGTTAGGGCACTCGATACGTGCAGGCGTATCCAGCCTTTACAAGCCCTGCAAACTACGCGCTGCTTTCACAAATTGCCTCCACTACGTAATTAGCGGACTTGCTAAAATATTTGAAGATGAATGCAGGTGAAACGTTTTGTGTAAAAAGGCATAAAATTTCTACTCATTAAGCGATCATCAGACTAGTTAACCACGGGCTTTTCAAGAGTCTTAGGTATGTTTTAAAGGAACCTTCCCGAGTACCTGACTAGTTTCGCCCCTAGTTTCCCAGAAAATCGAGGTTGAATGTTTATTATGCGTCCATCCTATACCTGTAACGTTCATTCTGTTCTGAGGAACCGAGCGTAGTGCAGCGACTAAGACTAAGGTTCACACCTACCACGTTGCCGGTAAGGGTTCAGATCTTACCCGTGAACTTTCTTTTCTTCTATTTAATCGTACAGAATTTTATTAAATGGTATGTATCACGCAAATTTATTCAAAAATAGTGATTTTCGCCTTGGGTATTTACAGGGTTGGGAATTCCGTAACGGTCCGATAGAGAGAGAGAGAGAGAGAGAGAGAGAGAGAGAGAGAGAGAGAGAGAGAGGCCACAACAAGGAAGCAATTGTTGTCCGAATACTTAAAATTTTAACTGTGAACCATATACACAAACAAAAATAGTTTTGCATCATCTCGGTTCCGAGAGTTCCGGAACCTCTACAGAAAAGCGCAATGCAGATCAACATAAACATTATTTCCACCATTTTCGTTGCTCATGAAAACCACACATTGCATGTTGTACCACCATACAGAGAGACCTTCAGAGGTGGTGGTCCAGATTGCTGTACACACCGGTACGTCTAATACCCAGTAGCATGTCCTCTTGCATTGATGCATGTCTGTATTCGTCGTGGCATACTATCAACAAGCTCATCAAGGAATTGTTGCTCCAGATTTTCCCTCTCCTCAACGTCGATTTGGCGTATATCGCTCATAGTGGTTGGTGGGTCACGTCGTCCATAAACAGCCCTTTTCAATTCATCCCAGGCATGTTCGATAAGATTCATGTCTGGAGAACATGCGGGCCACTCTAGTCGAAGAAGTCCTTATCCTGAAGGAAGTCATTCACAACATGTGAACGATGGTGGCACAAATTGTCCAGTAAGACGAATCTCTCGCCAGTATGCTGCCGATACGGTTGCGCTGTCGGTCGGAGGATGGCATTCACGTATAGTAAACCCTTTGCGGCGCCTACCATGACCACCAGCGGCGTACGCTGGCCCCACATAATGCCACCCCAAAACAGCAGGGAACCTGCACCTTGCTGCACTCGCTGGACAGTGTGCCTAATGCGTTCATCCTGACCAAGTTGCCTCCAAACACGTCTGCGACGAGTGTCTGGTTGAAGGCATATGCGACACTCATCGGTGAAGAGAACGTGATGCCAATGCTGAGCAGTCCATTCGGCATGTTGTTGGGCCCATGTGTATACCGCGCTGCATGGATCTCGCCATGGACGTGGGGAGTGATGTTGCGCATTATGCAGCCAATTGCGCACAGTTTGAGTCATAACACAACGTCCTGTGGCTACACGAAAAGCATTATTCAACATGGTGGCGTTGCAGTCAGGGTTCCTCCGAGTCATAATCCGTAGGTAGCGGTCATCCATTGCAGTGGTATCCCTTGGACGGCCTGAGCGAAACATATCATCGACAGTTACCACCTCTCTGTATCTCCTCCATGTCAGAACAA